>NC_067399.1:584768491-585122991 GCF_016432865.1 Antechinus flavipes
TTATAATCAAAGGTTCTTATAAAGGCCTCATTTCCAAAATATATAGAGAATTGACTGTAATTTATAAGAAATCAAGCCATTCTCCAATTGATAAATGGCCAAAGGATATGAACACACAATTCTCAGATGAAGAAATTAAAACTATTTATAGCCATATGAAAATATGCTCCAAATCATTATTAATCAGAGAAATGCAAATTAAGACAACTCTGAGACACCACTACACTCCTGTCAGATTGGCTAGAATGACAGGGAAAGATAATGTGGAATGTTGGAGGGGATGTGGGAAAACAGGGATATTGATACATTGTTGATGGAATTGTGAACACATTCAGCCATTCTGGAGAGCAATTTGGTACTATGCTCAAAAAGTGATCAAACTGTGCATACCCTTTGATCCAGCAGTGTTTCTACTGGGCTTATACCCCAAAGAGATACTAAAGAAGGAAAAGGGACCTGTATGTGCCAAAATGTTTGTGGCAGCCCTGTTTGTAGTGGCTAGAAGCTGAAAAATGAATGGATGCCCATCAATTGGAGAATGATTGAGTAAATTGTGGTATATGAATGTTATGGAATATTATTTTTCTGTAAGAAATGATCAGCAGGATGAATACAGAGAGGACTGGCGAGACTTACATGAACTGATGCTAAGTGAAATGACCAGAACCAGGAGATCATTATATACCTCAACAACGATACTGTTTGAGGATTTTTTTCTGATGGAAGTGGATCTCTTTGATAAAGAGAGCTAATTCAGTTTCAATTGATCAAGAATGGACAGAAGCAGCTACACCCAAAGAAAGAACACTCAGAAATGAATATAAACTGCTTGCATTTTTGTTTTTCTTCCCGGATTATTTATACCTTCTGAATCCAATTCTCACTGTGCAGCAAGAGAACTGTTCAGTTCTGCACACATATATTGTATCTAGGATATACTGCAATCTATTTAACATGTATAGGACTGCTTGCAATCTGGGGGAGCCCGTGGAAGGAGGGAGGGGAAAAATCGGAACAGAAGTGAGTGCAAGGAATAATGCTGTAAAAAAATTACCCTGGCATGGGTTCTGTCAATAAAAAGGTTATTTAAAAAAAAGAAAAGGAAAAAAAAATAAATTAATTTCCTATTTCCAAATATTTAATATTCCTTCTTTTCCTCCAGTACCTCATTCTTCTACTTCTATTTCCAACTTCCCATCCCCTGCTTGTTTTTGGTTACTTTACTTTTTTGTTTTAATTTTTATTAGTGTATGTTTTCAAAGGAAATATTGATTTTCTATGACAATCATCATATTAGTCATTGCTTATTTAAGAGTTATATTTTTAAATTTTAAAGCTTTTTATTTCCAAAACATGAATGGCTAATTTGACAAAATTCACCCTTGCATAGCCTTGTGTTTCAGATTTTCTCCTCCTTCTCTCCACCCCATCCCCTAGATGGAAATCCAATATGTGTCAAACATGTTAAAATATGTTTTAAATCCAATATGTATAAACATGTTTGTACGATTCTCTTGTGGCACAAGAAAAATGTGATAAAAAAAGAAAGTAAATAACTAAGAAAACAAAATACAAGTGAATAATAACAAAAAGAGTGAGAATGTTATATTTTGATCCACATTCAGTTCCCAGTCTTCTCTCTGGGTGTAGATGGCTCTTTTTATCAAAATATCATTGCAATTGGAATCAGTAATCTCATTGTTGGAAACAGTAACCTTCACCAGAATTGATCATTGTATAATATTGATGTTGCCGTGTACAATGAACTTCTGGGTCTGCTCATTTCACTTGGCATCAGTATATGCAAATCTCTCCAGGACTCTCTAAAATCATCCTGCTTATCATTTCTTATAAAACAATAATATTCTATAGCTTCATATACCATAATTTATTTAAGCATTCTCCAACTCATGGGTATCCACTCAATTTCCAGTTTCTTGTCACTATGAAAAGGGCTACTACAAACATTTTTGCACATGTGCATCCCTTTCCTTCCTGTAAGATATCTTTGGGTATAGGCCAAATATATACACTGATGGATTAAAGGGTATGCACAGTTTGATAACTTTTGAACATAGCTCCAAATTGTTCTCCTGAATGGCTGGATCTGTTCACAGTTCCACTAACAATGTATTAGTGTCCCAGTTTTCCTACATCCCCTACAACATTTGTCATTATCTTTTCCTGTCATCTTAGCTGATCTGACAAGTGTGTAGCCGTATCTTAGATGTGTCTTAATTTGCATTTCTCAGATCAGTAGTGATTTACAACACCTTATATGATTAGAATTGTTTTTAATTTTTTCATCTGAAAATTCTCTGTTCATATTCTTTCACCATTTATCAATTGGAGAATGGCTTGGATTCTTATAAATTTGAATTACACCTCTATAAGTTTTAGAAATGAGACTTTTATAGAACCCTTAAATGTAAAAATGATTTCCCAATTTATTGCTTCCCTTCTGATATTGCCTGTATTAGTTCTGTTTGTACAAAACCTTTTTAACTTAATATAATCAAAATTATCTATCTGGTGTTCAATTATGAGGTCCAGTTCTTCTTTGGAAACAAATTCCTTCCTTCTCCACTGGTCAGATAGGTAAATTATCTTATGTTGTTCTAATTTGTTTGTAATATCATTCTTTATGTCTAAATCATGAACCCATTTAGATCTTTTCTTGTTGTATGGGTTGAGCCCTCATTTCATCCATATTAGTTTCAATTTTCCCAGCAGTTTTTATTAAATACTGTGGTCATATGCCAAAAGTTTGGGTCTTAGGGTTTGTCAAACACTAAATTGCAATAATTATTGCCCATTTAGTCCTGTGAGCCTAAGCTATTTCACTGATTGACTACTCTATTTCTTAGCTAGGACCATATGATTTTGATGACTGCTGCTTTAGGTCTGGCACAGCTAGTCCATCTTTATTAGCATTGTTTTTTTCATTAATTTCCTTGACATTCTTGACCCTTTGTTCTTCCAGATGAACTTTGTTACTATTTTTTCTAGATCTGTAAAATAATTTCTTGGGAGTAGTAGATTAATTTAGATAGTATTGGACTTCCAGTGAAGATGGCGGAGAGGAGGCACACAGCTGTGTAAGCTCCACGATTTCTCTCAAAATTCATTTCATGGACTTCCGGCCAAGATGGCGGAGAGGAAATACACTTCTGTGTAATCTCCGTGTTTTTCTCTCACTATTCATTTCATTTCATGCCTCTGAATTAATGCTCGACTGAAAAAAAACCATACAATTACTTACCAAGAGAAACCATCCTTGAGACTCGTCAAGAAAGGTCTGTTTTTGCGCGAGGGCGGGGAGGGTATTTGGAAGCAGTCTGCGGGCAGCAGCGGCAACCAGAACACAGATAGCAGCTCAGAACCGGGTGGAGCGGAGAGGGGGTAGGACGCGATTGCAGCCGTCTCTGCGGTGAGAGCTTTGCTATAGGAGCAAGTCAGCAGCCCAGCAGAGAAGCTAAAAACACGGGGGTGAAGAATACAATCCCAAACAGCTGGAGTTTCTCGGGACCTGGCCACCCCTCCCCCACAGTGTCTTAGCCCGCTCGGATCTCAGAGCGCTCGGATCTCAGTGCGCAGGCGCCATAGCACAGTAGGACCTGTGCCTCACGAATACCCTACCCCTCCCCCAAAGAAAGCAGCCTCCATTCAAGGGGTTTTTTTTCCTTCTGTTTCTTTGATAGTTTGTCTTTGATAAATAGACAGAATGAGCAAGAAACTGAAAAAGAATTTAACCCTGGACAGCTTTTATACAGATAAAGAGCAGACTCCAAACCCTGAGGAGACTAAAAACAAACAGTCCCCAGGTGAATCCCCGAAGGAAGAGACCTTATGTCCCTCAGCACAGATGAATCTCATGGAGGAAATTAAAAAGGCTCTCACAAGGGAGCTAGAAGAAAAATGGGAAAAGGAGAGGGAGGCTCTGCAAAAGGAGAGGGAGGCTTGGCAAAAGAGCCTGGAGAAGTCAGTTAAAGAGAGAGTGGATAAAGAAACCAAATCCTTGAAAAATAGGATTAGTGAACTGGAAACAGAAAACAGCTCTCTAAAAAACAAAATTGGCGAAATGGAAAAAAATTCCACAGAACAAAAGAACTCAATTGGACAATTAGAAAAAGAGCTTAAAAAAGTGAGTGAAGAAAATACCTCACTGAAAATCAGGGTCGAACAATTGGAAATGAATGACTCGAGGAACAAGAAGAATCAGTCAAGCAAATCCAAAAAAATCAAACAATGGAAAAGGATGTGAAATACCTTCTGGGGAAGACAACAGACCTGGAAAACAGATCCAGGAGAGACAACCTGAGAATCATCGGACTTCCAGAAAAGTATGATGAAAAAAAAAGCCTGAACACTATCTTCCAGGAAATTATCAAAGAGAACTGCCCAGAAGTCATAGAAACAGAAGGTAAAATAGACATTGAAAGAATTCATCGATCCCCTACTGAAAGGGATCCTAAAATCAAAACACCAAGGAATATAGTGGCCAAATGCCAGAACCCTCAGGCAAAGGAAAAAATACTGCAAGCGGCTAGAAAAACCCAATTCAAGTATCAAGGAGCCACAATAAGGATCACCCAGGATCTGGCAGCATCCACATTAAAGGATCGAAGGGCCTGGAATATGATATTCCGAAAGGCTAAGGAACTTGGTATGCAACCAAAAATAACTTACCCAGCGAGATTGAGCATCTTTTTCCAGGGAAGAAGATGGACATTCAATGAAATAAGCGAATTTCATCTATTTCTGATGAAAAAGCCAGAACTTAACAAAAAATTTGATCTACAAGCACAGAACTCAAGAGAAATCTAAAAAGGTAAAGATTAATCTTGGGAACTATATTTCGGCTGTAAAGATGTATAAAGAATACATGTATACCTTGTTCTAGAAACTAGTTGTGGAAAGGACATTGTACTAGAAAAAAGGAAAGTGGGGGTACTACATTTCATGAAGAGGCAAAGAAAACCTAGTATATCTGAGAGAAAGAATGGAGAGGAATGAAAATAGTGAGTATTTTACTGCTTTCAGAATTGGCATTAAGAGAAGAATTTTAGACATATTCAATCTATGGTGAAACTTCTCCCACCTCATTGAAAAGTGAGAAGGGAAAAGTGAAAAAGGAAGGAATAAGCTAAGTGGAAGGGAATACGGTAACTGGGACGGAAAGGGGTAAGTTGGGGGGGGGAACTCTAAGGGGGGGGAGGGATACTGAAAAAGGGAGGGCTGTGAGAAGCAAGGGGAGCTCACAAGCTTAATACTGGGAAGGGGGGTAAGGGAGGGGGTAAGGGAGTAAGAAGGGAGAAAAGCATAAACCGGGGTTAACAAGATGGCAAGTAATACAGAATTGATCATTTTAACCATAAATGTGAACGGGGTAAACTCCTCTATAAAGAGGAAGCGGTTAGCAGAATGGATTAAAAGCCAGAATCCTACAATATGTTGTATACAGGAAACACACCTGAAGCGGGGTGATACATGCAGGTTAAAGGTAAAAGGTTGGAGCAAAATCTACTATGCTTCAGGTGAAGCCAAAAAAGCAGGGGTAGCCATCCTGATCTCAGATCAAGCTAAAGCAAAAATTGATCTAATCAAAAGAGATAAGGAAGGGCACTATATCTTGCTAAAGGGTAGAATGAATAATGAAGAAGTATCTATATTAAATATATATGCACCAAGTAGTGTAGCATCTAAATTCCTAAAAGAGAAATTAAGAGAGCTGCAAGAAGAAATAGACAGTAAAACTATAATAGTGGGAGATCTCAACCTTGCACTCTCAGAATTAGATAAATCAAACCACAAAATAAATAAGAAAGAAGTCAAAGAGATAAATAGAATACTAGAAAAATTAGATATGATAGATCTCTGGAGAAAATGTAATGGGGACAGAAAGGAGTACACCTTCTTTTCAGCAGTTCATGGAACTTATACAAAAATTGATCATATATTAGGACATAAAAACCTCAAACTCAAATGCAGTAAGGCAGAAATAGTGAATGCATCCTTTTCAGACCATGATGCATTGAAAATTACATTCAATAAAAAGCCACAGGAAAGTAGACCAAAAAATAATTGGAAACTAAATAATCTCATACTAAAGAATGATTGGGTGAAACAGCAAATTATAGACATAATTAATAACTTCATCCAAGAAAATGATAATAATGAGACATCATACCAAAATGTATGGGATGCAGCCAAAGCGGTAATAAGGGGAAATCTCATATCTCTAGAGGCCTATTTGTATAAAATAGAGAAAGAGAAGGTCAATGAATTGGGCTTGCAACTAAAAATGCTAGAAAAGGAACAAATTAAAAACCCCCAATCAAACACTAAACTTGAAATTCAAAAAATAAAAGGAGAGATCAATAAAATTGAAAGTAAAAAAACTATTGAATTGATTAATAAAACTAAGAGTTGGTTCTATGAAAAAACCAACAAAATAGACAAACCCTTAGTAAATCTGATTAAAAAAAGGAAAGAGGAAAATCAAATTGTTAGTCTTAAAAATGAAAAGGGAGAACTCACCACTAACGAAGAGGAAATTAGAGCAATAATTAGGAGTTACTTTGCCCTACTTTACGCCAATAAATTCGACAACTTAAATGAAATAGAAGAATACCTCCAAAAATATAGCTTACCTAAACTAACAGAGGAAGAAGTAAATATCCTAAACACTCCTATCTCAGAAAAAGAAATAGAACAAACTATCAATCAACTCCCTAAGAAAAAAACCCCAGGACCAGATGGATTTACATCTGAATTCTATCAAACATTTAAAGATCAATTAACTCCAATGCTAAATAAACTATTTGAAGAAGTAGGGATTGAAGGAGTCCTACCAAACTCCTTTTATGACACAGATATGGTACTGATACCTAAACCAGGTAGGCTGAAAACAGAGAAAGAAAATTATAGACCAATCTCCCTAATGAATATTGATGCTAAAATCTTAAATAAAATATTAGCAAAAAGATTACAGAAAATCATCCCCAGGATAATACACTATGACCAAGTAGGATTTATACCAGGAATGCAGGGCTGGTTCAATATTAGGAAAACTATTAACATAATTGACTATATCAACAACCAACCAAACAAAAACCATATGATCATTTCAATAGATGCAGAAAAAGCATTTGATAAAATCCAACAGCCATTCCTAATAAAAACACTTGAGAGCATAGGAATAAAAGGACTTTTCCTTAAAATAGTTAGGAGCATATATTTTAAACCTTCAGTAAGCATCATATGCAATGGGGAAAAACTGGAACCTTTCCCGGTAAGATCTGGAGTGAAGCAAGGTTGCCCACTATCACCATTATTATTCAATATTGTATTAGAAACACTGGCCTCTGCAATAAGAGTCGAGAAAGAGATTAAAGGAATTAGAGTAGGCAATGAGGAAACCAAACTATCACTCTTTGCAGATGATATGATGGTATACCTAGAAAACCCCAGAGATTCTACTAAAAAGCTATTAGAAATAATTCATAATTTTAGCAAAGTAGCAGGATACAAAATAAATCCCCATAAATCCTCAGCATTCTTATACACCACCAACAAAATCCAAGAGCAAGAGATACAAAGAGAAATTCCATTCAAAATAACTGTTGATAGCATAAAATATTTGGGAATCTACCTACCAAAGGAAAGTCAGGAATTATATGTGCAAAATTACAAAAAAGTTTTCACACAAATAAAGTCAGACTTAAATAATTGGAAAAATATTAAGTGCTCTTGGATAGGCCGAGCAAATATAATAAAGATGACAATACTCCCTAAACTAATCTATTTATTTAGTGCTATACCAATCAGACTTCCAAGAAAATATTTTAATGATTTAGAAAAAATAACAACAAAATTCATATGGAACAATAAAAAGTCGAGAATCTCAAGGGAATTAATGAAAAAAAAAATCAAATGAAGGTGGTCTAGCTGTACCTGATCTAAAATTATATTATAAAGCAGCAGTCACCAAAACCATCTGGTATTGGCTTAGAAATAGATTAGTTGATCAGTGGAAAAGGTTAGGTTCACAAGACAGAATAGTCAACTATAGCAATCTAGTGTTTGACAAACCCAAAGATTCTAAATTTTGGGATAAGATTTCATTATTTGATAAAAACTGCTGGGATAACTGGAAATTAGTATGGCAGAAATTAGGCAAGGACCCACACTTAACACCACATACCAAGATAAGATCAAAATGGGTCCATGACCTAGGCATAAAGAACGAGATTATAAATAAATTAGAGGAACATAGGATAGTTTATCTCTCAGACTTGTGGAGGAGAAAGAAATTTGTGACCAAAGATGAACTAGAGACCATTACCAATCACAAAATAGAAAATTTTGATTATATCAAATTAAAAAGCCTTTGTACAAACAGAACGAATGCAAACAAGATTAGTAGGGAAGTAACTAACTGGGAAAACATCTTTACAATTAAAGGTTCTGATAAAGGCCTCATTTCCAAAATATATAGAGAACTGACTCAAATTTATAAAAAATCAAGCCATTCTCCAATTGATAAATGGTCAAAGGATATGAACAGACAATTTTCAGATGAAGAAATTGAAACTATTACCACTCACATGAAAGAGTGTTCCAAATCACTATTGATCAGAGAAATGCAAATTAAGACAACTCTGAGATATCACTACACTCCTGTCAGATTGGCTAAGATGACAGGAAAAAACAATGATGAATGTTGGAGGGGATGCGGGAAAACGGGGACATTGATGCATTGTTGGTGGAGTTGTGAACGAATCCAGCCATTCTGGAGAGCGATCTGGAATTATGCCAAAAAGTTATCAAACTGTGCATACCCTTTGATCCAACAGTGTTTCTATTGGGCTTATACCCCAAAGAGATACTAAAAAAGGGAAGGGGACCTGTATGTGCCAAAATGTTTGTAGCAGCCCTGTTTGTAGTGGCTAGAAACTGGAAAATGAATGGATGCCCATCAATTGGAGAATGGCTGGGTAAATTGTGGTATATGAATGTTATGGAATATTATTGCTCTGTAAGGAATGACCAGCAGGATGAATACAGAGAGGCTTGGAGAGACCTACATGGACTGATGCTAAGTGAGATGAGCAGAACCAGGAGATCATTATACACTTCGACAACGATATTGTATGAGGATGTATTCTGATGGAAGTGGATTTCTCTGACAAAGAGACTTAACTGAGTTTCATTGGAGAAATGATGGACAGAAACAGCTACACCCAAAGAAGGAATACTGGGAAATGAATGTGAACTATTTGCATTTTTGATTTTCTTCCCGAGTTATTTTTACCTTCTGAATCCAATTCTCCCTGTGCAACAAGAGAACTGTTTGGTTCTGCAAATATGTATTGTATCTAGGATATACTGCAACATGTTTAGCATATATAGGACTGCTTGCCATCCTGGGGGGGGGGGAGGAGGGAGGGAGGGGGAAAAAACGAAACATAAGTGATTGCAAGGGATAATGTCGTGTAGAAATTATCCTGGCATGGATTCTGTCAATGCGAAGTTATTATTAAATAAAATAAAATTTATTATAAAAAAAAAATGAATAAATCAATTCCTTAAATAACAAAAAAACAACAACAACAAAAAAATTCATTTCATGACAACCCTCTGAATTAATGCTTGACTTAAAAAAAAAAAAACACAAATACTTACCAAGAGAAGATATCCTTGAAAGTCTCCAGGAAAGGTCTGTTTTTGCTCGAGGGATGGGATGGTTTTAGATCGGGCATGGGCTGAAGGCAGGCAATGGCAGTGAGAGCCAGGCAGGCAGCTCACAGCCAAAGAGATCAGAGGATCAGAGGGCAGTGGGGTGTGATCTCAGCTGTCTCTGCGGGGAGAGCTTTGCTACAGGATTGGATACTTTGCCTTGGAAGCAAGTCAGCAGACAAGCAGAGAAGCTAAAAGCACCAGGGGTGAAGAATACAACACCAAATAGCTGGAGTCTCTCGGGACCTGGTCACCCGTCCCCCACAGTGTCTCAGCATGCTCTTGGAGTCTCAGAGTGCAGATTCAGCACAGCCATCACTGTCCTGTTAGTGCCCCACTGCTGTCCCCTGTAGTCTGTAGAGGAAGCTTGGTAACACCACCCAAACCCTCCCTGCAAAAAAGGAGACTCCATTTAGGGTTTTTTTTTTTCTTTGCTAGTTTGTCTTTGAGTCTTCTCTGACAAAATGAGCAAAAAATTGAAAAGGACCTTAACCCTTGACAGCTTCTATATGGATAGAGAGCAGACTCTAAACCCTGAGGAGACTAAAAACAGACTATTGCCAGGTGAATCCCCAAAGGAGGAGATCATTTGTTCCTCAGCACAGATCAATCTCATAGAAGAAATAAAAAAGGCTCTCACAAGAGAATTAGAAGAAAAATTGGAAAAGGAAAGGGAAGCTTGGGAAGAGATTCTGGAGAAGTCATCCGACTCATTTAAAGATGGAGTGGATAAAGAAATCAAATGCTTGAAAAATAGGATTAGTGAACTGGAAACAGAAAATAGCTCTTTAAAAAATAAAGTTGGTGAAATGGAAAAAAATTCCATAGACCAAAACAAGTCAATTGGACAATTAGAAAAAGATATCAAAAAAGCGAGTGAAGAAAATACTTCATTGAAAATCAGAATCTAACAATTGGAATTGAATGACTAAAGGAGACAAGAAGAATCAATCAAGCAAAACCAAAAAAAAAAAAAAAATCAAACAATGGAAAAAAAATGTGAAATACCTTCTTGGGAAAAAAAACAGACCTGGAAAATAGATCCAGGAGAGACAATCTGAGAATTATTGGACTTCCAGAAAAATATGATGAAAAAAAAAGAGCCTGGACACTATTTTCCAGGAAAATATCAAAGAGAACTGCCCAGAAGTCATAGAAACAGAGGGTAAAATAGATATTGAAAGAATTCATCGATCACCTATGGAAAGGGATCCAAAAATCAAAACACCAAGAAATATAGTGGCCAAATGTCAGAACCCTCAGATGAAGGAAAAAATACTGCAAGCAGCTAGAAAAACACAATTCAAATATAGAGGACCCACAATAAGGATTACCCAGAATCTAGCAGCATCCATATTAAAAGATTGGAGGGCCTGGAATATGGTATTTCAAAAGGCTAAAGAACTCGGTATGCAACTAAAAATAACTTACCCAGCCAGAATGAGATCTTTTTCCAGGGAAGAAGATGGTCATTCAACGAAATAAGCGAATTTCACCTATTTTTGATAAAAAAAAAACAGAAGTTAACAAAAAGTTTGATCTACAAATATAGAACTCAAGAGAAACCTAAAAAGGTAAAAAAAAAAATATTAGGAACTATATTTCTGCTATAAAAATGTATAAAGAATACATGTATATCTTGTTCTAGACACTAATTGTGGAAAGGACATTATACCAGAAAAAGAGCAAAGTGGGGGTACTACATCTCATGAAGAGGAAACCTATTATATCTGAGAGAAAGAATGGAAGGGGATGAAGATAGTGGGTTTCTTACTGCCATCAGTAAGAGAAAAATTTTAGACATATTCAATTTATGGTGAAATTTCTCCCACCTCATTGAAAAGTGAGAAGGGAAAAGTGAAAGGGAAGGAATAAGCTAAGTGGAAGAGAATACAGAAACTGTGAGGGAAAGACATAAGATAGGGGGAGGGACCCTAAGGTGGGAGAAGGGATACTAAAAAGGGAGGGCTGTGAGAAGCAAGCAGTGCTCACAAGTTTAATACTGTGAAGGGGGGTAAGGGAGAATGAAGGGAGAAAAGCATAAACAGGGGTTAACAAGATGGCAAGTAATACAGAATTGGTAATTTTAACTATAACTGTGAACAGGTAAACTCCCCCATAAAGAGGAAATGGTTAGCAGAATGGATTAAAAGCCAGAATCCTACAATATGTTGTTTACAGGAAACATACCTAAAGCAGGGAGATACATGGAGAGTAAAGGTAAAAGGTTGGAGCAAAATCTACTCTGCTTCAGCTGAAGTCAAAAAAGCAGGGGTAGCCATCCTGATCTCAGATCAAGCTAAAGCAAAAATTGATCTAATTAAAAGAGATAAGGAAGAGCATTATATCTTGCTAAAGGGTAGCATAGATAATGAAGCAATATTAATATTAAACATATATGCACCAAATAGTATAGCATCTAAATTCTTAAAAGAGAAATTAAGAGAGCTGCAAGAAGAAATAGACAGCAAAACTATAATAGTGGGAGATCTCAACCTTGTACTCTCAGAATTAGATAAACCACAAAATAAATAAGAAAGAAGTCAAAGAGGTAAACAGAATACTAGAAAAATTAGATATGATAGATTTCTGGAGCAAACGAAATGGAGACAGAAAGGAGTACACTCTCTTTTCAGCAGTTCATGGAACCTATACAAAAATTGACCATATATTAGGACATAAAAACCTCAAACTCAAATACAGTAAGGCAGAAATAGTAAATGCATCCTTTGCAGACCACGATGCAATGAAAATTACATTCAACAAAAAGCCAGGGGAAAGTAGCCCAAAAATAATTGGAAACTAAATAATCTTATACTAAAGAATGATTGGGTGAAACAGCAAATCATAGACGTAATTAATAGCTTCACCCAAGAAAACAACAATAGTGAGACATCACACCAAAATGTATGAGATTCAGCCAAAGTGGTAATAAGGGGAAATTTCATGTCTCTAGAGACGTACTTGCATAAAATAGAGAAAGAGAAGGTCAATGAATTGGGCTTGCAGCTAAAAATGCTAGAAAAGGAACAAATTAAAAAACCCCCAGTCAAACACTAAACTTGAAATTCTAAAAATAAAAGGAGAGATCAAGAAAATTGAAAGTAAAAAATAATAATAATAATAATAACTATTGAATTAATTAATAAAACTAAGGGTTGGTTCTATATAAAACCCAGCAAAATAGACAAACCTTTAGTAAATCTGATTTTAAAAAAAGGAAAGAGGAAAATCAAATTGTTAGTCTTAAAAATGAAAAGGGAAAACTCACCACTAACGAAGAGGAAATTAGAGCAATAAATAGGAGTTACTTTGCCCAAACTTATGCCAATAAATTTGACAACTAAATGAAATGGAAGAATATCTTCAAAAATATAGCTTGCCCAAACTAACAGAGGAAGAAGTAAATATCCTAAACAGTCCCATCTCAGAAAAAGAAATAGAACAAGCCATTAACCAACTCCCTAAGAAAAAATCCCCAGGACCAGATAGATTTACATGTGAATTCTACCAAATATTTAAAGAACAATTAACTCCAATGCTATGTAAACTATTTGAAAAAAAATAGGGATTGAAGGAGTCCTAACAAATTCCTTTTATGACACAGACATGGTGCTGATACCTAAACCAGTATCAGAGAAAGAAAATTATAGACCAATCTCCCTCATGAATATTGATGCTAACATCTTAAATTAAATATTAGCAAAATGATTACAGAAATCATCCCCAGGATAATACACTATGACCAAGTAGGATTTATACCCCAAATGCCAGGCTGGTTCACTATTAGGAAAATTATTAGCATAATTGACTATATCAATAATTAAACTAACAAAAATCATATGATCATCTCAATAGATGCAGAAAAAGCATTTGATAAAATCCAACATCCATTCCTATTAAAAAACACTTGAGAGTATAGGAATAAATTGATGTTTCCTTAAAATAGTCAGGAGCATATATTTAAATCAATAAGCATCATATGCAATGGGGAAAACTGGAACCTTTCCCAGTAAGATCTGGAGTGAAGCAGGGTTGCCCACTATCACCATTATTATTCAGTATTGTATTAGAAACACTAGGCTCTGCAATAAGCGTCAAGAAAGAGTTTAAGGAATTAGAGTAGGCAATGAGGAAACCAAACTATCACTCTTTGCAGATGATATGATGGTATACCTAGAAAATCCCAGAGATTCTACTAAAAAGCTATTAGAAATAATTCATAACTTTAGCAAAGTAGCAGGATACAAAATAAATCTCCATAAATCCTCAGCATTTTTATATGTCACCAACAAAGTCCAACAGCAAGAGATATAATGAGATTATAAATAAATTAGAGGAAATAGGATAGTTTATCTCTCAGACTTGTGGAGGAGAAAGAAATTTGTGACCAAAGATGAACTAGAGACCATTACTGATCTCAAAACAGAAAATTCTGATTATATCAAATTAAATATCCTTTGTACAAACAAAATTAATGCAAACAAGATTAGAAAGGAAGCAACAAACTAGGAAAAACACCTTCACAGTTAAAGTTTCTGATAAAGGCCTCATTTCCAAAATATACAGAGAATTGACTCTAATTTATAAGAAACCAAGCCATTCTCCAATTCATAAATGGTCAAAGGATATGAACAGACAATTTTCAGATGATGAAATTGAAACTATTACCACTCATATGAAAGTGTGTTCCAAATCATTATTAATCAGAGAAATGCAAATTAAGACAACTCTGAGATATCACTACACACCTGTCAGACTGGCTAAGATGACAGGAAAAAATGATGATGAATGTTGGAAGGGATGCGGGAAAACTGGGACACTGATGCATTGTTGGTGGAGTTGTGAACGAATGCAACCATTCTGGAGAGCAATCTGGAATTATGCCCCCAAAAATATCAAACTGTGCATACCCTTTGATCCAGCAGTGTTACTTCTGGGCTTATATCCCAAAGAAATACTAAAGAAAGGAAAGGGACTTGTATTTGCCAAAATGTTTGTGGCATCCCTGTTTGTAGTGGCTAATAACTGGAAATTGAATGGATGTCCATCAATTGGAGAATGGTTGGGTAAATTGTGGTATATGAATGTTATGGAATATTTTTGTTCTGTAAGAAATGACCAGCAGGATGGATACAGAGAAGCTTAGAGATACTTACATGAACTGATGCTAAGTGAAATGAGGAGGACCAGGAGATCATTGTATACTTCAACAACGATACTGGATGAAGATGTATTCTGATGGAAGTGGATTTCTTTGACAAAGAAACCTAACTCAGTTTCAATTGATCAATGATGCACGGAAGCAGCTACACCCAAAGAAAGAACACTGGGAAATGAATTATTTGCATTTTTGTTTTTTTTTTTTTCCCCAGGTTATTTTTACCTTCTGAATCCAATTCTCCCTGTGCAACAAGAGAACTGTTTGATTCTGCATACATATATTGTATCTAGGATATATTGCAACATATTTAACATATATAGGACTGCATGCCATCTAGGGGAGGGGGTAGAGGGAGGGAGGAGAAAAATCGGAACAGAAGTGAGTGCAAGGGATAATGTTGTAAAAAGTTAGCCTGGCATGGGTTCTGTCAATAAAAAAGTTATTATAAATAATAAAAGAAAAGAAATAAATTTAGATAGTATTGTCATTTTTATAGATATTTTTCCATTTCATTTGGATCATAAAATTTGTTGGCCTATAGTTGGGCAAAGCAACTCCTAATTATTGCTCTAATTTCCTCTTCATTGGTTGAAATTTCTCCCTTTTCATTTTTCAGACTAATCATTTGATTTTCTTCTTTGCTTTTTCTAATCAAATTAACTAAAGATTTAGCTACTTTGTTTTTTTTTTTTCATAAAACCAACTCTTAGTTTTATTTATTAATTCAATAGTTTTCTTATTTTCAATTCTATTAATCTCCCCTTTTATTTTCAGAATTTCAAATTTGGTATTCAATTGAGGGTTCTTAATTTGTTCTTTTTTTTAGCTTTTTTAGTTGTAAGTCCAATTCATTAATCTTCTCTTTCTCTATTTTATGCAAGTAAGCATATAAAATTTCTCCTTATTGCCACTTTGGCTGCATTCTACAAATCTTGGTATGTTGTCTCATTATTGTCATTCTCTTGGATGAAGCTGCTGATTGTGTCTATGATTTGTTGTTTCACCCATTCAGTTTTTAGTATTAGATTATTTAATTTCCAATACAATTTTGGTCTGTTTTCTCTTGGCATTATATTGCTTGTAATTTTTTTTTATTGTATCATTATCTGAAAAAATGCATTTACTATTTCTGTTTTTCCACATTTGATTTTGGGGTTTTTAATACCTTAATACACAGTCAGTTTTTGGATAAGTTTCATGAATTGCTGAGAAAAAAGTAAACTTTCTGTCTCCATTCAATTTTTTTCCAAATATCTACTATACCTAACTTTTCTAACATTTTGCTTACCTTCTTAACATCTTTCTTATTTATTTTATGTTTTGATATATCTAGCTCTGAGAGAGCAAAGTTGAGATCTCTCACTATAGTTTTGCTTCTATTTTTTTCTTTAATCTCTCTTGACATCTATAGGAATTTGGATGCTATACCCAACTTGGTGCGTATATATATATATATTTAGTATCAATATTGCTTCATTATCTATGATACCTTTATTTATGATATCCTAGTCTCTTTTATTTAGATCTATATTTGTTTTTACTTGATCTGAGATCAGGTTTGCAAACCCTGCTTTTTTAACTTCATTTGAAGCATAATAGATTATGCTCTAGTCCTTTATCTTCACTCTGTATGTATCACTCTGCTTTAAATGTGTTTCTTGTAAGCAACATATTGTAGGATTCTGCCTTTTAATGCAGTCTCCTAACTGCTTCTGTTTTGAGTATTCATCCCATTCACATTTACAGTTAAAATAACTAATTCTGTATTTCCTGCCATCTTATTTATCCTAAGTTATGCTTTTTTCTTTCCTTTCCCCTCTCCCTCCTCTTCAGTGTTTTGCTTTTGATGACCACCTCCCTCAAACAGCCTTCCTCTTTAAAGTCCCTCCACCTTTTTTACACATTTCCCTACTACTTCTCTGTTCCCTTCTATTAGTCTTTCTCTTTCTTTTCTCCTTTTTCCTCCCACTTCCCTATAAGGTGAGACAAGTTTCTTTGTGAAACCAAATATGTCTGATATTCTCTCTTAGAGCCAAATCTGATGAAAGTAATATTCATACAATGCACATCCACCTCCCTTTTTTCCTCTCAATTATAATAGGTCTTCTTTGCCTCTTTGTGAGATGTAATTTCCCTTATTTTACCTCCTTTTTCCTCTTTTCCCAGTGTGATCCCCTTTCCACCTGTAGTTTCTTTTTCATATTATCATAATAAAATCAAATTATACCTGAACTCTCTAAGTATACCCATATCAGAAATATAGTTCTCAAGAGATTTCTCTCGAACTCTGTGTTTGGAGTTCACATTCTTTGTTCAGTTCTGGTCTTCTAATTCAAAATAGGTGAAATTCACCTATAATATTGAATGGCCATCTTCTTTCCTAAAAGGTAATGCTCATTTTAGCTGGATAGCTCATTCTTGATTGTAATGCAATTTCCTTTGCCTTTCAGAATGTCAGATTCCAGGTCTTCTATTTTTTTAATTTGAAAACAGATAGGTCCTGGGTAATCCTAATTGTGGCTTCTGGGATTTAAATTGTTTCTCTCTGGCTGCTTGCAATATCTTTTGCTTGGTGCAATACTTCTGAAATTTAGTTACAATATTCCTTGGGGATTTAATTTTGTGGTCTTTTTCATAAAGTGATCTGTGATTTCTTTCAATGGCTATTTTACCTTCTGATTCTAAGATATCAGGGCAGTTTTCCTTTATGATTTCCTGTAAGATAATGTCTAGGTTCTTTTTTTTTTTTTTAAATCATGGTTTTCAGGAAATACAATAATCCTTTGATTGTCTCTCCTAGATCTATTTTCCAGGTCAGTTGTTTTTCCTAGGAGGTATTTCATATTTTATCTTATTCTTATTTTTTTTTTTTGTTTCTGATTGACTGATTCTTTAAGTTGAATTATTCACTTCCATTTGTTCAATTCTAATTTTTAGTGTATTATCTTCATGTTACCTTTTTTAAGCTCCTTTTGTATTTAGCCAATTGAATTGTCTTGTTCATTACATTTTTTTCCATTTCACAAATTTTGCTTTTCAGTGAATTGGTGTCTTTTTCCATATTTATTTTGTAGGATATTATATGATTTTCCCATTCCTTCTTGTAATGATCTCATTTCCTTTCCCCGTTTTTCTTCTAACTCTCTTTTAAGATCTTCTATATCTACGTGAAATGGGGACCAGTTCATATTTCCCTTTGGGGCTTTGCCTTTAGAATCCATCAGGATTTGAGGTCTGTTTTTCTCTCACTCCATATAAGCTGCCTATGGTGAGAGTTCTTTTTCTTTTTTTTTTTTTTTTTTTTTTTTAAGGCTCGAGTTCTGTTTAATGCAAAGAAAGAACAGCTGCTTTAATTTATCCTGGGGCAATTCTGCTGATTGATTTCCAGTGCTGGGCAATCACTGCTAGCTCTGGTGTTCTTCTGAGGCTCAGTGGTTTACAATTTGCATTTTGTAGTAAATCTGCCAAACTACCTGCTTGCAACCAGGACAGAGTAGCCTAAGAGGCTCACAGAAGATTCCGAGGTGCATGGAAGCTGCAATGCTCTGACTCCCCACCCCAGCTCCTTTCCTCAATCTCCTTGTGCTGTGATCTGGACTTGGCTGACTGATCCCTTGCCTGTTTGAAATAGACCTGCCTTGAAGTTCTTCCAAGGTATCTTCTTCTGGGAATGTGTTGTACTCCAAATATTTGTGGATTCTTTGATTCCAAAACCAGTTTAGAAGCTTAATCTTCTGTTGATTTGAGAGAAGGTAAGAGGAGGTCACAGAGAGTCAGGTCTGCTCTCTGCCACCTTGGCTCCATGCACTCTGGAGTCATTGTTTATCTTTCTTTTTTGGAGAGGATTCCAATTTATACATATTTAGCTCTTATGTGAAACAGGCAAAAACATTTGACTAATAAATGGTAGCATTTTATTTGTGCTCCATAGTTACTAGGAATGAGGGCTTCATTTCTCTATTTCTTATTTTGTTAGTTCTCATGACTAACCCATGGGGCAAGAATAATGACAAACTACATATTTATTTATTGTCTTGTTATAGAGAATTGCTGTTTGAGCAAGTCTTTCTTGTGATGAGTTTTTCTCTTTTTGTTTTTCCTGGGTAGGGTTTTTCATGTTTTTTAATTAATTGGACTTCTTTTTTTATTATTCACTCAACTATGTTTCATTCATAACTAGCAGATTATTGTCCAAATTCTAATGTAATCAGAAACTTCTATCAGTTATTGTCTATAAGAACATCTCAAGGAGGAATCTAACTTTTAGCCACTACTTGCTCCTTCCCTCTTTTACCTTTTTACTATCTCACCTCTACAATCATCTATACATCAAATATTTCCATATAAAAGTGTGGGGAAATCCTGATGATCCTGCATGAAAGTAGATGAAATATTAAGTAAATATATTCATGAACAGATGTTTCTGTTTAAATATATGTTTTTGTATGTATCCTTCCAATTGAAATGTGAATGGATAAGATTTTCAAATTTTACATCTGCTTTTTCATTTTACTTAAAACTACAAATATTTATAGCTTGCAAGTATTCTGCATAAACTGCTCCAATAAGATACTCATTTCTTTTAATCCCTCTGTTTATTACCATCACTTGGTTGAGGAACAGAAATGATTTCCTTCTAGCAAGAAAATTTCCATGATTCTGGGAAAATGGGAGAAGTCAGAAAATTTAAGCTTTCCAAATTTGCCCCCAAAAAAGAAAAAAATTTGTACTTCAGGACAAATATAGTCTGGTAAAAAACAAAGAAGATTTGTAGCAGAATAGGAGTTCTCCTGGGACAGCCTGAGAAGACTTGAAGAAAGATCCAGGTTGAGGTTTTACTAGGATTGAAGTATAAATCTTCAGGCTAGTTCCCCAGAAACAACAAGATTGGGGGTCCCCAGGACCTACCTGAATTTGGAGGAAACTTCAACTAGAAGAAGCACCGGAAATTTTACTTCCTGGACAGTGAGAGGAGTGAGGGGCTAGAGACTGACAAGACTGAGGGAACCACTGAATAAATATACTAGGCCCAGCTGTGTTGCAGAAATGCTGCACTGGATAATAAAGAACCAGTGCACTCAGTGAGCACAGAAGCAGTGAGGCAGAGATTTTGGTGGCTGCTGGGCACTTGCAGGAGGAGGAAGCAATTGGTTTGGAGTTCCATGCCAGAGAGAAGACATGATGTGAAGCTTGAGGTACCATCTCTCCCAAACCAGGATTGGAGATGATGGCATTAATAGTTCTCATTAAAAATGATAATAATAATAATAATAATAATAATAATAATAATAATAATAATAATAACAGGAAAGAAGAAAGAATTGAACCATAAAAACATACTATGGGAATAGGGAAGACTGGGGATCATCTTTGGAAGAGGACAATGAAGTAAAAAAAGCCTCTTTTACCTCAAAGAGTAACATTAAATAACTACTGCCCACAAAGAATGTTTAGAAAAACTCAAAAAAGGCTTTAAAAATCAAATGAGATTGAGAAAAAACTAGAAATAAATAAACTAGAATTATAAAGAAAAGTAATATGATTATGAAAAAAGTTGAACAATTAGAAAAGAAAAAGAAAATAATTCTTTGAAAATTAGAATTGGGCAAGAAGAAGCCAGTGAATTTATTTTTAAATAGCTTTTTATTTACAAGATATATGCATGGGTAAGTTTTCAGCATTGATAATTGCAAAACCTTTTGTTCCAATTTTTCCCCTCCTTTCATCCATTCCCTCCCCCAGATGGCAGATAGACCAATATATGTTAAATATGTTAAAGTATATGTTAAATACAATATAAGTATACATGTCCATACAGTTATTTTGCTGCAGAAGAAGAATTGGACTTTGAAATAGTGTACAATTAACTTGTGAAGGAAATAAAAAATACAAGCAGACAAAAACAGAGGGATTGGGAATTCTATGTAATGGTTCACACTCATTATACAATGCTATTGTATATATGTCTATGTGTATACAGATAGGTGTATGTATGTATGTGTGTAAATAGATATATGTATGTGTGTCTAAACATATTTACATATATAGATATGTGTGTGTGTGTGTGTGTGTATATATATATATATATATATATATATACATATATATATATATATATATATGTCTATGCTTAACTGTAACCTACTTGGGGGAGACGGGGTATGCGTGTGTAAAAAGGCAAAAAAAAAAAAAAAAGAATCAAGTAAAAATTACACAGCAGAAAATAAGAGAATAACCTACAAATAAGCAAAGGAAAATTGGCAGTTATGAATTTAATCTTATCTACTATTATATATTGTTTCTTGAACAGGAAATTTATTGTTACATATTTTTAATCCTTCCTGATATTTTTATGGGCACATGACAATGTTTTGTTTTATTTTATTTTATTTATTTTATTTTCCTTTTCTATCTTTCACTCTCTACTTTTTTTTGCTTATTTTGTATTTAGTTTTACATAAATATATATTTTTTTAAAGTAAGAAATAATTACTTCCTTGTCCCCGTGGAATATCATGATAAAAGAAAGGAGAAAAGCCCACTCTCAATATGAAGAAAGAAAAGAAATGAAAAGAAGGAAGATTCTGAAGATTTAGTGCTAACTTTGGCCAGGAAGTATGGCTCAAGTAAAATGTTAAATTTTTTTCTAATTTTCAGATTCACATTTAAAACTTGGGACACATTTTTTTTTTCCAAAGAGGACTTGTCAAAAGTTGCACTGTTTGTGTCTTTGAAACAATTTAAACTCTAGTCATATCCATAATTTTAAACATAGCTTATATAGATAAAGTGTTGTCTTTTAAGAACAAATTCATGAATATCTGTTTTCTTTTCCCTTGGAAAACAACTTATCTTAAAAGACATTATAAAAAAAAATTCTTGTTTGTGATTTTGTTTTAATGTTATAGATGTTTTATTTTTACATTAAAAAATTTATAGATTATCACACTATGAGAAAATTCTTATAACAAAACAAACCAACTAAAAACTCCCCCCAAACTCACTACCTTATCTTCATATAAAAGCACATGTAATATTTCATATCTATTGTATATATTGACCTCTTAATAATAAAAATATTTAATAAAAATAATTTAATAGAATTAATAATTAATTAATTAATAATAAATTAATAATTTAATAGAAATCTATTTTGATTAGCTTCTACTCTACCAACCACAATGAGGAAAGGAAAAAAAATCAACGAAAAATTTGTAACAAATTAATATAGTCAAGTAGAACAAATTCCCTCAGTAACTGTATATGGAATTATTTTTTCTTATTCTGTACCTTAAATCCATATGAAAAGGTTAGTAAATTTCATCATTGGTTCTATAAAATCACAAATGACCACTGTATTCATCTTAGTTATCTTAGTTCTTATAACTTTCAAAGTAGTTTGGTTGTTCTTTTTTTTTGGGGGGGGGGAATGTTGTAATATATATATTTTTTTTGCTTCTGCTCAATTCACTCAGCATTATTTAATATAATTATTTCTCTGTGTTTTAGAAATGATGTTTTTCCTTCTTTCTTATGTTATATTAGTATTTTATTAATTTATATGTCACAGCTTCTTAGGTAATTTTATGATTGATGGGCATACCTTTACTAGGTTCCAAATCTCTTTTTCTGATGTCTTTTGGGTTTAATTCAAATATTAGCATAGATATATAGTTTATTACTTAGAAATTGCTTCTTAATCCTTGTTTTAAAATACAGGCAATTCTTTCTGTCACTTTCTTTCTCTGTCTCTGTCTCTCTCTTTCTCCCCCTCATTTTCTCTCTTTTTTTTTTCCTCTCTCTTTTGTGTATCTGTGTGTTAGAGACAGAGATAGAGAGATGATTAGGTGGGGTAAGTATATAACATAGCACCATTCTCTCTCTTTTTTTAATTTAATTTAATTTTAAATTCTGATTTTACTAGTCTCATATTCTCTTTACAATACCCATTACTAAAGGAAAAAAAAAGATAAACCTGTTACAAATGTGTGAAGTCAAACAAAACCAAGAAAAACATTAGCCATATGTCTATATGTATACAATACATATGTTTACAGATTTACATGAGTATATACATATGTGTGTGCCTCACACCCTCACACATATTCTGAGACCATCACCTCTATTTGGAAGTGAGTAACATATTTTCTCATAATTTTGCCATTGACTTGACCAGAGTTTCTAAGTCTTTTGAATTCCTTTGTCTGTATGATATTTTTGCTATTATATAAATTGTTTTACATTGTAAATTGTCTGGTTCTGCTCACTTTACTTTGATTTAGTACGTATCTTTACAGTTTTTTCTGAAACCAGTCCATTCATCTTGTAGCAAAATAGTGTGCTATCACATCCATATACCATAATTTGTTTAGACATTCCCCAGTTGATAAGTATCCATTTTGTTTACAATCATTTGTCAACAGAAAACAAGTTGCTATAAATATTTTTGTAAATATGCTTCTTCTTGTTCTTGTTTTTGTTCTTTCCTCCCCCCCCCAGGATAAACTTCCGTATTGCTTTTCAGAATGCCTAGATAGGCTTTTAATTTTTCTATTTTTTTTTCAATTTTGCCAATATCATGGATTTGATAAAAATTACCATTTTAATTTTATTTTTCTAATTTTTTTCTATTTCTATTTCTATTCTATTCTATTTCTAATTAGTTATTTGGAGCATTTTAGATATGCTTACTATAGTTTCAATTTATTCCTTTGAAAACTGTGCAATGGATAGAGTTCTGGGTCTGCAATCAGGAAGACATCTTTCTGAGTTCAAATCAGACGTTGGACACTTACTAGCTGTATTACTCTGGGAAAGTAGTTCAACACTTTTTGACTCATTTCTTCATCTGTAATATGAGAATGAGAAGGAAACGGCAAACTGTGTTTGTATCTTTGCTAAGAAAATCCCAAACAGTGACAGAAGAATCAGGCATGGCTGAAATGATGGAAGAATAACTAAATGGCTCTTATACTAATATATTTGACTTGGTTGCTTATATATCTTAAAATGAAACTTTTATTGAAGTAATTTTTACATTAATGTTTTCTAAGAGGTACAATATTGACATGCTCATGTTTCTCTATGAAGATTAAACATAAATGGCAACAATTGCATAATTGTGAAATTTGAGAGGTGTCAATTTTTGTGATATTAACATATCACATATATGGAATTAGTACCTTAGAGAATACTCCCAGGATAAAGTTGTCCCACAATGTGACAGTGCTTACTCACTGAATAAATTCAGAGGAACTTCCATTGATCAAAAGATCCTCGTGAACCTAAATAGTAATAAACTAAACTATTGTGAATGAATAATATATCTCAAAATTACAAATGTCAATTTGATAGCAACCTTCATTAATTTTTAGGGGGGATAAGATGTAAGGAATAAGCATCTGTCAGAGTTTCCACAGAACCCCCCAAGGGAATACTGTACCATACATGTTTTAATTGACTCACAATTATTTGCTTATGTACACTATTTCTGTTGACTGGAAAAAAAAAAAAAAACATTGTAAGATGTAGAAGTAAAAGCAGGAACTTGCCAGAGTTCCATCCCAAACCCTTCAATATTAGAAAAAAATAATGATTTTAAGCAAATTTTAGAGCATCAGAAACCACAAAAAAAGATGGTATGGAACAATTTTCCAGCGGAAGACATTTTGGAAGGTCAGCAGGAAAGGTCTGTTGCACTAATGTAGGAGTCCAGTGCAATGCCAGCACAGGCCATACCCACAGAGACCTGGTGATAGCCCAAGGTCCAGCAAAGCAGCAGCAGTTTTTTTTTTTTTTAAATCTATGTATTTATTTTTGGAGAGTGGGAATATTTGAAGCAAAGGCAGGTTGAGTCAGAAAAAAAAAAAAAACTTATTGTATGACAGTACAATATATAACCCATCAGTGGTTATTAAATTCTACAGTAAGAATTTTACAAGAAATACAAGAAAAACTTTGTTTCTTTTTCTTTGTTTTATTATTATAGCTTTTTATTTACAAGATATATATATATTATATATGTAATTTTTCAGCATTGACAATTGCAAGACCTTTTGTTCTAACTTTTCCCCTCCTTCCCCCCACCCCCTCCCCCAGATAGTAGGCTGACCAATACATGTTAAATATGTTGAAGTATAAGTTAAATACAATATATGTATACATGTCCAAACAGTTATTTTGCTGTACAAAAAAATCGGACTTTGAAATAGTGTACAATTAGCCTGTGAAGGAGATCAAAAGTGCAGGTGGACAAAAATAGAGGGATTAGGAATTCTATGTAGTGGTTCATAGTCATCTCCCAGAGTTCTTTCACTGGGTGTGGCTGGTTCAGTTCATTATTGTTCTACTAGAACTGATTTGGTTCATCTCATTGTTGAAGAGGGCCATATCCATCAGAATTGATCATCATATAGTATTGTTGTATATAATGATCTTCTGGTTCTGCAGCAACGTTTTTTGGGGCCTCTGAATCAGTAGCAGTACTGTTGTTTTCCAGACCTTTTAGCCTAACATAACTTGGAAGATTGCCAGGGAAAATCTATCTCACCAGGTTGAAAAGGTCTTGGCTATAAGCAAATTAAAAGTGGGTAGTGGTGCAGGTGACAGTGGCAGCTTTTGGAGGCCTCAGCCCACAGGACATTTATTTGCTAGCAGTGAGAAAGGATTTTGCTGCTTTAGCACACTTGAATTTGCAGCCACAAAACAGTGGAGACACTTCTCCCAGTTCTAGGGTAGAAAAGAATGCTTGTTAATAGGTCCCAAAAGGATCTCTGAAAATAGCTGCACACAATTCCTGAAGCTTGGCACATTATACTTTCCACCTTGGAAAAAGAACCCTACTATAACAAGAAGTTGAAGCCAAGTAATAGATTGGGAAAATGAGCAGAAATCAGAAAAATATTCTTACTATACAAAGTTACTATGAAGACAAGAAAGATCAAAATACACACTCAGAAGAAGATTAAAAAGTCAAAATTCCTACATTCAAAGTCCCTAGGAAAAATAAAAATTGGTCTCAAACCATAGAAAAGCTCAAAAGAGATTTTTAAAATAAAGGAAACAAAAAGGAAACAAATTGAATGGTACAAAAAGAAATACAAAAATCTAGTAAGGAGGATGCCTTAAAAAGCAAAATTAATCAATTGGAAAAAAAAAAACAGTACAAAAGCTCATTGAGGAAAATAATTTTTTTTTTTAAATTAGAATTTAACAAATGGAAGCTAATGACTTAAGGAGAAATCAAGAAACAATAAAACAAAACCAAAAGAATTAAAAAATAAAATAAACAATTATGAAATGTCTCATTGTGAAAAAAAAAACTGACATAGATGCAGGAGAGATCATTTTTTTTTTAAAGATTGTATGTTGTAGAGACATGAAGAGTGTTTATTTCAATTTAAATCAGTCTAGTGCCTAGAAACATACTCTTCACATAGTAAGTATTCAACACATTTTCAATCTATCAGCTTCTTTGACTCTTGAAGTGAAAAGTGATCACAGCTTGGTGAAAACTCCATTAAGCTATCCAACCTTGGGGTTTATAAACCAACTTTCTGATCTCAATTTGCTTTCTCAAATAGGTCTCTTATGAAAAACAAAAAGTTCTGAAAAGTCAAGATAGATAACTACTCCATTTGGATTATATTTCTACTCATACATAATTAAATTAATGTTTTGAAATCAATTAGAACGAGTAGTTTGGTTTATATCAGCTACTTTACTCAAAAGTTGATTGGTCTTAAATAAATTGATCATCAATGTTTTAGTATTACTGAACTGAAAATTCAAATTCTGGACATGGGAACAATCAAATTAGGTTCTGCATCCTGTGACACCAGGTGTGTAATAAATATCTACCTAGAAATACAAAATGGTACAACAGAAATAGTAACAGATTTGGAATAAGAGAACTTGAGTTCAAATATTGCTTTTGCCATTTTGTGATCTTGAGCAAGTAAATCATCTAATTAAGTCATGTCAACCTCAAATAGAAATTGAGGTGTCACTAAATGTGAACTCCTACCTGGCTGCATATAGACGTAAAAAATCACATATCTACGTTCTGTTATATTTTTATTTAGTCTGTTAAATAATCCCCAATTGCATTTTAATCTGGTTCTGGTCATACCATGCGTTCTGTTCTGTGAATCAGTTTTGTCATTTCTGATCTAATCTCTCTCTGAATCCAAATTTCTTAACCTGTAAAATAAGTTGTTGTTGTTCATTCTTCATTTTCAAAGATGTAGTGAAGTCTCGGTTTGTATGTGAATTGGGTTTAAATGATGCTGAGGTACATACAGTATCAACCTCTTTTTCATTTCCAAGAGTCATCAAAGTGTGGTGGCAAGACAAAAATCAAGGTGACAAAGGATATCAGATGGCTTGAAATGCACAATTTATAAAATGGTGAGAGTTGGACCATATTGAAAAATATTCAAGAAAACATTCATTCCAATCTTCTCTTCTTATAGATGAAAAAACTGAGGTCATGGAATTTAAGTCACTCTCCAAAGGTCATACTGGTAATCAAAAGCAGAGGTAGGATTTGAAACTTGGTCCTCTGAATCAAGTTCTCTTTTAAGAAATGTCTTTAAAAGTATGAATATATGAATAACAAACATACATTTTTCAATATACAAAGAACATCAAGAAAAATTATTTATCTTTTCTTTGTGACCTAAGAAAAATCATTTATGCATATTAAAAAACTCATATACATATTTGTAGGGCTATATGAGTATATTTATTGAAACCAAATAATGATAAAATAGTACCTTTCCATTGTTGTACTAATGGCCCTCCCAGATCTAATTGTATGATCCTATAATCATTAATATGAAACAAGTTCAAGGTGAAGAATTCATATGCTATACCAAACAGATTCCTTAAGTAAAAATCTCAGAAATAGAAGTCAGAGGAAGACATAAAAGAAGACTTCCTATTTTCAATGTTTTTCAATGTCATTCATCAGCACAGGGAAAAAGAGAAAATTTGTATTTTATTAATTCTAAATTTCTGATCATCTGAACATTATAGAGATTGGATATAAAAAATTCTTTTCACATTTTAATAACACTTTGCATATGATATAATAAATCTTTACTGACTTTTCAATGGGCATGACAGAGCTTCAAATTTTAGTTTCCTTGACAATTTCTCACTGCCATCCAATATCATCAGGGTTCCTTCTTTGAACTTTACTTAATGATTAGTCCAGTTATCCCCATTTTGTGGGTAAATTTCTCACTGTGACAAGGAAAACTCACATGCCTCATAGAAATTTCAAAAGGGGAGGAAAAAATATGATTAGCACCTTATCCACTGCTTCTTTGAGCCAATATTAATTTCCTAGCATCTCTTCTCTTTCTGGATAATTAAGAATGTCAAATCTATCCTTCATAAGAATACATGAGTATTTCAGGCAATATAAGAACAGATGGGAAAAGTTCCTTCCATCTATATGTTTAACATATGAATAATGTTCCTAGAGTCCTGTACAATATCATATTAGTAAACATACTGAATTTTAAATGGGATAGAGAGAGGGGAAAAGAGATATGATGATAAAGAAAAAAGGAGAAGGAGAAAGAAGAAGATGAGGATGAAGAAGGGGAGGAAGAAGAAAAGGAGATGGAGAAGGAGGAGGAAGATACACAGAGAGACAGAGTCAGAGAAAGAAAAAAAATTTAAAATGTGTCCCTGATAGACATGCGATAAGACTGCTTCCACTATTTCACTGGTTGTTCCTGCCTTATCATTCCCACTGCCCCAATTACATTGCTATTTTTGCTTCCTATTTGGCAACTCTGAACCACACATTATGCTGTTTTCATGTTTTTAACATGTCTATTTTCCTTTGCTTTATATGCATTAGTATCCATTTATTATCTGTCTCAACTAAGCTATATAAGCTCCCTGAAATACTGATTTCTTTTGCAACTCTATATTACAATATAGGATTAAGGTTAAATTGTTGTATATAAAAGATGCTTTGTAAATGATGACTGAACTAAACTAACTTAAATTTTTACAATTTTTAATAAAATGCTTCAGAAAGTTTTCAAATGCTCTAGCCACTGAGCAAAGCATAAATGTTAGACAAAGAAACAGTACCCTAGAAAGTATGATCTATGAGATAACAGAACACATGGCTCTAAGATTGCTTTTCTTAAAAGTTCTGAGATTAGAATAGATATTGATGGATTGATTGAATGAATGATGAGATTTGGAATGAAAGTTGGAGGACTTGGGTTTTGGGTTTTCTATCTAAAATATTTGTTTTGTTCGATACATACACTTTAAAAGTGTACCAGACTTGTTAATAAAGTAACAACTATTTAACTTCCTAGATTCTGGATGCAAGTGAAATGTGCAAAACATTCAGATAATGGAATGGAGCTCACCCAGTATAACCATTATGACCAAATTCAGTTTTTTGAAATGACTGAAAAAGATAAGTATCCAAGAGTCAAACTAATGCCAAGTATTAATTAGCAAAAGAAATAGATGTTTCTGTTTGGCAAATTCTGCTCACCAACCAAATCTGACATGTTGGATGTTAACAATGTTAACACAGAATGAGATTCTTTCTAGTATTTTTCTAGTTTATATCAGTCTATATAAATCAGACATATGAGCTCATGGTTAATTAAAACCAATATTTATCAAGTATTCCCTTTGGTTATTACACTATTTTAATCAATAGAAGTGATGAAATCATAAATATGACAGACCCTCTCAGTATAGAAATTCCAGTCTAGAAGGAGACTAAGAAATACACAAATGACAATATAGAATATATTAAGTATTTAATAGGACAAGCATAGTAGATATAAAGGAATTATTATATCAAAACTAAGAAATGAGAGATCCTTTGGGGTTGCATAATTGTTTTTTGAAATGGAATCTTTATATTAGATATCAAAATACCAACGACATTTTTAGAATATAAATTCATCCAAAGAAAGGCATAGAGATCTCTTCTCCATAATTCTGTTTCCCCATCACCATCTTCTTGATTTACCTTCAGGAATTAGAATAGAGATAGTAAAGGGACTGAAAATGTTCTAGAACCTTAAAGAAATAGCCCCAACTCATGTCTCACTTACTTTACTTAAACTCCCCTGATACTTACCATAAAGGATTTTTAATCTGTGAAGATGGAATCATTATTTCAGTAAATCATGAAGTTTTTGCATATCCCTTTAAGAAAAGTAAAATCTGCCCATCTCAATATCCTTATTAAATATATTACAGAATTATGTAAATATAATTATATACTTCCAAATTGATACAGTCAATATAAACTTTCCTTGGCTATCTCTATTTAATATTGATTGAGAAATTTGCTGTGAAAATTTTCCTAAGATTAACATTTTCTGGGTTATAGTTTGACTTCTATATACCAAGCTTTTAAAAGTTCCTTTCATCAAAACACTTGTCTTATGAAAATAAGGCAGAACTTTTGTCACTTATGTATGCCAATTAGGTGCAGACCATACTTCCTTCAGAAGTTCTCTGTTGGCTTTTCTAGTTAGAATTGATGTGGAGGGAGCACCAAAAGTCCTGGTAGGACTGGCTAAGTAGTTCTACAATTTATCACCTGGTTAGCTGAAACAAGATTCCCTTTAAAAAATAGTATCATATAAGCAGTGTCATTTCTATGATTGAGTAGTTTCCATTTTAGGAAAATTAACCTCGTGCGACTTTGCAAAATTATTGTTTTCAAAATCTATTCTCTTCCATCTTCCTTTTTAAAAATTAAAACTTGCTGAGTGAAATGATTTTAAGGAAAACAACCTGATCTAGTACAATAGTAAGAAAAACCCAGAGTAAATCAAATGCTTCTTTCTTTCTTTACCCTTTATATTTGACTAATAGGTTGTCAAACATAAAAACATAAAATTTGTCAATACATACTTTGAAAAGATCACCCAAATACTATAGTATCCAAGCCACCATGTTGCACTTTAGAAAATCTTACTGGCAATTGGTCAAAAAATTGAATTTTTGTCTTTAAAACAATTAATGAATCATCATGAAACATTCTGTTATGGAATAACAGATATGGAAGATATGGAAACACATTCATCCATTCCTTCATGTGTACATAAATGCATGCATACACACACACACATATCTGTGTATACATACATACATATACATATACAATGCAACCTTTAATCCCCAGAAAATGGGAAATTAACTTGACATGCATTTAATTTTAATTCAATAAAGTATGTGCAGAGTGCCATTAAAGACAATTCCTACCAAGCCAATTGAATCAGTTCACATTTCCAATCATACCTGAGGAAATAGGGATTTGAATGCTCTGATTCAGTACTCTTAATATTCAGGACTTAAAAATGACCATCTTGGCTTCCTGTCTCACATTCCTTCAGTTGGAAACATGATGCCTACTTATGTACTCAGTCTTATACCAGATCCTTGGAATTCTACCACCTGGATAAAGCAGAAATAAAATCCTACAGTTCTAGAAGTCAGGTATTATAACACAAAGTCATTTTCTAACCTGATATTTAGCCTCTAGTTTTATCAATTATGACCAAGCCTCTCTGTAACCTTTTAGTCCCAGCAGCTAGCTCCTTATCATTTTCTTCTTATACTCCAAACTGAATCTTCTGCATTTTAACTCATGCTCCAATTTCTCTATGGCTGGGACTCTGAATTTTTTTTTCATTTTTTCCAGGCATCCAAATCTTTTCCCACATCTCTGATATCTGGGTTTTCCCTGCTAAAATATGCCCTAATTGTTTGCCAGTATCTTATTTTATCTAGTGCTATATGACAGTGATGCCTCATCCTTCTGCTCACAAACTATCCAAATACCTGCTGATGGGAGTCACATCTCCTACTTCACCTTAGCAAGACTGTCTTTTCCCTAAATTCCAATTTCCATCACCTAATTCATTTGCTATCCATTGAGCCAAGAGTCCTGGACAATGATGACGGAGGGCAGGTAAAGGAGCCATGATTCCCACCCTTTTAGGAAGATTAAACTGCAAGTGAAAATAGTAGACAAGTGGGAATTCTGAAACTTTCTAATCAGCAGTGTGTTTCTCTGCTTTCCCCCTGCCTGTCACCCCCAAGAGAGATTGCTCAGCAGTGGGGAGACATTCTATTAATCACTTTGCCCTTTCAGAGTTACTGGTAGGAAAAAAAAAACAACAGAACCTGAGTTTATTTTTTAATAGTTAAAAACTAGAAGTGGCTAAATGGATGACAGTTGACCTCTCTCCAAGATTATTTCAACCCAATAGTTATTTCAGGAGCTACTGAATCATTGATCGTTGATCTATTTTGATATGAAACTCTTCATTTTCATCTCTCTCTCTCTCTCTCTCTCTCTCTCTCTCTCTCTCTCTCTCTCTCTCTTTTTCTCTCTCTCTCCCTCCCTCCCCACCCCCCACAAACACACACCCTCTTTGGATGTGCAAGAATGGTAATGTAGCAGAAATGCTATATAGTAAGTCAAACAAAGTATCTTCAGTGTCCCAAATAAAGGTGGAGGATGAAAAAATTTGGAAACACCTTATCAAGAAAGGCAACAGCATATATAGATTTAGAACTATAGGATTTTAGGATTATGATAAAGTAGGAACTTAATAATTAACTGGTCTACATCACTTTTTTCCCTTTTTTATAAGGTGAAAATACTATGTTGTAATCGATATTAAATCTCCATAGTTGTTTTTTGAATTCAGATGACTTTCTCTATCATAAGGCTATTTGAATTGTTTGAATCATCTCAGTGTTGAAAAGAGCCAAGTCTATCACAGTTATCATCACATAATCTTGTTTTTGTGTACAATGTTCTCTTGGTTCTACTCACTTCACTTAGCATCAGTTTATGTAAGTCTTTCCAGGTCTTTCGGAAATCATCCTGCCAACCATTTCTTATAGAACAATAATGTTCTAATACATTCATATACTATAATTTATTCAGCTATTCCCCAAGCGATGGGCATCTACTCAGTTTCCAGTTTCTTTCTGCTACAAAAAGGGTTGCTACAAACATTTTTGCACATATGGTCCTTTTGCCTTTTTTGATACATCTCTTATTTTACAGATAAAGAAACTGAGGTTGAAGAAGTAAAGTGGTTCCTTTGGTCACAAAGCTGGTAAATAGCAGATCCAGGATTTGCACACATATTTTCTGATTTTAATTATAGCCTTTTCCCCATGATACCAAATTTCCTGTGTGAACCCCAAGTAAAGAACTAATAACAATATTGGAAAGTTATAATTCCAACTAAAATTTTAAAAAAAGTGTTTCTTAAAACTTAAAATTTCTCAAATATGGAATGGGCTACTCACAAATAATAATCTATCTCTGCTACTGGAACCAAGTGGTCACCCAAAAAAAGAGAGAGAGGGATTCCTTTACTAGGTGGGGGTAGCAAAAATATATTCCTATAATCTAAAATCCCTTTCAACTTTAGAGACCCATTATTTTGTGTGAATGAATATCCTCTTCATTTCCTCTTTCACTTCCTGTTATTTGACATAGGTGAAAAGAGAGATAAGTGAACAGAGAGATAGAAAAAAAAAGAAGAAAGAGAAGAAGAAGGAGGATGTGGAGAAGAAGAAGGAGGAAGAGGAGGAGAATAATAATAAGAAAAGGCAGAGAAGAAGAAGATGAAAAGAAGAGAACAAAACTAAATAGAACAAAAAGAAAAATAGACATAGTTTGGATCTATGAGTTCATTTAAACATTTACATTAAGATGTAGTCTATTATGGATGTGGCTCTCTTCAACAATGAAATGAACCGAATCAGTTCCAATTATTCAGTAATGAAGAGAACCAGCTACACCCAGCAAAAGAATTATGGGAAATGAGTGTGGACCACAATATAATATTTCCACTCCTTCTGTTTTTGTCTGCTTGCATTTTTGTTTTCCTTCTCAGGTTATTTTTACCTTATTTCTAAATCCGATTTTTCTCATGAAGTAAGATAACTGGATAAACATTTGTGTATGTGTGTGTGTATGTGTGTGCGATCGCGTGTGTGTGTGTGTGTATAGTATTTAACATATACTTTAAAATATTTAACATGTACTGGTCTACATATGGGAGGGATGGGAGTAAGGAGGGAAAAAAAATTGAAACAGATGGTTTTGCGAGGATCAATGCTGAAAAATTACTCATGCATATGTCTTATAAATAAAAAGCTATAATTAAAATGCATTTACCACTAATTTTGCATCTATTATACATAACATGGCATTATGGGTAAATCATTTATGTGTATATGTCTTAAGCTGTGGCTATAGTCCTGACATGGGTATGAACTAGCCAGACCTTAGCACTAAATAAATTTCTGAATTTAGACAAAACTTCTCCTTTGTGGACCTCAGTCTCTCAATTGATAACTATAATGTCTGGACAAGGTATCTAAGGTCTATGTCCACAGATTAGGTTCACAAAACAAAATAGTCAATGACTATCATAATGTAGTGTTTGACAAACTCAAAGACCAGAACTTTTAGGAGAAGAACTAACTATCTGACACAAATACTCCTTGGAAAATTGGAAATTAGTATGGCAGAAACAAAGTATTAATCCACACTTAACACCCTATATCAAGATAAGATCGAAATGGGTTCATGGTTTAGACATAAAGAATGATATTATAAGAAAATTGGAAGAACTAAGGATAGATTACCTCTGATATCTGTGGGGGAGGAAGGAATATGTGACCAAAGAACTGGACATCATTATTGTTCACAAAATAGATCATTATAGATGTTTTATTATATTAAGTTAAAAAGTTTTTGTACAAACAAAACTAATGTAAACAAGATTAGAAGGGAAGAAATGAAGTAGGAATTATTTTTTACAGTTAAGAAATTTGATAAAGGCCTGATTTCTAAAATATATAGAGAAGTGACTCAAATTTATAAGAATTTAAGCCATTCTCCAATTGATAAATGGCCAAAGGATATGAAAAGGTGATTTTCAGATGCAGAAATTAAAACCATTTCTAGTCACATGAAAAGGTGCTTTAAATCATTGATCAGAGAAATGCAAATTAACACAACACTAAGATACCATTACACACCCCTCAGATTGGCTAAAATGACAGGAAAGGATAATGATCAATGTTGGAGGAGATGTGGAAAAACTGGGGCACTAATACATTGTTGGTGGAGTTGTGAAATGATTCAACCATTCTGGAGATCAATTTAAAACTACTACCAAAGGGCTAGCAAACTGTGTTTACCCTTTGATCCATCAGTGTTTCTACTGAACTTGCATGCTAAAGAGAACATAAAGGACGGAAAGGGACCCACACATGCAAAAATGTTTGTGACAGCTTTTTTTGTAGTGGCAAGAAATTGGAAACTGAATGGATGTTTATCAGTTGGAAAATTTCTGAACAAGTTATAGTATGTGAATCAAAATCATATAATAAAATATAATAATAATATAACATAATATAATCCCCAAAATCAAGTATCATGAAGCCATATTCAGAATTGCCCAGGATTTAGCTACTTTGATATTAAAGGAGCAGGTGACTTGGAATATCATATTCCTGAAGGCAAAGCAGCTTGGTTTACAACCAAAAATTAACTACTAAGCCAAATTGAGCACAATCTGTTATGAGAAATTATGTATATTCAATGAAATAGAGGACTTTCATACATTCCTGAGGAAAAAGAAAAACAATTCTGAATGGAAAATTCAGTCTTGAAATACAGGACTTAAGAGAAACATAAAGGGGTAAATAAGAAAAAAACAAACAAACAAGCATGATATTAAAGAAAGTTAAACTAGTTACATTCCTATGTGGGAAGATGATAGTTATAATTATTTCTGTATTAGGGCAGTTACAAGGAATATACATATTTAGAGTGTGTGGGTATAAACTACATTTGATGTGATGATTAAAAAAAAATTAAGGAGTGAAAAATAAATTGTACTGGGAGAGGAGGAAAGAAGACAGATTAAATTAAATTATGTCACATGAAGAGGCACAAAAGACTTATTACAATAAAGAGAAATAAGGGAGGGGGTGAGCATTGTTTGAAGCTTACTTTCATCAAATTTTACTCAAAGAGAGAGTAATATACACAATCAGTTGGGTATAGACATTTATTTTATCCCACAGGTAAAAGAAAAAGAGGAAGGATAAAGGGGGAAAAAGGTAGGTAGGGCTGATAGAAGGGAAGGAAAATTGAAACTGTGGTCAAAAAGCAATTTGGTGAGGAGGGACAGGATAAAAAGAAAGAGAAAATATAAGTGGAGGAAAATAGTATTGAGGGAAATACACAGGTAATCATAACTGTGAATGTGAATGGAATGTATTCTTTTATATAACAGAAGCAGATAACAGAGTAGATTAAAAATCAGAATCCTACAATATGTTGTTTACAGGAAACATATTTGAAACAAAGAGATACACAGAATATAAAGATAAAAGGCAGGAATAGAATATATCACCTTTCACCTAAAGGAAGTAAGAACAGTTAGAGCAAGCCTGAATTCAGACAAAGTAAAAGCAAAAATAGATTTAATTTAAAAAGATAAGGAGAAAAGTGAATATTTTTTAATGATACCATAGACATTGAAGTGATAACAATACAAAATTTACATGAACCAAGTAATATGGAGAGGTTAATTGCATTACAGGAAAAAATATATAATCAAACAATACTAGAGAGAATCTTTCCCTTTCATAACTAGATAAATCAAACCATAAAATAAACAATGTGTATTAAAGCAGGTGAATAAAAATTTAGAAAAGTTATATAGAATAGAATTCTGAAGAAAATACAATGGCAATATATATATATATATATATATATATATATATAATATATATATATATATATATATGTGTGTATATATATATATATATATATATATATATATATATATATTATATATATATATATATAACAATGTAACACTGAAGAAAAAAAAAATATATATATATATTTTCCTCAGTGTTACATTGCACCTACATTACATGCAATGTAATTACATAAAATTACATGCAATTAAAAAGCTATGGGAAGACCCACTAAAAACTTATCCAGTTTTGGATTAAAAACTCTCAATTGACAAAAACTACTAAGAAAATTGGAAAGCAGTTTGGCAAAAACTAGGCATACATAGTCCAACATCTCATACTGTATACCAAGATAAGGTCAAAATGGGTACATGCTTTGTACATAAAGAATGATATGATAAACAAATTAGTAAAGAAAGGAATGGTTATAGTGTATCTGTGAGATCTATGGAGAAATGAATATTTTATGAACAAAAAAAAAAGAGAACACAATGAAATAACAAAAGAATAATTTTGATTACAACATATTAAAAAGATTTTCTACAAACAAAATAAATGCAACCAAGATTAAAAGGAAAGTAGAAAAATTATGAATGATTTTTACAGCTAGTATTTTTGGTTAAGATCTCATTTCTAAAGTATACATAGAACTAAATCAAATGTATAATCATTTTCCAGTTGATATAGTCAAAGAGTATGAATAGCCTACTTTGAGATGAAAGGAAAACTATCTGTAGCCATGTGAAGAAATGCTTTATGCCACTATTGATTAGAGTAATGTATATTAATACAACTTTGAGGTACACCTCATATCTAACAGATTAACTAATATTACAGAAATGGAAACTGATAAACGTTGAAGAATATGTGGGAAAATTGGAGAACTAGTGCATTGTTGGTATTTTAAAGTGATCTAAATATTCTAGAGAACAATTTGGAACTATAACAAAAGGGCTAGAAAACTGTGCATATCCATTGATCCAGCAAAAAAATTGTAGGTTTGTATCCCAAAAACATCATAAAAAGGGGAAAAGAAACCACATATACCAAAATATTTATAGTAGCTCTTTTTGTAATTGCAGAGAATGAAAAATTGAGGAGATGCCCTTCAATAGAGGAATGGTTGGACAAGCTATGGTATATGAAAGTGATAGAATATTATTGTAATATGAGAAATGATGATCAGGCAGATTTCAGAAAAAAGAACTGGAAAAATTTACACAATTTCATGCTGAGCTAGGTAGTAGAACCAGGAAAAAGTTGTACACAGTAATAGCAACATTTTATGTTGTTCAACTATGACAGACTTCACCTCTGCAATACTGTAATCAAAGACAATTCCAAAAGACTCATGATGGAAAAAGCTATCAACATTCAGAGAAAGAACTATGCTATCTGAATGCAAAATGAAACATATTATTTTCCCTTTTTGGTGTTTTTTTTTTTTCATTCTGGTTTTTCCCTCTTGTTCTGATTCTTCTTTCCCAAGATGACTAAAGTGGAAATATATTTAATATGATTCTACATGAATAGCTTATGTTAGATTGCTTGCTAGTTAGGGAGAAAGAAGCCAAGGGAATATGGGAGGAAAAAAATTGGAACTCAAAATCTTATAAGAATAAATGTTTAAAACTATATTTATATGTAATTGAAAAATACTATTAAGTGGGGGAAAAGAATGTTATTGAGTAACTGAGTCAGCATCATTATTATATAGAGGTTGTTAGCATTTTTTGTGTGATGAACAACTCTGACAATCTGGTAAACACTATGATCAGTTCTGAATAAACATATTTAAATTTAAAAAAATAAAAATATGGCATTACAAAGAAATCCACTTTTACTTAAAATTATCAAAACGTGAAACTAAACCAAGAAAATATCTTGATTTGAATGTACCCTAAATTACTTTATCTTTCTCAGCTTTATAGAGAGCTGCATGATTTCTAAATAACCATGTATTGTCTTGTAGAGAAGAAAGAAGTTGAAAGTGTTGGGGGAGTTGTAGGGAATAAAAGAAACAAGGATAAAACTTAGCTTAAACCCAGCAGCTCTGTTTCACTCTGTTATGAAAATCAGGACTCTAACAAAGAACACATTCCTCTGCATGATAGGATACCATTTTCTGCCTACTGGCTGGCAACCTATATAATTTAGAAATAGTGAGTTACTAGCATGTCAGAGGCCATGATGGATGGGAGAAAAGAATATAATATGTTCTAAAATTTGGGCCAGTGTAAGTATAGGAGGTAAAATAATCCATATGAACTTTCCTAGAAGTCATAGGAGGAAATCTGTTACTGAGCCATCTCCATAGCTACAAACACCTTGGCCTAAACCCTAGTGGTCTTCTGAATGAAAACAAATCACACAGAGATCACACAGAGAAAACAAAAAATATCATTATACTCAGAACTCTCATAGAAGCCATTGATGAGTTCTTTTCTTCTCCATGACTCCTTGGTGGTCTTCATGGGTTCTAGTTGCAGAATCTATGCCATTCATCCAACAAATGAGCTTTTTGCCTAAGATTAGTACATGAATTTTTTTTTTTTTTTGTGAAATAAAATTGCAGATCCAGGGGCTGAGTTCTGAAATTCTAGGGAAAACTTGTACTAAAGAGTATGGACTTCAACAGCATTAAACTTTGTCCACAATGTGACCTGATATTTTCTATTTTCCGCCTCAGGGTAAACACAGTCATCAGCTACATGTTTACAGGGCATGGCATAACAACATGGCCTTGACATTTTCAGGTCAGAAATATTCAAGATTTTCTATTTTAAAAATTAAGTGAAGAAGAACAGAAGGCTTCTTTTTTTTTCTTTAGCCCTCTTATAAAACTGCTGAAATAATGAAACTATCTTTTTGAAGGCTTATAAAATATTCTTTTAAGATAATCTACCATAAAATCACTGAAAACCTTCATCACAATTTGTGTGCTTGCAATCTCTCTCTCTCTCTCTGTGTCTCTCTCTCTGTTCCCACAGACATATATGTATATCTATATATTCACACACATATAATATACATACATACATATATGTGTATATATATATACATATGTATTACAATTTATATATAGTAATTGTATTTATCAACATATATATATATAATTTCAGTTGGAAAACAAAAACTGGAATTGATTTCATATGAAATTTTTACTATATATAGACGAGGAAAAGGAGGAAAAATTTTACCAAACATATAAACTTCTCCAGGTGTGTTCTAGAATTTGATAGCACACGCATCCTCCTAAGCAGAGAAGATCTATGTTAAGATGAAGACATAGAAAGGAGGAGGTGTTTGTGAGCTCGCCCTTTACTGTCACCTTCTTAATAAAAATTAGATACTAAAGAGTTTTATAATAATAATAACCAACAATTCTTTTGGTAGGCATATATTCCTAATAAATTTCCTGGGGTTTGGACTTTGACAGAGATAATAGTGTAAAGGAAAAAAAAATAGAGAAAACACAACTAAACCAAGTTGAACCCAGGAACTATCTGGACACAATTATGAAACACTTCCGACCCAAATAAAGACAGAGGTGAATAACTGGAGAAATAGTCATTTTTCATGTACAGGCCAAGTCAATATAATAAAAATGGCAATTATAATTAAATTAATTTACTTATTTAGGGTCTATTAATCAAATTATAAAATAATTGTTTTATAAAGCTGGAAAAATCGGCACTCATTTGGAAGAAAAAAAGGTAAAGAATATCAAAGGAATCAATAAATCAAATGAAGGAAGATGATAGGGCAGTATATCACATTTAAAACTATATTATAAAGTTGTAATCACCGAAACAAACAAGTACTGGCTAAGGAATAGAGCAATGAATCAATTAAGTAGATTAAGTCTAGAATATATGTCAATATGTATACAGATACACATATATGTATGTGTATCTTTATATTACTTTAATATATAAATATGTAATATAAATATATAAATATAAACTTCTTCATATTATTCTTGTTGCAAAAGAAAACAAAGATTAAAAAAAAAGATTGTTTTAAAAGTATCTTCCATTTCTTCAATCTCTAATTAGACTCCACCAGTTCTTTATCTGAAGGTTAATAGCATTTTTAATAAGTCCTATGGAATTAGTTTTGGACTATTGTTTTCTTGAGATCTTTTATGTTGACCTCAAATTTTCTTGGGCTGGAAAACTGTTTCACCCCAGCTATTTTTTCTGCTGCTCTGGAATTTGTTTTGAGGTCTTATTTCAAAGTTATTGGCAACTCTAAAGTACAACCTCGCACCTATCAGAACAGTTACCATGACACACACACACACACACACACACACACACACACACACACACACACACACAAAAAGTGTTTAATGTTGAGGAGTATATGGGAAAATTGTTCCACTAATACAGAACTGATAGAATTGTGAATGATCTAATCATTCTGAAGAATTAGGAATTATGCCCAAAGGGCTTTAACATTGTACTAGGTCTATGTTCCAAAGACATAAAAGAGGAGCAGAGACATTTGTACCAAATATTTATACCAACTCTTTGTGTGGCTAAGAATTGGAAATCAAAAGTATGCATGTCAATTTTGGAACTGGCTAAACAAAATGTGGTATGTGATTGTGATGGATTTTAATTGACTTATAAAAAATGACACAGGATGATTTCAGAAAAATTTGGAAAAAACTTACTTGAACTTATGCATAATTAAGTAAATGGGCCCAGCAGAACATTGCAAACAGTACAATAATATCATCAATGAAGAATTATGAATGATTTTGTTATTCTCAGCAATGGGATGATCCAAGACAATCCCAAAAATCTAATGATGAAGCATGCTATGCACCTTCAAAGACAGATATTAATTGAATACAGACTTTTATTTAAGTCTTACTGAAAAAAATGACAAATATGGAATTGTTTTACATAATTACATGTTTCTATATCTGATTGCTTACAATCTCAGGGAAAAGGGGGGAATGTAGAGAGAGGGATAGAATTTGGAGCTAAAAATATTAAATAAAAATATTTACAAATTGTGGAAGTATATTAAAATTATTTGGAGAGGAATTTAGGAGAGTTCATTCAGATGAGTTCCTTACTCCACCATCTTGATTCTACCCACTAAAGCATTGTTGATGACGATGTATACTTGTCCAACTATTTTGATAATCAATTTAGAGCTTTGTCCAAAGAATTATAAAACTGTGTATATACTTTGATTTATCAATATCACAACTAGGCATACATCTCAAAAACATAAAAAAAAGTTAAAAAAAAGTTGTGGTAATAAAGAATTGGAAATTGAGAGGAAGCTCATCAATAAGAAAATGACTAAAGAAATATGATTGTGCTGCAATAGTATTCTATAAGAAATGATAAGAATGGCTTCAGAAAAATACAAACTATTGTGAAAAGAAGTGAGTAGGAAAAGCACTTTGTACACAATAACAATATTGTACAGTGACCTACTGTGAGGAACTTAGCTATTTTGATAAGCACAATGATCCAGATAATTTCAATAATCCCACGATGAAAAATAGTATTCATCTCTAGAGAAGTTATGAAGTCTGAGTGCAAATTGAAACATACTTTTTTTCATTTCTGGTTTCTTGATTTTTATTTAATTTTATTTATTTTTAGAAACATGGCTAATATGGAAAAGAAAGAGAAGATGCAGCTGAGATCCTATACATAATGGAAAATACGTATCTAAGTCTTCATGGAGCAGTTTGATTTGTCTCATCATATATACTCTTTGGATTCAAGTTGACCATCAACATATTATTTCCTTCTTCAGTTTCCTTTTGTGAATTGTCTTCCTCTCATTAGATTAAAAACTCCTTGAGCACAGGTTCTGTCTTTCTTGTTGGTATTTCCAATGCTTAATACAGCAGCATAGACCAGGTACTTTTAAAATGTGTATTACATTGTATAAGTTAGCAAATTACATCAAGACCTTAAACAATGTATTTGAGGAAGACATTCATTGAATATAACTTATATTCTGGACAAAGTTAACTCTTCAATAATGAGAGTTTGCAAAAAGATTGTGGGTAAAAATAAAGGAAGAAGATGTCAAATAAACAAGGTGGCTAGGAGGTATGAATAGAGTTTCAGACCACAATGTTTACTTATTTTTTCCATAAAAAAAAAAAAGAGAGACAGAAAAAAAAAAAAAAACTGCCCACATGTAACTGGTTACTCCATACAAAGTAGCAACATAATATTTACATGTAGCAGTAGAAACAAATAAAAGATAAATGGAATAGTTCAGCTCGGACTCAGGAAGACTGAGTTACATTTTGATGATTGAATTGATTACTATGTGTGTGACACTCAGCAAGTCACTTCACCTTGTTTACCTCAGTTTCCCTGTCAAAAGACATGGAGAAGGAATTGGCAGATCAATCCACTGTCTTTACCAAGAAAATCCCAAATGGTGTCACAAAGAGTCAGTTAAAACTGAACCAATTAAAAAACAAACAAACAAACAAAACAAAACAAAACAACAAAAAAAAAAAAAAAAAAAAAAAACAAGCAATACATACTGTAAGCAGTGTGTCCAAAGGAGAACCAACAATAAAACATCCTCAAAAGTGTTCACATTAGTTTAGAAAACATGGATAAAATACAAGGCAAACTGGAGATCTTACTATAAGGAAGAAAATTTGACCTTTGATATATCACTAAGATGTGTTGGGATAATGCTAGTGATTGATACATGACTATATTATTCAAAAGAAATAAAATTAAAGAAGTCTCAGTGTAGCATTATCTGTTAAGGATGAATGCTTAATTAAGAAAATCAATGACAGTTTCAGAAGAAGTGAGATTGTTATCTATAAGTTAATTTTGAAAAAAACAAAGAAGAAGTGATTTTGTGAAGCAACTACTCTAGCTTATAATTTGTGAGAGAAGAGTATTGGAAAAGTAAGCATAGTCCTGTAGGTATCCTGATTCCTGGAGATGCAGTCTTTCTGCCAAGATTGGCCTGAATGAGAGTCAGACTGTTCACTTTCCTCATATACACTACAGTCATAGACTGAGGTTCCACCAGAACAAACTGTAGTAAAGAAATCTAATGAAAAACTACAGTGAAAAAAAATAAAGTTTATTCCCAAGAAAGTAAAAAATAGCAACAAAAATACAACAATTAACACAATAGTAAAACGGAATTAGGTATGACAAGAGGCCCTGAGATGTCTATTTTCAATTGCCAGAGGAGTATTTAGAGCATCTGAATTAACAGCATCCTGAATATCAAAGATTTAAGGAGGAGTAGAGAGGTTGAGGATGTAGAAGTACAAGTCAACATAAGAACTACCAATGCCAGGCATGCTCATTTCTAATAGGCCTCAGATCCCAAGCACCTAAATCTAAACTCTTCTAAATCCTTCCACCTCTATTCCACCTTCTCAGAAGGTATCCCTAACTCTGTGACATACTTTCCTTTTAAATGGTAAATTCTTGCCTGAACTTCTATATGATGAAGTGTTTTGTTCATTCAATCAGCTTTGGTCATTCAACACAGGGGGAAAAAAAAGTCTGGATTGGGACAGGGGTAGGGGTTGGGGATGGGAGGGTTTGGAGAAAGGAAAAAGTTCAGTATTTGGAAGCTTTAAGTTCAAGTTCCATTTTTTTTTTTTTTTTGAGTTATGAAATCATTTCTACACTGACTGTGGGAATCTGGGAAGTTCACTTAGATTCTTACTGGCGTTTTGTTTTGTTTTGTTTTGTTTTGTTTTGTTTTCTGAGGCAATTGGAGTAAAGTGACTTGCCCAGAGTCACACAGCTAGGAAGTGTTAAGTATCTGAGACCAGATTTGAACTCAGGTCCTCCTAACTTCAAAGCTGGTGCTCTCTCCATTGTCTCACCTAGCTGCCCCTTTACTGGCATTTCTTAAAAGGTATAAGTTGCAGATCTATATTGAGAGCTTCTCTACTTGCAATCTCCTCCAAGATTCTATCAAGGAGATTTTTTTCCCTCCTCCTTCCATTCTTCCTGTCCCTTTTCCTTTTCTCTTTCTCTTTTCCCTCTTCCTTTCCCTCTCTCTCCTTCCTGTTTTTCTATCTGTCTCTCTCTGTCTCTGCTGTCTCTGTTTCTTTCTCTCTAGTCTGTCTTTAATTCCTCTTCCTTTCTCATTCTCCCTTTTCCCTCTCCCTCATTCTAATCCTCCTTCTATATTCTATCACTTGCTCTGCTTTCTCTTTTCCCATTCTTCTCCCCTTTCTCCCATTTCATCTATCTTCTACATTTAATGGACAGAAACAGAATGTTAAAGCTCAATTATGATGAGGAAGCTAAGGTCCAAAAGAAGAAATAAATACATGGCAAATCAGTGTTACAGCTAGGACTGGAATCAAGTTCTCTGGACTTTTATTCAAGATCATTGGTCCCCCCTCCCCCCAAACAAAGCAAAGCATATTCCACATTGTCCTTTTTTGTGACTGGATCTTCTTCAAGTTAATTTCAATATGGAGTCAAAAGGACTAGCAACATTTACACTCCTCCCTATATAAATGTAGTGAGATATATATATATATATATATATATATATATATATATATATATATATATATATATTTAATTCCCAAAGTGGACCACTTGTTTTTCTTATACATTCTTTGTCTGAGATGATTACAACCTATCTGGAAAATGTACCCTCTTAAAAATTCACATCTAGAAAATGCACTCCAGGAAGCAAGGGTTCCTTGGTTCTGTTTATTTTTGTCCTTGATTTCTGTATTTATTCATCCATAAAACTGATAGGAATCTATAGTATCTACCATTCCCTCCAGGGACTCGAGCTTCAACTAAGGAATTTAAAAAAAAAAAAAAAAAAAAAAAAAAAAACTCTCTGCAGCAAAAGGGAAAGGTGATAGTTTTTAGTAAAGTTTTAGATGGTGAACAACACATATAACAAGGACCTGCAGCCTAGATTGGTTCAATATTGAAAGAAATGACAGAAAAACATAAATCTGGGATAATTGTACCTTGGCATATACTTCCTCATTCCCCCAAAGGATTCCAAATAGCTTGACAAGTGTATGAGAATAAAATACTGTCTGTATGGGAAGGAAGGCGAGAAAATCGTACTGTTGACTGGTATTATCCTTTTATAATCCAAAAAATAACATTTCTCAATATCAAGTTTTTTCAGTATTGTTTTTAAAGAAAAACATTAGAATTTAGAACTTAATACCAAATTCCTTACCTGTTTTCAGCTATTCAAGTTTGATTTTTTACTTTATTTATCCTAATTTCTTTAGAAATGAAGCTCCTTGCTTCCCAGCAAGGATGAAGGAAACAAAATGCATAACCCCTACAGTTCCAACCCTGGAATAGCTTTGGAGTTAATATGTATGCTTCCTTTCTTAGTAGGTAAAATTCTTAGCATTCACAGACCACAAAGCAAAAAGTATCATAAATTATTCTTTCCCCATATCCCAGTTATCTTTATTTTACTGGTAAGGATACAGACTTCTAGAGAAAAAAGAACATTTAGATCAATCTTGGAGCTAAGGTAGAAACAAGCTAAATCACTCAGTGATAAGGTAGAAAGATAAATGGATTGAGAGTTAAGAGTTCTTTGTACAGTCCTAGTCTTGACACTAACTCATTGTCTTATGTGTGTGTGTACCTTCTTAGACACAAAATGCTAACTTAAAAAAAAAAACCCTTGAATATTTACAAATCACTTTTTTTTTTCATGAAAACCATATGAGGTAGACAGTATAAGTAACAGTACAGTTGAATAGCTAGAAAGTAAATCAAGTTGTCCAATATGACACAGTTTTTTTAAAAAAATAATAAACATTCACTTTTCCTTTGTGTCACATTCCCCCACTTATTTAGAAATTAAGAAATAAAATTAAGGCAGTGTTAAAGGTACATATAGTCATGCAAAACAAATTTGGGAATTGACCTTGTCAAAAAATATGTCTTATTCTATACCTTGAGTCTATTAGCTCTCTGTCAAGCTATGAGTTACATGCTTTGTCATTATCTGAAACTATTGTTACTTATTGTCTTAATTTAAATTCTTAAATCTTCAAGACAAACAAATTGTGGTAAAAGATGTAGCCTTTAAGAAATGACAAAAGGGTAGTTTCAGAATAACATGTAAAGATTTTTTATGAACTAATGCACAAGGAAATGAGCAGGACAACTGGCATATGTGGGATTAAATATTAGAAAATTGATTTATGTTATGTTTTAGTAGTAAGAATTACATCATTTCATTGTCATGGGTTTAAAAGAGATTTCAGAATGTTAAATCTGATATCTTGATATCTGATCTATGATTCCTTCTTCTTTCATACCAGGTCTTAGAGTCCAAAACTATAAAGTGAGATAAATAATATCTATAATTCATTATAGATCTAGGAACTTATCATTCTAAAATTTAAATAATCAATAAATTCATAAAAAAATTTATGCACTTATATGCCAGAACCTGGACTGAGAAGTAAGTCTGCAATCTCTGTCATCAAAAAGCTTTTATTCAACAGGGGAGAAAAATTATACATTATGTAAAATAAATATAAGAAAGTGTTACAAAGGAGAACATTAACAACTAAAGGATAAGATCAGTTTTATGAAGGATACTGGGAAGTATGAGAGGTACAGATGAGAAGAGAGAACATTCGTGGCATGTGGAACAGACAAAGGAAAGGCATGGGAATCAGACATGAAATGTTCTATGTCATGAATAGCAATTGTATAGAAGTGAGGCTGGACCACTTCAAAACAAATGAAGAGGAAATAAGAAAACTAAGATATATTTTTCTTTTTTTTTAAATAGCTTTTTATTACAAGATACATGCATGGGTAATTTTTCATCATTGACAGTTGCAAAACATTTTGTTCCAACTTTTCCCCTTCTTCCTCCTACTCCCTCCCCAAGATGGCAGGTTGACTAATACATGTTAAATATGTTAAAGTATAAGTTAAATACAATATATGTATACATGTCCATAAAGTTATTTTGCTGTACAAAAGAATCAGATTTTGAAATAGTGTACAATCAGCCTGTGAAGGAAATCAAAAATGCAGGCAGACAAAAATAGAGGGACTGAGAATTCTATGTAGTGGTTCATAGTCATCTCCCAGAGTTCTTTCACTGGGTGTATCTGATTCAATTCATTATTGCTCTATTGGAACTGATTTGGTTCATCTCATTGTTGACAAGGGCCATGTCCATCAGAATTGATCATCATATAGTATTGTTGTTGAAGTATGTAATGACCTCCTGGTCCTGCTCATTTCATTCAGCAACAGTTCATGTAAGTCACTCCAGGCCTTTCTGAAATCATCCTGCTAGTCATTTCTTACAGAACTATAATATTTCATAATATTCATATACAACAATTTATTCAGCCATTCTCCAATTGATGGGCATCCACTCAATTTCCAGTTTCTGGTCACTACAAAGAGGGCTGCCACAAACATTTTTGCACATACAGGTCCCTTTTCCTTCTTTAAAATATCTTTGGGATATAAGCCCAGTAGTAACACTGCTGCATCAAAGGGTATGTACAGTTTGATAATTTTTTGAGCGTAGTTCCAAATTGCTCTCCAGAGTGGCTGGATGCATTCACAATTCCACCAACAAAGTATCAGTGTCCCAGTTTTCCCACATCCCCTCTCTTCCGCATTCTCTTTCTCTGGCATTCTAGCCAATCTGACAGGTGTGTAGTGGTATTTAAGAGATTGATTCAGATTGCAAAGAGCTTTTGATGCTAAACAGAAGAGTTTATATTTGTTCTTGTAGATATCAAGAAAGAAAAACATTTTATTGAGCATTGTTACATCTGCAATTGTTGAAATTATTTTGATGATTTTGTGAAAGAATGATTGGTTTGTGAATAGATTTAAGGAAAGGAAAACAATTGGTAAGTTACTATAAAAGTATAGACAGCACATTGTGAGAATCTATACTAGAGTAGGATATTTGTAGGTGTAGAACCAAGATATTGTGCAGATTGAAATGAAAGAATAGGCAACATGGGAAGTAAGCAAAGATCTGAGCATGAGACAGATTATAAATATTAGTGACTGGAAGAATGGGAGTGCTCTTGAGAGTAAAAGGAATGTTTGAAAGAAAATACATTTGAGAGGGAAAGTAACAGGTTCTGTTTCAGATATGTTGAGTTTCAGTTGCCTACTGGACAGCCAGTAATAGGAAATTCCTGATACAGGACTGGAGCTCAAGAGAAAGAGTAGGACTGGAGTATGTCATCGTTTATACAGAAATAGAAATGATAATTGAAGAAGTTATGAGGACTGATGAAGCCAATTTATTCAAATGTTACATATAAGTAATTTTCCTTTTTCTTTGATATCTTTTGGATAAAGCCCTAGCAATGGTATCACTGCAAAGGACAAACATACTTTTATATCCCTTTGGGCATATTTCCAAATTGATGCTCTATATTCTTGTCCCAAGGATGTTCACTGGGATCTTTGCTTCCATTGTATGGTTTATATCAGATACTGTGCTTTCTCTCTCTTCCTTTTTGCCTATTGAATTTCTATGTAGTCTTAGGAAAAACTTAAATGTTACCCCCCCTTTAAAAGTCTTCCTTTGCCCTCAGATTACATTTATTTTACAACTTCCTAAAAGAAAAAATTATAGAGAAGTTAAATCATTTGCCCATCCCCAATTTATTAATTAAAAATTATTCTAATTATTTGTAATTGTGTTTGATATTCCTACTAGAATAAAACTCAATGGTGTCAATCACAGTGTCTCATATAAATTTAATCTTATATAATACAGACATAATTTTCTTCATATAGTAGCTAAAGGATAAAGGTTATAAAGAAAATTCTTCAGAATTTACAAATCATATGAGCTTTGACTCATTTGAAGTTTTTTAAAGTAATTTTGTGAGTTTCTTATGCTACACAGATTTTGTCAAAGGCAGAATTAGAACTGAGGTATTCTTTATTTCCAGGAAACATTCAAAGACCATAAGTAGGTTAGTGGGTACCAATCTATATTTAGAAGTTTCCTCCTTAAAATCATAGATCTGGTTAAAATATAAAATCCAAAATTGTCTTAAATTACGAGAATCACATTAGATAATTATTATTAGATAGAAAATTAACATTGAGTTAATTCTCAGGACATTAGAGGAAATAGCTCCTCAAATAAAACAACTTTGAGGTTCTATTGAAATCAGTGCAGAAACAAAGGAAAAAAAAATGTTAGATTTGATTTCAGTATACTATTTGGTAGCAGTTGATTTGAATATGACTACTTTAAGGATCTTGAAATTTATTTTTGGGAAACTTGTACTAATGTAATGTTTGGGGATTATGGGTTTGTTATAATAACTATTTGTATTTTACTTTTTAGAAATGTGGATTTGTCATCATAATCCTGAAATCATTCTTGTTCCATCAGGAGCCAGATTATTTTGAAGCAGTGTAAACTAAGATCTACTTGGGTAATGATAAATCCAGAAGATAATTAATAAGAAAAGACAAGGGAAGACACACAGAGGAAAAAAAAAAAAAACAAATAAAAGCAAAACAAAACAAACAAAAACCAAGTAGCCACAACTTGTAGAGCAAAGATTGAAGCAGAGGAACAGAACAGCTGAAAAGAAAGAAGAGAAATTAGCACTGCTGTACAAAGGTAAAGAGTCAAATAAAATAAACTTTACTCTTGGGAAGTGATTAGAGAAAAGCTCTGATGCTAGGAGCTGAAGAAAATTTCTCCAGTGTTCTTTTTTTTTTTTTTTTTTTGAAAATTTAATTTTATTTAATAATAACTTTGTATTGACAGAATCCATGCCAGGATAATTTTTACACAGCATTATCCCTTGCAATCACTTATGTTTCGTTTTTTCCCCTCCCTCCTTCCCCCCCCCCCAAGATGGCAAGCAGTCCTATATATGTTAAATATGTTGCAGTATATCCTAGATACAATACATATTTGCAGAACCGAACAGTTCTCCAGCTGCACAGGGAGAATTGGATTCAGAAGGTAAAAAGATCAGTTGAATGGGTGTGGACTTACTATTTCACACTGTGATGTTAGAGTGGGACATATGCTTATGGGTAAAATGTTACATTGCTGTTCCTGCTTTTTCCCTACATGAAGTAATTCTTGCATTATAGTTGTTTTTGGTTTGAATTTCCTATTTAGGAAATGAACCAATAATATTATTTGGCTGATTTCAATAAATGGGAAACATCAGTGAGAACTCAAGGATTGTGGAATAGAGTAGTAAGAGTATATCCCCTATCATCCCATAAAAAACAAGGGTTACCCCTAGGACATTAAGAGTTGAATTATAGCAAAAACATGTTTCTTTAGGAAATAAAGGGAAAGTTTCATTTACCACATTCAGTACTATATATTTCATAGAGATAACACTTTAAAAGAAGCAAGATAGATATTATTGACACCTTAAACATAAGTGGATTAAGATTAAGAGTGGTCAATTGGCCTTCCTGGAGCCACATATTTGGTTCATATTAGAACTAAGGCTTGATTTACTGGCCCAGGATTTTCAACATAATTTTTTCCTGTAACTAGTGACAAAGTTGCTAATGTTTGTAATGAGAGAACAATTCAAGGATATCTGTATTTTTTTCTCCTAAATCAGTGGTTCCAATAGCTAGATCAAGAATGATAATAACCAGAATTTGCTACAGTTGAATAATATCAAATAATAATCAACACAAAACACATAATCATTGGATGAGGAAAATTGTTGGATTTTCTGTAAGAAATTGCATTAGATGATCCTTTAAAATCTGAATTCTATGATTCTGCATTTGACATTTAAAAATTTTGTGGTATTGAAACTTTGGAAAATTCTATTTTCTAATTTCTTCTTGTTTTCAATATCATCAAGTTGGAGAAATTATTTACTTGAAATGACATATTTATTCTGGTGAATGAAAAAAGAGCAGGATGTTACATTCCCTGACTCTGTTTTCATAGCTTTTCTCCATTAAAGTCAAAAGACAGGCAGTAACTAATTACTTCTATTTAGGGAGTTTTTTTTTTTTGTTTGTTTGTTTTTGTTTTTGTTTTTGTTTGTTTATTTTGTTTTCCCTATACAAGTTCACATCTGTTGTATTCCTATTATCCTTCCTGCTGATTGGGCAGCTGCAGGAACAGCAGTGAATTGTCCAAGTCCCCAAAGAGTAGATAGCATGCTTCCCTTGTTTACCAAGCAACAATTATATGCCAGAACCAATTAGAAGGCAGGACTCATTAATCATCTCAATTATTTGAGGCAGTGTCAAAGCAGCTGCAGCTTCTGGGCAATAAAGTACCAGACTTGCATATGGTGATGGGCAGGTGAGTGGATATGACTCTTTTGTAACAGTGAAGCACTCCATCATTTAGTATAATATGCGACTATTTGATTAATCAAATAGTCCACCATCTCTTTTGCCTCATGTTATCATCATGTTATCATCCCTTATCAAATGTCATGAGTCAGCATGGAGAAAAAATAAAGCAAAACACTAGAGGACCTACATTCAAATTCCAAACTTACTACTTAATAACTTCATTATCTGTAAGCTAGTCACTCAATTGTTCTCATGCTCAGCTTCCTGATTTGCAAAATACTAATTTGTTGCTTCTTGTAGATCTCTTATACTGATTTTTGCTACTAGTGCTATCTCCTTTAAGGTAACCTTCCACCTAATCTGCCTTTAACTTATAAACATCAATTTATGTATTTACATTATCTCTTATATTAGATCAGGATTTTTTTTTTTTAATTCTTCATATCTGCAGTGCTTGGTATAGTGCTTGACATATAGTATGTCCTTAACAAATACTCGTTGATTATTCAACAAGGGAATTAAATTAAAAGAAAAGGAAATAAGTAATTATTAAGAGTCTGCTGTGAGCTACACACTGTTCTAAGTGCTTTACAAATATCTCATTTGATCCCCACAAATAATGTTAGGAATTAGGGGCTATTATTCCCCATTTTACAGTTGGAATTGAGGAAACTGAACCAAATAGAGGTTAAGTAATTTGCTCAGGGTGTCACAGGTCGTATATGAGATTGGTATTTTTTATTGAAATTAGGTATTCTTGAGTGAGATTAGGTATTTTTGAAGACAGGCCCACCATTCTATCTACTGCTCCACCTAGCTATCTTGATTAGATAAGATCATCTCTGAAATTTTTTTTGGCTATAAAGTCTGATCACTGATCCTAAACTATGTACCCCAGGAAATCAGCCAAAGAGCAAGGAGAATTTATAATCACGTACTGGTCTATGGGGAAAATCTGAAAAGTCTAAAAACAGAATAAATGAATATTTCCTTCTTGTGAAGCAGAAGCCTTCTTTCTGGAAAGGTCATAGCTTAAATGCTATTGTAGGATTTCTGCCTGGAATTTGCCATTCTAGTATCTATACATCACTGAGAAAATGAGGCCTTCTGTAAATAACATTAAGCTTTAAAGGGGCTGTTCTCATAGGAGCATCCAACCAACTATAGCAGCCAATTCCCATCATGGCAGCAGGAACAACATTCACTCCTAATAAATTATGTGTTTCAAGGAAGCATCTCAGTTGCTATGGAGAACATTAAATAACAATGAAAGAATTTCTTTTCTTTTTTCACAAAGAACTTTTCAATACCAGGAATTCTAAGAAGAAGAAGAAGAAGAACAACAACAACAACAACAACAACAATAATAAAATATATCTTGTCCAAAATATTGGTACTTGCTGCTATTGGACCCTGGCTAGTAAATCATATCCCTCTCTCATGTTGGGCCCTGGTAGGCCATGCTCCCCAACCCCCCTTCCTCTTTTTTATTTGTGTAATTAGACTTGAGAAAATTTAGTTTAATGAAAACTTTAAACCTTGAAGCCTCAACCCTGCTTCACATACCACTATATTACAATAACAGATAGAAAAGAAAAACATCATCCAGAAACCCTATCTTCCCTAACTCTACAGTTCCCTATCTCTACATTTACCAGGGTGATCCCTCTCTCCTTTGGGACTTTGAGAATTGTCCCACTCCTTGCTGTCTCCTATTTTCCCAGTGTCCTTGTATCCCTTATCTGCCTTTGTTTCCCTGTTCTGTTTTTGAAGTGTTTCCCAAAAGATAACAACAGCTGCAAAATGTTAGACAGATAGCATTCTTGGCTGTTGTATTCTGCCTGCAAACCCTAGTTAGCTAAAACCTATAGAAACTCTGCACTTCAGTTTCTCTGTACCACATGCTTTGGAAACATATATTCCCATGTGGCCAGTGGCTTATTAAACTTTCCATTTAAAATTAAACCAGTCTCTACTTTCCTCAGTTTCTCTGGTACTACACTGCAATCTCTTTTCCCCAACCTGAGGCATCATCTCTAATTTGAACCAATTGGAGTTTCCAGTTTAAAGCTTAGAACCATAGAATGATTTTTTTTTTCCTAAAGTAAAAATGATTTCCTGATGTTGAGCCTGAGATGAACCACATTTCTGAATAATCTGAGCCTTTGGTTCCCTTAATGTAAAATAGCTATGTTAGGGAAAATAATCACTACTGTTTCTTTCAGCTCTTCTAAAGCACAATATATTTCTGTCCACTGAATACGGCTGTGATAGTTTTAATACTCCAGTTGTATAATTCTAGCTTCAAACAATATCTGAAAGCTACAACTTAAAGGTAATACCATGCTGGATATAAGGATGAATGCCAGAAATCAGTGGATTACTGGAATTCAAGATTCTGAGCTTCATTAGGATAATGGGAAAAAAAAAAAAAAAAACTCCAACCTAAATCTGAAACCAGCATATTGAATGACTCAATGGGGTTATCTTCCAGGTAGCCTAAACAGAGGAATTCCCCATATTCAAGCAGGTCAAAGTTTTTGTACTCTTCAGAGATCAGATATGCTGTTTCAATGCTATTAAACTACTAGTCTGGGCAAGGTAGGAAAATCTAGTCAAGAAAAAAAAAAAAAACTCTAAGAAGCAAGACAAAATGAGCAGAAGAAGGAAGAAGGAAAGGAGATGAAAGAAATGGAAAGGAAAGCAGAGAAGAAGAGAGGAGAAGAAAGGAGAGGAGAGGAGAGGAGAAGAGAGAAGAGGAGAAGAGAAGAGAGGAAGAGAAGGAAGGGAAGGATAATGAAAAGAAAGGAAGTGGTAGAAGGGGAAAGGAAAGAAAAGGGAAAGGGAGAGAGAAAAGAAAACAATCAAAGTAGGGAAATTAAGGAAGTGAGGGAAGAATGGAGGAAAGAAGGAAGGAAGAAAATGATAGAGAAAAATGAAAGGAGGAAGAAAAGGATGGGAGGAAGAAGGAGGGAAGAAGGAAGGAAAGAAGAAAGAAAAGAAGCAGCAGGGAACAAAGGGATAAAATGAAAAAAGGACAGGGGTAAGGAAGGGAAGAGAAAAAGGAGGGAGGGAAAAAGGAAGGGAAAGAAGAAGAAAAAGAAGGAGGAAAAAGGAAAGGAATGAAGGAGGGAGGCAAGGAAAAGAGGGAAGGAGGAAAAGAGGAAAAAAGGAGGGATAGAAGTGAGTTAAGAAAAGATTAGAGAAAAAAGTCAGTTCTTGTCCAACTTTTTACTAATTCATAGAAAATGTTAAAAAGCTAAAGGAAAAGACTAAAGGAAAATTAAAAGAATATAAATATGACAACCAAAAGTTCATTGACTTCACATCACTATATCACAGTGAATTACTTTGATTTATAAATATTATGTTAATTCAGAGAAAGATTGTAATATGATTTTATGTCAGGACTGGCTTATTTACCAATGTAAAGCCATTTTCAATTTTAAATCCTATGATGCTGTTAAAACACCATTTTTGACATGATAGGTCTTATCATTTTATAGCATTATAAGGAGATATAGTATTAGTAAGTAGCTTTAGCACAGAATGATACAAAATAAATATTTCAGGGTTACTGCTCTCTCCTGGTTCATCTCCTGCCCATCAGACCATTCCTTCTCCATCTTTTCTATTAAATTATTATCCATGTTATGCTTATTAATGGTAGATTTTCCCCAAGATCTGTTCTGGGATCTTCTCTTACTCCTCTTCATCAACTCCTACAATTTCATTTTTTCATTTCTATGCAGATAATTTTCAGATTTATTTATGAGTTACAACCTTTCTTGACTTCCAGATTTGCATCTCTAATTGTCTTCTGGACATTTTAAACTAGATTTCTCATAGCAGTATGAAGACAACCTATTTAAAACTAAGTTCTATTGTCTTTCTCCTCAAAACCCACCTGCCTTCTGAACTTCTCTATTATGAAATAGGGTAAAAACATGTTCCAAATAAGTCAGGCTCACAGCTCAAGTGTCATCTTTAACTCTGTATTTTCACTATCCTTAGGTCACCCCATTCAATTTGTTAACAAGAACATACTCTCATAGTATCTTTTGTCTACATCTCCTTCTCTTCTCTAATACTGACAACTTGGTGATACAGGGCCTCAACAACTCATGTTTAGATCATTAAAATAATCTATTAGTGTTTCTGACTACCTCAAGTCTCTCCCCTGACAAGTCCATCCACCACCCACCATATTGCTAAAGAAAACTTTGATCATGTAACTCTTCTTTCATCCACCATTGAATCAACTCAAATGGCTGCCCATTGCCTCCATGGTCAAACCTTAAAATCCTTTTATTTTTAAATTCCTCCTTATATATTCCCATGTTCTTTGTAATCCAGTGACCCTGGCCTCCTTGCTTTTTTTTTTTTTTTTCTTTAGATACTCATTTCCCAATCCCCAACATGTTGAGGATTTCTCCTTCCATTTTCTTCTTCAATTGTTTCACTTCATTAAGTCTGTTAAAATTGTACTTTTTTTTTTCAAAAGGCCTTTTCCAATTCCCTTTAAAGTTAGTTCCTTTCTTTTGCTTATTACTTCCAATATATTTTGTTTATATCTTGTTTTCCATGCCAATTTGCATGTTATCCCCCATTAGACTTTAAACCAGATGTTGAAAACAATGATTTTTTTTTTGGTAAATATTTAGTACAGTTCTTGGCCCATAAAAGGTACTTAGTAAATATTTGTTGTCTCAATAATATCAGAAAATTATAAATGAAAACTTACTTTGAGAACAGATGTTTAAGAATCACCTAGATTGAACAATGACTCTATATACTTTCACCAAGTTGCCTTGCTCTGCTTTGATTGGTCTACAATACCACTTTGCCTTTTGGAGTCATTCATGTTGCCTTTTATCAATTATACCTCATCTTTTAAGATGATTTCTAATTTTTTGAAAATTAGCTTGTTGTTTAAATAATTCTTCATCACTCTTCATCCTACCTAATTCTGAAATGTAGTCCACCTAAGAATTCTCTCTCTCTCTCTCTCTCTCTCTCTTTCTCTCTCTCTCTCTCTCTCTCTCTCTCTCTCTCTCTCTCTTTTAGGGAGTGTCTTTTTTTTTCTTTTCTTTCTTTCTTTTTTTTTTTTAATTGACAGAACCCATGCCATGGTAATTTTTACAGCATTATTCCTTGCACTCATTTCTGTTCCAATTTTTCCCCTCCCTCCTTTCACCCCCTCCCTCAGATGACAAGCAGTCCTTTACATGTTAAGTAGGTTACAGTATATCCTAGATACAATATATGTGTGTAGAACTGAACAGTTCTCTTGTTGCACAGGGAGAATTGGATTCAGAAGGTATAAATAACCCGGGAAGAAAAACAAAAATGCAAGCAGTTTGTATTCATTTCCCAGTGTTCTTTCTTTGTGTGTAGCTGCTTCTGTCCATCCTTGATCAATTGAAACTGAATTAGCTCTCTTTATCGAAGAGATCCACTGCCATCAAAATACATCCTCAAACAATATTGTTGATGAGGTATATAATGATCTCCTGGTTCTACTCATTTCACTTAACATCAGTTCATGTAAGTCTCACCAGTCCTCTCTGTATTCATCCTGCTGGTCATTTCTTACAGAACAATAATATTCCATAACATTCATATACCACAATTTATTCAACCATTCTCCAATTGAAGTTTCCAGCTTCTAGCCACGACAAACAGGGCTGCCACAAACATTTTGGCACATACAGGTCCCTTTCCCTTCTTTAGTATCTCTTTGGGGTATAAGCCCAGTAGAAACACTGCTGGATCAAAGGGTATGCACAGTTTGATAACTTTTTGAGGATAGTTGCAAATTGCTCTCCAGAATGGCTGGATGTGTTCACAATTCCACCAAAAATGTATCAGTGTCCCTGTTTTCCCACATCCCCTCCAACATTCTGCATTATCTTTCCCTATCATTCTAGCCAATCTGACAGGTGTGTAGTAGTATCTCAGAGTTATCTTAATTTGCATTTCTCTGATTAATAATAATTTGGAGCATATTTTCATATGGCTATAAATAGTTTTAATATCTTCATCTGAGAACTGTCTCTTCATATCCTTTGAACATTTATTAATTGGAGAATGGTTTGATTTCTTATAAATTAGAGTCAATTCTCTATATATTTTGGAAATGCTTCCTTTATCAGAAACTGACTGTAAAAATGTTTTCCCAGTTGTAATGGGCTGAGGCTTGAGTTGATGCACTGAGGTCCCAAGCACATGAGGTGAAATAGTAATTGGACCACACTCTATTAATATATATGCTTGGAGAAAAAATGGCTTCTGCCCACTCTTTGTGCAAGTCCTGATGTGTTGTATAGGAAATGATGTTTTTGGTGGGTGGAGGCAAGGGAGTTGAAAGGGAAGCAGAAGGAGAGACTGCTGCCTGGCATCTTGACACAGCTGCTTGCTTTGCTATCGCAGCAGCTCTTCAACTCCAATCCTCCTCTGCTAGCTAGCTTCCTGTCGCAGCTGCCCATATTGCTATTGCAATCCTTTTTGCCCATATTGCTATCACAATCCTTTTTCACCTCTTCACTTCAATAAAGATTGAAGATTTTTCCCTTAACCTGAATACCTGACTCCGGCTGATTTTAAATACACAGTCATCACATTTGGCACCCAAGCGTGGGAACCAAGGACCCTACTTTCACTGAAGAAGTCTCCTGTGACCAGGAACTTAGGTGAGTATAAGACAAACAGGGAACTTATTTTCTTAAAGACTAAACTAGTAACTTTTTTTGACTGAAATGCGACAGATCCTAGCTAAAGATTCTCCATCCCCCACCCCAACCCTCCCACCCCCAGCTCCACCCAGGGATTATAGAAGGCCTGCTTAAGCTGATAGAAGATCAAGGGCTACTTATAACTTGGGAAAGAACAGCTAGACCTCTTGGTACATTAAAACACACCTCCCCTTGGTTCTTAGAGGAAGAGCAATTCTCTTCAGATAATTTGGCATTGATTGGTCAACAGCTCTCTGCATATTACAATGAAAACAGTCCTCATTCAATTTCCATGGAGGTATTCTATTTATATAATATAATAGAGTTGGCCTTAAGAAACCATATAAATTCTAGAAGAAAAGGAAAAAAAAAATTCAAGGAATAGCTAAATGGGGAAGCCTGAGATAAAGGAGGAAGACAAAGAACAGATTTAATGACCATATCCCCACAGGGCATGGAGACTTAAGTGAGGCTCAACAATGGGGTGAATCTAAGGCAGCTTCAGCTCCACCTAAGGAGCAGGTAATTGACTCTCCTCCCTCAACTCCACCCTTTGGGATGGAGGGAGGAGGGGTAGTGGGAGGGGAAGTGACAGCACCAGCACCTCCCCCCCCCCCCCCAGCATTCAGCCACTCCTATGAGTAGATTGCAAAAAGGACTAATTAAGGCCAAAGAGGAAGGGAGAAATGTACAGAATTCCAACACCACATGTTTCCTGTAATTCAACAGTTTAATTCTTCAGGTCAAGAAAGTAGAAGATATGCTCCTTTTGATATAGAAATCCTCAAAGACATGAAAAAAGCTTGCACACTTTATGGGCTATATCAGCTTATGTTAAAATGTTATTACAGAATTTGGCTTTTGGAATCTTGACCCCTAATGACCGGAAATCTATAGCAAGGGTATGCCTAGAACCTGGACAAAACTCTTTGTGACTTTCTGAATATAGTGAGTTCTGTAGGATACAAGCCCAACAAAATAGTCAAAGTGGAGTTCATGCTGCAATCACCTGTTACCTACTAACAGGTATAGGTCCTTATGCAGATGTCGCAGTACAGATTAATTATTCTACAGCAGCATATGAGCAAATTGCTGCTAATGCTATCAAAGCGTGGGCTTCTCTCCACAATAAAGATGACAAGGGTAGGGCCTTCACAAAAATAACACAAGGACCAAATGAACCCTTTGCTGACTTTGTGGGACGTTTGCAGATAGCTATCACAAGAACAAATGGAAAAAATGCAATAACAGACATTTTGATAAGGCAACTTGCAAAGGAAAATACTAATGAGATTGGCAGAAGAATTATACTAGGACTGCGCAAGGATGCTCCTTTAGAGGAGCTCATAAGATGCTGTGCCACAAATGCCTTTTATAGCCAGGCTATGATGCAGACTTCCCAAAATCCAAACATGGAAAGACAGAGTCCCTCCTGGCAAGGGACTTCCAGAGAGACTCATAGATGCTTTCAGTGTAGAAAAGTAGAGCATCTGAAAGCTCATTGTTGGTATAGAGATAGAATGGGAAAATAGAGTGGGAGAACAAGTCCCAATACCCCATGTCCAAAATGTAACAGAGGCTTCCATTGGGCCTCAAAATGTAGACAGATTCAGGGAAACGGGATGAGGGGCTCAGCCCCAGGGCCCAAAGCAAAAAACACTTGGGGCATGATGGCAGCCAATGGTGCACCCAAAGAGTGCCTACAAGTCCAATACTCAGACATGACCAATCAGCCAGAAACCATATGATGGGAGAAGGGGATTACACAATTAACCAGCTAGGAAGTAACATGATGGGAGAAAGGAATTACAATTGGGGAGAATAGAGCTGTATATAGCTGGGACAACTGAGATACTCCCGAAGAGGTGAAATCTGTTCCTCTCCAACCTATGGATCCCTTGCTCCAGGAATAGTAGGCTTGACCATTTCACCTTTTTTGAAAATTAGCTTGTTGTTTAAATAATTCTTCATCACTCTTCATCCTACCTAATTCTGAAATGTAGCCCATCTAAGAATTCTCTCTCTCTCTCTCTCTCTCTCTCTTTCTCTCTCTCTCTCTCTCTCTCTCTCTTTCTCCTTCTCTCTCTCTCTCTCTTTTAGGGAGTGTCTTTTTTTTTTCTTTTCTTTCTTTCTTTTTTTTTTAATTGACAGAACCCATGCCATGGTAATTTTTACAGCATTATCCCTTGCACTCACTTCTGTTCCAATTTTTCCCCTCCCTCCTTTCACCCCCTCCCTCAGATGACAAGCAGTCCTTTACATGTTAAGTAGGTTACAGTATATCCTAGATACAATATATGTGTGTAGAACTGAACAGTTCTCTTGTTGCACAGGGAGAATTGGATTCAGAAGGTATAAATAACCCGGGAAGAAAAACAAAAATGCAAGCAGTTTGTATTCATTTCCCAGTGTTCTTTCTTTGTGTGTAGCTGCTTCTGTCCATCCTTGATCAATTGAAACTGAATTAGCTCTCTTTATTGAAGAGATCCACTTCCATCAAAATACATCCTCAAACAATATTGTTGATGAGGTATATAATGATCTCCTGGTTCTACTCATTTCACTTAACATCAGTTCATGTAAGTCTCACCAGTCCTCTCTGTATTCATCCTGCTGGTCATTTCTTACAGAACAATAATATTCCATAACATTCATATACCACAATTTATTCAACCATTCTCCAATTGAAGTTTCCAGCTTCTAGCCACGACAAACAGGGCTGCCACAAACATTTTGGCACATACAGGTCCCTTTCCCTTCTTTAGTATCTCTTTGGGGTATAAGCCCAGTAGAAACACTGCTGGATCAAAGGGTATGCACAGTTTGATAACTTTTTGAGGATAGTTGCAAATTGCTCTCCAGAATGGCTGGATGTGTTCACAATTGTGTACCAGTGTCCCTGTTTTCCCACATCCCCTCCAACATTCTGCATTATCTTTCCCTATCATTCTAGCCAATCTGACAGGTGTGTAGTAGTATCTCAGAGTTATCTTAATTTGCATTTCTCTGATTAATAATTTGGAGCATATTTTCATATGGCTATAAATAGTTTTAATATCTTCATCTGAGAACTGTCTCTTCATATCCTTTGAACATTTATTAATTGGAGAATGGTTTGATTTCTTATAAATTAGACTCAATTCTCTATATATTTTGGAAATGCTTCCTTTATCAGAAACTGACTGTAAAAATGTTTTCCCAGTTGTAATGGGCTGAGGCTTGAGTTGATGCACTGAGGTCCCAAGCACATGAGGTGAAATAGTAATTGGACCACACTCTATTAATATATATGCTTGGAGAAAAAATGGCTTCTGCCCACTCTTTGTGCAAGTCCTGATGTGTTGTATAGGAAATGATGTTTTTGGTGGGTGGAGGCAAGGGAGTTGAAAGGGAAGCAGAAGGAGAGACTGCTGCCTGGCATCTTGACACAGCTGCTTGCTTTGCTATCGCAGCAGCTCTTCAACTCCAATCCTCCTCTGCTAGCTAGCTTCCTGTCGCAGCTGCCCATATTGCTATTGCAATCCTTTTTGCCCATATTGCTATCACAATCCTTTTTCACCTCTTCACTTCAATAAAGATTGAAGATTTTTCCCTTAACCTGAATACCTGACTCCGGCTGATTTTAAATACACAGTCATCACATTTGGCACCCAAGCGTGGGAACCAAGGACCCTACTTTCACTGAAGAAGTCTCCAGTGACCAGGAACTTAGGTGAGTATAAGACAAACAGGGAACTTATTTTCTTAAAGACTAAACTAGTAACTTTTTTTGACTGAAATGGGACAGATCCTAGCTAAAGATTCTCCATCCCCCACCCCAACCCTCCCACCCCCAGCTCCACCCAGGGATTATAGAAAGCCTGCTTAAGCTGATAGAAGATCAAGGGCTACTTATAACTTGGGAAAGAACAGCTAGACCTCTTGGTACATTAAAACACACCTCCCCTTGGTTCTTAGAGGAAGAGCAATTCTCTCCAGATAATTTGGCATTGATTGGTCAACAGCTCTCTGCATATTACAATGAAAACAGTCCTCATTCAATTTCCATGGAGGTATTCTATTTATATAATATAATACAGTTGGCCTTAAGAAACCACATAAATTCTAGAAGAAAAGGAAAAAAAAAATTCAAGGAATAGCTAAATGGGGAAGCCTGAGATAAAGGAGGAAGACAAAGAACAGATTTAATGACCATATCCCCACAGGGCATGGAGACTTAAGTGAGGCTCAACAATGGGGTGAATCTAAGGCAGCTTCAGCTCCACCTAAGGAGCAGGTAATTGACTCTCCTCCCTCAACTCCACCCTTTGGGATGGAGGGAGGAGGGGTAGTGGGAGGGGAAGTGACAGCACCAGCACCTCTCCCCCCCCCCCCCAGCATTCAGCCACTCCTATGAGTAGATTGCAAAAAGGACTAATTAAGGCCAAAGAGGAAGGGAGAAATGTACAGAATTCCAACACCACATGTTTCCTGTAATTCAACAGTTTAATTCTTCAGGTCAAGAAAGTAGAAGATATGCTCCTTTTGATATAGAAATCCTCAAAGACATGAAAAAAGCTTGCACACTTTATGGGGCTATATCAGCTTATGTTAAAATGTTATTACAGAATTTGGCTTTTGGAATCTTGACCCCTAATGACCGGAAATCTATAGCAAGGGTATGCCTAGAACCTGGACAAAACTCTTTGTGACTTTCTGAATATAGTGAGTTCTGTAGGATACAAGCCCAACAAAATAGTCAAAGTGGAGTTCATGCTGCAATCACCTGTTACCTACTAACAGGTATAGGTCCTTATGCAGATGTCGCAGTACAGATTAATTATTCTACAGCAGCATATGAGCAAATTGCTGCTAATGCTATCAAAGCGTGGGCTTCTCTCCACAATAAAGATGACAAGGGTAGGGCCTTCACAAAAATAACACAAGGACCAAATGAACCCTTTGCTGACTTTGTGGGACGTTTGCAGATAGCTATCACAAGAACAAATGGAAAAAATGCAATAACAGACATTTTGATAAGGCAACTTGCAAAGGAAAATACTAATGAGATTGGCAGAAGAATTATACTAGGACTGCGCAAGGATGCTCCTTTAGAGGAGCTCATAAGATGCTGTGCCACAAATGCCTTTTATAGCCAGGCTATGATGCAGACTTCCCAAAATCCAAACATGGAAAGACAGAGTCCCTCCTGGCAAGGGACTTCCAGAGAGACTCATAGATGCTTTCAGTGTAGAAAAGTAGAGCATCTGAAAGCTCATTGTTGGTATAGAGATAGAATGGGAAAATAGAGTGGGAGAACAAGTCCAATACCCCATGTCCAAAATGTAACAGAGGCTTCCATTGGGCCTCAAAATGTAGACAGATTCAGGGAAACGGGATGAGGGGCTCAGCCCCAGGGCCCAAAGCAAAAAACACTTGGGGCATGATGGCAGCCAATGGTGCACCCAAAGAGTGCCTACAAGTCCAATACTCAGACATGACCAATCAGCCAGAAACCATATGATGGGAGAAGGGGATTACACAATTAACCAGCTAGGAAGTAACATGATGGGAGAAAGGAATTACAATTGGGGAGAATAGAGCTGTATATAGCTGGGACAACTGAGATACTCCCGGAAGAGGTGAAATCTGTTCCTCTCCAACCTATGGATCCCTTGCTCCAGGAATAGTAGGCTTGACCATTTCACCTCCTTTTTATACGTACAAAACAGTGTCCATCCACACACTGATGTGGGAAACTGGGGAATGTGTAGATAATATCCCAGTCACTAATACAGGTAGACAATGTGTGACTTATCACCCAGGAGAAGTAGTAGCATCAGGTTTACTCATACAGAATCCTAATAAGCAACCTAGTGATAGTCACCCAGATTCTAACTCCAGACCATAAAATCCAGGAATATACTGGACAGCAGCTGTAACAGCTGACCAACCTATGCTCATGATCTATATAAATGGCCTACCCTTGGAAGGATTGGTAGACACAGGTGCAGATCGTACAGTTATTAGAGGTGCCAATTGGCCCAGTCACTGGCCAAAGATTAAAGCAGACACCTACATGTCTGGAGTAGGAGGATCAATAGGAGCTAAATTTAGTGCTGCCCCTATGAGATGGACTTTTGAAGGAAAAACAAGGAGTTTTTACTTTTATAGTTGAAAAAATCCCCATCAATCTGTGGGGAAGAGACATTTTACAGCAATTAGGGTTAAAAATGAATACTTCAGTTTTTTAAGCAGGGCTGCTATTGAAGGTCTGCCAACACTTTCATCTGTTCCTATCCAATGGAAAACTGATACACCAGTATGGATAGAACAGTGGCCCTCAGGTAGCAATGAAATTCAGGCCTTATTAGATATAGTACAGGAGCAGCTTGAACAAGGGCACTTACAAACTTCTCTAAGTCCTTGGAATTCCCCAGTGTTCGTTGTAAAAAAGAAATCTGAAAACTGGAGGATGCTCACTGATTTAAGAAAAGTGAATTAACAGATGGAAACTATGGGAACTCTTCAGCCTGGACTTCCATCTCCTACTCAATTGCCTAGAGAATGGCCTCTTTAGGTCATAGATATTAAGGATTGTTTCTATTCTATCCCTCTGGATAAGGAGGATATGAAAAGATTTGCCTTTTCAGTGCCCAGCGTTAACTTAGCTGAGCCTTATAAAAGATATGAATGGAAAGTTTTGCCATGGGGAATGAAAAACAACCCTACTATGTGTCAAATGCATGTTGCTGCTGCTCTTGCTCCAATAAGAAAAGCATTTCCAAAAGTTATGTTATTACATTATATGGATGATATATTGGAATGTGCACCTGAGGAACAAATGCTAGAAGCATGTCTACAAAAGACCATAGAAACACTAAGATTGTACATAGCTGAAAAAAAAATTCAAAGATGTGTTCCTGTTCAATATTTAAGATACAAAGTATACCATGAGGTGCTTACAGTACAAAAACTGTCCTTAAGAACAGAGAAGCTAAACACTTTAAATGATTTTCAGAAATTGATAGGAGATATCCAATGGATGCGGTCAGTGTTAGGCTTGACTACCTATCAGTTACAACCATTATATGACATTTTAAGGGGAGACAGTACTTTAAATTCACCACCCCAGCTTACAAAAGAAGCTCAAGAGGCTTTGAGAAAAGTTGAACTGGCTTTCTCCAATGTGGTTGAAAGAGTCACTCAAAAACCCTTGGAAATATCGGTTTTTGCCACACAAGAGGCACCCACAGCAGTCCTTCATCATGGAGACAGTGTGATAGAGTGGGTGAACCTCCGGGCACAACCAGAACAAAGCCTTACTCCTTACCCAGTGCTTGTGGCTAGAATTTTATTAAAGGCCATTAAGCGAGCAGTACAATTATCTGGGACAAGACCTGATAAGATATACACCTTTTCCACCAATACACAAATTAATATGTGCTGTGAGACCATCCCAGAGTGGCAAATTTTATTAGCCATGGCTCCAAATTTTATACATGGGTCTCCATTAAAGATAACCAGACTATTACATAATTGGCGATAGATTCTTGAAGAAAAAGATTCTAAAGTTCTTCTTAAAGGACCAACTAATTTTACAGATGCATCCAAACACAATATTTGTGCTGTATACTCTCATGACTTAACTATAAATAGAGTAGTCAGAACTCCTTTTCAGTCCACTCAGCAGAACAAATTATATGCGATCATGCTAGCTCTCATTTATTACCCAGGCGACATAAATATAATATCTGATTCAGCCTATTCAGTAGGTGTGGTACAAAGAATTGCCACAGCCCAAATAAAATTTGCAGCTTCTAATATATATCAGCTCTTTAAGGAACTTCAGGAGCAAGTGAGAAAGCATCCAGGAAAGATTTATATCTTGCATGTCCACTTACATAGTAGACTTCCAGATCCTATTTTTGATGGAAATTCAAAGGCAGATAGCCTTTTAACTGTGTTAGCCAGTACACCTTTATTTTAGGAGGCCCAGGAATCCCATTCTAAATACCATCAGGCTGCTCGAGCTTTGTGTTTACAATTTGGGATAACAAAAGAGGAAGGTAGGAACATAGTAAAAAGCTGTACAGATTGCCTTCCTTTCCACACTCCTACAATGCCTCCAGGGAAGAACCCTCGTGGTTTGAGACCCAACGAAATCTGGCAAATGGATATGACCCATTATAAATCTTTCAGTGGACTGTCTTTTATCCATGTTGTGGTAGACACCTTTTCAGGATCCTTTTTTGCAATACGAGCAGCAAAAGAGACAGCCCGAGTGGTCACTGAATTTCTCACGCAAGCATTTGCCATTATGGATGTGCCACAAGCAATAAAAACAGTCAATAGTCCTGAATATACCTCCAAATATTTTGCACACTTTTGTGCACAGTATAAGATTTTACATACCACTGGCATACCCTTTAATCCTCAAGGACAAGCAATAGTAGAGATGAGAAACAGAGACATTAAGACACTGCTCCAAAAACAAAAGAAAGGGGGAGCCACAGGTAACCCTAGAGAACTACTAAATCTAGCACTTTATACTATTAACTTCTTTATTTTTGAAAAAGATGCACTGGCTCCAGCAGACAGATTTTATAACCCACCGGAAGGGCGGTATCCAGTGCGAGCAGCTCCACTATCTTTAGATAATCGTCAGGTGATGTGGAGAGACCCAGAAAGTGGTGAATGGAAGGACCAGATAGGCTAACTGCTTGGGGGAGAGGGTTTGCTTGTATCTCTACAGGTGGAGAAGGAATCAGATGGATGCCACAGGACCGTATTCGCTTTGTCCATCGCAGAGAGACGGAGCAGAACCTTGAAATGAAGGAGAAGACCCAAGAAATATCGGGTTGTCCTGTTGCTGATTGTGCTCACCATTGAAAAAGCGTGGCAGTATTCTCCAAATGATAAATGGTCAAAGGATACGAACAGACAATTTTCAGAGGATGAAATTGAAACTATTACCACTCATATGAAAGAGTGTTCCAAATCATTATTGATCAGAGAAATGCAAATTAGGACAACTCTGTGATACCATTACACACCTGTCAGATTGGCTAAGATGACAGGAAAAAATAATGATGAATGTTGGAGGGGATGTGGGAAAACTGGGACACTAATACATTGTTGGTGGAGTTGTGAACGAATCCAACCATTCTGGAGAGCAATCTGGAATTATGCCCAAAAAGGTATCAAATTGTGCATTCCCTTTGATCCAGCAGGGTTTCTATTGGGCTTATATCCCAAAGAAATACTAAAGAAGGGAAAGGGACCTGTATGTGTCAAAATGTTTGTAGCAGCCCTATTTATAGTGGCTAGAAATTGGAAAATGAATGGATGCCCATCAATTGGAGAATAGCTGGGTAAATTGTGGTATATGAATGTTATGGAATATTATTGTTCTGTAAGAAATGACCAGCAGGATGAATACAGAGAGGACTGGTGAGACTTACATGAACTGATGCTAAGTGAAATGAACAGAACCAAGAGATCATTATACACTTCGACAATGATATTGTATGAGGACATATTTTGATGGAAGTGGATTTCTTTGACAAAGAGACCTAACTGAGTTTCAATTGATAAATGACAGACAAAAGCAGCTACACCCAAAGAAAGAACACTGGGAAACGAATGTGAACTATCTGCATTTTTGTTTTTCTTCCTGGGTTATTTATACCTTCTGAATCCAATTCTCCCTGTGCAACAAGAGAACTGTTCGGTTCTGCAAACATATATTGTACCTAGGATATACGGCAACATATCCAACATATATAGGATTGCTTGCCATCTAGGGGAGGGGGTGGAGGGAGGGAGGGGAAAAATCGGAACAGAAACGAGTGCAAGGGATAATGTTGTAAAAAAATTACCCTGGCATGGATTCTGTCAATATAAAGTAATTATTAAATAAAAATTAAAAAAAAAAAAAAAAGGAAGGAGAAAAAAAAAAAAAAAAAAGAAAGAGCATGGCAGTTATGGCATTTGACTCATGGACATAGAAAATCGTTGATCTTCAAAACCCTCAGGAATCATTGGATTCTCTGAGACATAAGATTGTTGTAGGACTTTAAAACCCTCAGGAGTCATCGGATTCTTTCAGACATAAGACTTGAAAGCCCTCAGGAATCATTGGATTTTCTGAGAAATTATAAGACTCTTAACAGGACTTCAAAAGCTGCTGGAATCATTGGATTCCCTAAGATATAAAAAGACTCTTGCAGGACTTCAAAAACTTGAGGGGATCATTGGATTCCCTGATATGTGAAGCAATGGACAAGGATTTGGACTATCTCTTGGCTGTTGAAGAAGGCATATGTGTCACTGCTGTTTACATACTTTCCTTCTAGGACTTCTGGCAATCTTTTACAACACCATGTTGATTTATATTGTTTGTTATACCATTACTTGGGTGTATAATTCATGTTTGTTACACCATATCAAGCCTGCACTGACTGTGGAGAGAATCATCACTAATAGCCTCTGCATTATTGCTATGTGCTTGTGTAATACCTCTATGCTGATGGGTTTGTGCATAATAAGACCCTTCAGCCCAGAAACCCGCTAGCAACCCCCACTTCCCTTTGGGGCTTTTCATCTCCCTTCCTGAGATGTCAGGGAGAGAAAGATTATCTCCTTTTTAGTGCTTTCAGCAACCTTCCTGAGAAGTCAGGGGGGTCATGATCACCTCCTTTTCGGTCATGATCACCTCCTTTTCTGTGCTTTCACCTCCTTTGCTGAGAAGTCAGGGAGGATGTGATCACCTCCCCTTGGGGGCTCTGACCTCCCTGAGGAGTCAGGGATGGCATGATCACCTGTGTTCTAAAACAAAAGAAAGCAGGAGATGTAATGGGCTGAGGCTTCAGTTGATGCACTGAGGTCCCAAGCAGGTGAGGCAAAATAGTAATTGGACCATACTCTATTAATATATATGCTTGGAGAAAAAATGGCCCCCACCCACTCTTTGTGCAAGTCCTGATGTGTTGTATAGGAAATGACGTTTTTGGTGGATGGAGGCAAGGGAGTGGAAAGGGAAGAGGAAGGAGACACTGCTGCCTGGCATCTTGACACAGCTGCTCGTATTGCTATCGCAGCAGCCCTTCATCTCCAATCCCCCTCTGCTAGCTGGCTTCCTGTCGCAGCTGCCCATATTGCTATCACAATCTTTCTTGCCCATATTGCTATCACAATCCTTTTTCACCTCTTCACATCAATAAAGATTGAAGATTTTTCTCTGAACCTGAATTCCTGACTCCGGCTGATTTTAAATATGTGGTCATCACACCCAATGTATTCTTTCCCTTCTAATCTTGTCTGCATTTGTTTTGTTTGTACAAAAACTTTTCAATTTGATATAATCAAAATTTTCTATTTTGTGGTCAATAGTGATCTCCAGTTCTTCTTTGGTCATAAATTCCTCCCTCTTCCACAGGTCTGAGAGTAAACTATCATATGCTCTTCCAATTTATTTATAATCTCATTCTTTATGCCTAGGTCATGAACCCATTTTGACCTTATCTTGGTGTACAGTGTTAAGTGTGGGTCAATGCCTATTTTCTGCCATACTAATTTCCAATTTTCCCAGCAATTTTTGTCAAATAATGCATTCTTATCCCAAAAACTGGGGTCTTTGGTTTTGTCAAACACTATATTATTAAAGTTATTGGCTGTTTTGCCCTTTGAACTTAACCTATTCCATTGATCATCTAGTCTATTTCTTAGCCAATACCAGATTGTTTTAGTAACTGCTGCTTTATAATATAATTTTAGATTTGTTACAGCTAAGCCACCTTTATTTGATTTTTTTTTTCATGAATTCCCTTGAAATTCTTGACCTTTTGTTTTTCCATATGAACTTTGTTGTTATTTTTTCTAAGTCATCAAAATAGTTTTTTTGGAAGTCTGATTGATATAGTGCTAAATAAATAGATTAGTTTAGGTAGTATGGTCATCTTTATTATATTTGCTCGTCCAATCCAAGAGCACTTAATATTTTTCCAGTTGGTTAGATCAGACTTAATTTGTGTGGAAAGTGTTTTGTAGTTTTGCTCATAAAGTTTCTGATTTTACCTTGGCAGATAGATTCCTATATATTTTAAACAATCAGTAGTTACTTTAAATGGAATTTCTCTTTGTAATTCTAACTGTTGGGTTTTGTTAGTGATATATAAGAATGCTGATGACTTATGTGGGTTTATTTTGTATTCTGCAACTTTGCTAAAGGCGTGGATTGTTTCTAATAACTGTTTAGTGGAGTCTCTGGGGTTCTCTAAGTATACCATCATATAATCAGCAAAGAGTGATAATTTGGTTTCCTTGTTGCCTATTCTTATTCCCTTAATCTCTTTCTCAACTCTTATTGCCAAAGCTAGCATTTCTAATACAATATTAAACAGTAACGGTGATAGTGGGCAACCTTGTTTCACTCCTGGTCTTATTGGGAATGGTTGCAATTTGTCGCTGTTACATATGATGCTTACTGCTGGTTTTAAATAGATGCTACTGATTATTTTAAGGAAAAGTCCATTTATTCCTATACTCTCAAGAGTTTTTAATAGGAATGGATGTTGGATTTTATCAAATGCTTTTTCTGCATCTATTGAGATGATCATATTGAGATTTTTTGTTAATTTGATTATTAATATGGCCAATTATACTGATAGTTTTCCTAATATTGAACCACCCCTGCATTCCAGGTATAAATCCTACTTGATCATGGTATATTATCCTGGCAATGATTTTCTGTAGTCCTTTTGCTAATATCTTATTTAAGATTTTAGCATCAATATTCATTAGGGAGATTGGTCTATAATTTTCTTTCTCTGTTTTCAACCTACCTAGTTTAGTTATCAGTACCATGTCTGTGTCATAAAAGGAGTTTGGTAGGAGTCCTTCATTCCCTATTTTTTTCAAATAGTTTATAAAGCATGGGGGCTAATTGTTCTTTGAATGTTTCGTAGAATTCACATGTAAATCCATCTGGTCCTGGGGATTTTATTTTAGGGAGTTGATTAATAGCTTGTTCTATTTCTTTTTCTGAAATGGGACTATTTAAGCAATTTACTTCCTCGTCTGACAATCTGGGAAGCCTATATTTTTGTTCGATAGTCATCCATTTCATTTAGGTTATCAAATTTATTGGCATAAAGTTGCACAAAGTAACCCCTTATTATTTCTTTCATTTCCCCTTCATTGGTGGAAAGTTCTCCTTTTTCATTTTTAAGACTACTTATTTGATTTCCTTCTCTCCTTTTTCTAATCAGATTTACCAAAGGTTTATCGATTTTATTGTTTTTTTTTTTTTTTTCATAAAACCAACTCTTAGTTTTATTTATTAGTTTAATCTTTTTTTACTTTCTATATTATTAATTTCTCCTTTTAATTTTAGAATTTCAAGTTTAGTAATTGATTGGGGGTTTTTAATTTGGTCTTTTTCTAGCTTTTTAAGTTGCAGGCCCAATTCATTGATCTTCTCTTTCTCTATTTTATTCAAGTAAGCCTCTAAGGATATAAAATTTCCCCTTATTACTGCTTTGGCTGCATCCCATAAATTTTGGTATGATGTCTCACCATTGTCATTACCTTGAGTAAAATTATTAATTGTGTCTATAATTTGCTGTTTCACCCAATCATTCTTTAAGATGAGATTGTTTAGTTTCCAATGACTTTTTGGTCTATTTACACCTAACTTTTTGTTGAATGTAGCTTTTATTGCATTGTGATCTGAAAAGAAAGCATTTACTATTTCTGCCTTCCTGTATTTAATTTTGAAGTCTTTATGTCTTAATATATGGTCAATTTTTGTGTAGAATCCATGAACTGCTGAGAAGAAAGTATACTCCTTTCTGTCACCATTCAGTTTTCTCCAGAGATCTATCATACCTAATTTTTCTAATATTCTCTTTACCTCTTTAATTTCTTTCTTATTTGTTTTGTGATTTGATTTATCTAAATCTGAGAGGGCAAGATTGAGATCTCTCTCTATTATAGTTTTGCTCTCTATTTCTTCTCACAACTCTCTTAACTTCTCCTTTAGGAAGTTAGATGCTACACCACTTGGTGCATATATGTTTAGTATTGCTATAACTTCATTGTCTATGCTACCCTTTAGCAAGATATAGTTTCCTTCCTTATCTCTTTTAATTAGATCAATTTTTGCTTTTGCTTGATCTGAGATAAGGATGGCTACCCCTGCTTTTTTGACTTCACCTGAAGCATAATAGATTTTGCTCCAGCCTTTTACCTTTACTCTGTATGCATCTTCCTGTTTTAAATGTGTTTCTTGTAAACAACATATTGTAGGGTTCTGACTTTTGATCCGGTCTGCTATCTGCCTCCTCTTTATGGGAGAATTCATCCCATTCACATTTATGGTTAAAATTACTAATTCTGTATTTCCTGCCATCTTAATATCCCCAGATTATACTTTTTTTTTCCTTGCCCACTTTCCCCCCTTCCCTAGTATTAAACTTATTGGTCCTACTTGTGTCACACAGCTCTCCCTTTTTAGTATCACTCCTTCTTCCCTTTGAATCCCTTCCCCTTTCTTGTACCCTTCCTTTGTTACTCTTTTCCCTTTCCCCTTTTCCTCTCTCACTTTTTAATGAAGTGAGAGAAGAATCTCTGTAAACCAAGTATATCAATTATTTCCTCTTTGAGCCAACGCTGATGAGAGTTGAATTCACACAATGCTTCTCCCCCTCGCTACATTCCATCAGATATGATAGGTTTCCTTTGCCTCATTGTCACATGTAGGTTCCCTCTTTTTATCTCCCCTCTTCCCTTTTTCTGACACTATCCCCTTTCCATTTCTACTTCCTTTTTTATGTTATATCGGTAAAATCAAATTATACATGTAGTTTTTATGTATACCCACAACAGAAATATAGTTCTCAAAGTTCCTTTTACCTTTTTCTACTTCTCTTGAGTCCTGTTGTTGGAAGTCAAAATTTTTTTTTTTATTTAAGTCTTGTTTTTTCCTTAGAAACAAATGGAATTCCTCTATTTAATTAAATGTCCATCTTCTTCCATGGGAAAAAAAAAATACTCAGCTTAGCTGGGTAGTTTATTCGTGGCTGCATTCCAAGCTCTTTTGCCTTTCAGAATATCTGATTCCAGGCCCTTCGATCCTTTAATGTTGGGGCAGCCAAATATTGTGGCATCTCAGTATTTGAACTGTTTTTTTCCTGGCTGCTTGTAAAATTTTTTCTTTAATCTGAAAATTCTGAAGTTTGGCCACAATATTCCTCAGAGTCATTATTTTAGGGTCTTATTCAGGTGTTTGATGAATTCTTTCAATGCCTATTTTCCCTTCTGGTTCTATTACTTCTGGATAATTCTCTTTGATGATTTCCTGTAAAATAGTATCTAGGCTCTTTTTTTTTCAATTCACAAATTCTGTTACCCTACACTTCTTGGGAGTTTTTTTTTTTTTTTTTTTTTTTTTTTTTTTTTTTTTTTTTTTTTTTTTTTATCTATTCCAATTCACATTTCAGTTCTTTTTCCACTTTATTAAATTTTTCTTTTAGTGAGTTATATGACTTTTCTGTACTCTCTTGCATAGCTTCTCTTTCCTTTCTCCATTTCTCTTCTAGTTCTCTTTTAAGGTTTTTAATAGTCTCCTCCAGTAGAGCCTTTTGTATTGGGGACCAGTAATTGTCTGGAGACTTTCTGCTATTAGTTTCTTCAGGGTTGAAAAGCTGTTCTCTTTCTGTACAGAAATTATCAATCATTCTTTTGATTTTTTTACTCATTTTGTTAAAGCCTGTAGGGTCTGCTTTCAGAGCCCGGAGGTTACCCGCTTCCTCTGCAGAGCAGTGGAAGGTGTATTGAGGGGTAGCTGTCCTGCCAGTGGGCTACAATAAGCAGGGAGGTACTGGAGTGCTCTGGGAAAGAGTTCCCCACCTAGGAGTAACTCAGGCCTGCTGGGCCGAGCTGGGAAAGGGCCCTGCAAAGAACCCCTGCTGTGTGAGATAATGACCGCCCTGGGGCTAGACCCTGAGCAGTAAGAGTTTCACTACCCCAAGCCAAATCCCGCCCTGGGGCTGTGGGTATTAGCAGTTGAGCAGTGAATGGATTTGCAGGGACCTGAAGTATCTGCCCAGGAAGCGCAGTCTGCTGGGGAAGTTCTAATGTCCCAGACTGAGCCCCTCACTGTGCCGATAAGAGGCTGCCTAGGCTGTGCCCCCCTGCAGTGCAGATTTGTAATTGCCCCTGCAAAAGCCCTGAACTGCAGGATGTGGCTGCAGGGTGCATTACAATCTGCCTGAGTCACTTCCGGGTTTGAGTGGTTACAGCCAGATCTTGTTAGGATGTGGTGTTTTTTAACGTACCCTCTGCTTTAGCTTTAATTTCTCTGCAGGTTTACTGTTTTGTAGTCAAGTCAGAGCAATTAGCCTATAGCAGAGTCTTCTCTATAACTTCTCTAGCCACAGAGATCACCCCTGTCCCTGGTCTGCGCAGGATGCTAGTCTCTCGCTGCCTGTGCTAGTCTGTTCCTGGCCCCTCCGCACAAACCTTTCCTGGAGATCTTCCAGATTGACTTTGACTGATAAATTGTAGTACTTCCAATCTTCGTGAGTTTAAGCAGTGAAGAGCTATTTTTGAGGCTGAATTAAATAGCTGGTTATGATGGGAATGAGGGGAGCTTAGAGAGTCTTGTGCCTCCCCAGCCATCTTGGCTCGACTCCCGGAAGTCAAGAATTCTCAATAATGTGAGCCATATTAACAATGTTCAGAGGGAACCAAGATAACAGACACATGCTCTATTCAAGGAATACATGGCACTTTTGTTGCAGCACAGAAATAATTTGGGTCAAGTTTATTTTCCCCCAGGAAAGAATTCAAACTCTGCAATAGCCAATTTTGAAAATTGATTAAGTTGGTTACTTTGGGACCTGTATGTGCCAAAATGTTTGTGGCATCCCTGTTTGTAGTTGCTAGAAACTGGAAATTGAATGGATGCCCATCAACTGGAGAATGGCTGGGTAAATTGTGGTATATGAATGTTATGGAATATTATTGTTCTGTAACAAATGACCAGCAGGATGAATGCAGAGAGACTTGGAGAGACTTACATGAACTGATGCTAAGTGAAATGAGCAGAACCAGGTGATCATTATATACTTCAACAACGATATTGTATGAGGATGTATTAATGGAAGTGGATTTCTTTGACAAAGAGACCTAACTCAGTTTCATTTGATAAATGATGGACAGAAGCAGCTACATCCAAAGAATGAACACTGGGAAATGAATGTGAACTATTTGCATTTTTGTTTTTCTTCCCGGGTTATTTTTACGTTCTCAATCCAATTCTCGCTGTGCAACAAGAGAACTGTTTGGTTCTGCATACATATATTCTATCTAAGATATACTGCAACATATTTAACATATATAGGACTGCTTGGCATCTAAGGGAAGGGTTGGAGGGAGGGAGGGGAAAAATCAGAACAGAAGCGAGTGCAAGTGTTGTAAAAAAAAAAATCACTCTGGCATGGATTCTGTCAATAAAAAGTTATTATAAAAAAAAAAAAAGTTGGTTCTTTTGCATTCCCCTTTTCAATGTATGCATTCGCCAATTTTTTTACATATAATAAAATCAAACACCAGCAGTCAGAGAGCTGCTAGTGACACTAAATCAGACCCCCATATTGCCATTTTCCCTTTCTGAGAATCCCCACATTATGGTCCATAGACATGCAATCTTTTCAACAGGGACAGTTACCACATAATGAGGTAATCATATCAATTTGATTCCAAAGTTCTGATCTGTTCCCAAAGCATATGTCGGGAGATAAAAAAAGAAAAAAACCTACAATATGCCATGCCATTTTTTTCCTTTGAAAGAGTTTAAAAAATCAACACTTTCAGTCTTGCTGTTAATATTTAAAAGAGCTGCTCAATTTGCAGGTGTCCAATATACAGTTCAAACAAGTTGGAGAATCAGGAAAATCCCTTTGATGTGGCTCACTCCTACTCCCACCTGTGATGGCTGCACATAAATGTTTCTTTAGCAGGTACTTTTTCCCCTTGGAAGTAATTTTTCACTTTTCTGTCCTGTTGGAATCCTTACAAAGTGTTAAGTCATTACAATTGATAGAGACAATAATTATCTAATTTAGCATGGTTCATTATGATTGATCTGATCCTACAAGGAGATGTTATGGGCCAGAACTTGAAACAATGTACTAAGTGGAATTGAGGAAACAATGGTTAAATCTGTTTAGAATTGAGTTAATCCTAAAACAAATAATGGTTTCCCAGTGATATAATGATGGTGTGTACTCAGTGTATAGCATATAAGCAAGAAGCTTTCAGGGCCAAAGAGCACTCTGGGAGACACAGAAGCCTACTCTCAGAGGCAGAGACAGTTTCATTCCATATTCCACCTTTGTGCTGGCTGGAGACATTTAGAAGGAGATGGGGGCTGAAGCTCAAGACTTTGAAGGACACAATAAAGAACTGGATTTTAACTCCTGGCTGCATTTCAAGTGATTATTACTTTGAACTGAAACTAAGGCTGCCTCCAGAAATCTCCCCAAGAAACCTGCTCTCACAGAGAACCATCATATATTATAAAAAAAGAAGAGAACACCACACTGACCCATAGAAACAGTGTTGAATTCCTAGATTAGTTCTCAGATAGTATTTGCATATATATTTTTAAAATGCACAAAAAAAGAGATGACCAAAGAAACAGTTGGGAAATTAAAGTGGAAAACTTCTTTCCTTATTGAGTTGTCACTCAAAATTTAAAGGACACTCTCCCATTCTCTACCTATGTACACAACTATGGATCAATAATTCCCCTCAATTTTCAATAACCTTACCTCATCCTAGGAATAGAATGATAAAAATGCACTATAGCACAAAAATGCTAATTAAAAAGCTTCAAAAAGCATTGACTTGCTTCCTCTTTAGAGGTTCTATGCTTCTTTTAGGAAAGTTGGGTTCTATTGAGATGACTACTTCCTCTTTAAAAAAAAAAACTTATAGGATAAGGACCAGGAATCAATATCATAAACTGTCTTTTAGGCAAATTTTGTTGTGTAATGAGGGTACTGTATTAGAAAATCTATTTCTCTCATTGCATTTAATGTTTTCCCAATAAAGCATTTTATAGAATTGAACTCTTATATTGTTCAAATATTCCTAGGGCAGGAAGAAATAAGCTTCCCTGAAACCATAATCCACAGGGCTGCATGGAATCTGCCTTGCTTCTTTGACTGGTTTTATAATAAGACTCTTGTTCTTGTCTGCTGACCCGCATCTTAACCTAGTCCCTTTATTGTTCCCCATGTTTAAGTTTTTGGTTTGGTTTTCCCTACTATATCTCACTTAATAATCTATGAATGACATTTGCCTATATTATCTTCTTCTGTCTACTGCCACATTATTTTAATACTTTGTTCTATATAACTGATAAGTTAATCCTCCCAGAGATTACCTTCCTCTTGCCTCCTCCTGCCTCACTATTGGCCTGCACTATGATGACTTAAAGCAGTCTCAGTCAGTATCTTATCACAGGAAATACAATATACACATATGGAAGTCGAATTCTCATAAACCATATGGAAGAAATCCAAATTACTTCCCCTTTTGGCTGTTCAAGGGAAGCCACATAAGGGAAGCTTTTCTTTATAAAATCTAAGAAATCCCTGCTTTTTTCAAAGTTCCACCATATCTTAAATTGCTTAGGTGAGCTGTCTGCCATCACAGCAATCTCTGTGTCTTTCTTTTGTATTTCATTAACTCACAGTAAAGTGAAAACCTGTCTAATAAATTAAAGACATCCATTTCTCATAAGATACAACTGTACAGAAGAGACAGATGTATAAGTGAAGACACTTTAAAATAATGGCCCAATCACTGCTCATTTCTTGGTATTTACTGTAATAACATACATTCTGATGAACTCCCTGGTATTAAAATGTGGATACCACTCTTCAATACTTGTAGAGCATTTTGACTTCAATTCTACCATAATTAACTAGATCCCATTAATTTAACATAGAAGTGCAAAAGATAATAAAACATTATCCCATGTATAAAAGACATCTTCATTCCCCATGGAGACAAAAGACCTTTCCATACAATTGCCTCTTAATTTGTCCTTGTTTCAGACTGAGACAGAACTAACTCTTAAGGAAGACTTCAGTGATAACTTTTGTTTGAGCTGATCAGTTCAGCATTAATTCTTTCTTCATGAAGTTTTCTCTGATCTCTTTAGTCAGGAGTCCTTATTTTTCCTCTGAAGTCCTTTTTATTCTCTTACAATTTCAGTGTGTTTGAATTTCTATTGCCTCTAATATAAGATATCCCTCTTACTTTTAGTACAGCACCTAGGAGAATGTTTGCTGACTTACCTTAACCTTACCAAGGAGAGTGATGAAAAATGAGAATTGTAAGATGAGTCAGCACTATAATAATGATAATGATAATAATAATAATAAAAGAGTATAAGCACCAAGAAACTGGAAGCTGAAGGGTTGCTCTATGAGTTTTGATGTTTGGAGGTAGTATATAATGGGGGAATATAAGGAGTGTGAAGATGCATTTAGAGAGCAAGACAGACAATTGTGAATATCTAGAATTTGATAATGAAACAGCAACATTATTGAGCATTTTAGAAGACTTCCTTCATATGGACATTCTCTTTGTCTCTCCTAACACATTGATTCTATAGAAGAAAGCCAGAAAAGGAATGTGCCTTCTATTTTTGCTTACCTTATGATTGCTATGGTCTATGGTTGTGCAAGATAACCTTCCAAAGTCAGGATTTTGATATTAGAGAAGCATATAAAACTAAGGAATGCTGGAATCAATGTATGATGCTTCTTTTATAAAGAAGCTCCATGAAACTTTGGTCCATCAATTTAGTGTACATTTGGGATCTCAAGATATAACATAATTTAATGAATAATTAATAATCCAACATGATTAACTATCATGTTTGATAGTTTCTGCAATATAAATATAAGCAATTATTTTATTTTCTAGAGTTTTTTAAGTTGTGTGAATGGTCCAACTTCATACAACACATGAGAAATGGAATCTGAGGAACTGGCATTTTTTATCATTTGACTTTTTAATGAATAAGCTAGTTACCCTTAAATTGATGTATATGTATACATATATTTGTGTGTATATATAATGTATATGGATGACAATAAGCAAAGGATTCTATCAAAGGTGAGTAAGAAACAAAGAGAAGATGAATGATTACTTGGCAAACATGTTGTAATGGGGATTTCTTCATATATGCCTTAAACTGGACAGATGCTGGTCCTGTTTACTCTATATTCTGTGATTTAATGAGGCTCAGATATCACCCTCAGTGAAATTTGTATGGCAAATTTCAGTTGAATTCCAAAATACAAAGAATGATATACATTATATGGTTATACTTCCTATAATTTCAGGCCATAGGATACCACGTTTCACATCCAAACACTAGAAAAAACATAGATTCAAGGGAAATGTGTCTATTTAGTAAAAGGTGAAATGATAAGGATGCCAAATCCTCAGGATTCACTTTTCACTTCTTATATAAAGTTGGACTGAAAAAAAGCATTATTTATATTTATAACACAAGAGTTTATGTTTATATTGATTTTTGCTTTTTTTGATTAAAGTTATTGATTCTCAAAAGATATGCATAGATAATTTTCAATATTCACCTTTGTGTAACCTTGTGTTCCATTTTTTTTCTTCCCCTCAGCCCCTCTTCAAGATGGCAAGCAATATGCAATTCTTCAATTCCTATTTCCACAATTATTATTCTGCACAAAAAAAAAAAATCAGATCAAAAAGGAAAAAGTGAAAAAAAAATCAAGCAAACAACAAAAAGAAAAAAAAATACTGTGTCATGGTCCACATTCCTGTCCTCACAGTCCTCAGTGCAGATGTTTTATCACAAGACCATTGGAACTGGTCTGAATCACATCACTGATGAAAAGAGACACATACATCAAAATTGATCATCATATAATCTTACTGTTGTGTACAGTGTTCTAGTTCTACACAATGACTCAGCATCAGTTCAAATAAGTCTCTCCAAACCACTGAAATCATCCTGATGATCATTTATAATAGAATAATAATATTCTATAACATTTATATACCATAACTTATTCAACTGTTCTCCAAGTGATCAGCAACCACTCAGTTTCCAGTTTCTTGACACTACAAAAAAGGGTTTCCACAAACATTTTTGCACGTGGGTCCCTTTTCTTCCTTCATGATCTTTTTAGGATACAAGCCTAGTAGAAGTACTAATTGATAAAAGGGTATAAAGAGTTTAATAGCCCTTTGGGCATAGTTCACAATTGCTCTCCAAAATGGATAGGTAAGTTCAAAACTCCTCCAATAATGTTTTAGTGTCCCAGTTTTCCCACATTCCCTTCAATACCCATCATTATCATTTCTTGTTATCTTAGCCAATTTGAGAGGTGTGTAGTGGTGCCTCAGAGTTGTCTTAATTTGTGTTTCTCTGATAAATAATGATTTAGAGTATTTTTTCACATGACTAGAAATGTTTTTCATTTCATCATGTGAAATTTGTCCTTTCATATCCTTTGATCATTTGTCAACTGGAGAATGGCTTGTACAAATTTGGATAATTCTCTATATATTTTAGAAATAAGGCCTTTATTAGAACCCTTGGATATAATTTTTTTTTTCCCAGTTTGGTTCTTCCCTTCTAATCTTATCTGCATTGGTTTTGTTTATACAAAAATTTTTAAACTTACTATAATCAAAATTATCTATTTTATATTCCATAATGTACTCCAGTTTTTCTTTGACCACAAATTCCTTCCTTATTCATAGATCTAAGAGGTAGATTATCATTTGTTTTTCTAATCTGTTTATAATATTACTCTTTATGTCTAAATCATGAAGTCATTTTGACCTTATATTGGTATAGGACGTTAGGTGTGGGTCAATGCCCAATTTCTGCCATAATAATTTTCAATTTTCCCAAATTTTTTTTTGTCAAATATTGAATTCTTATCCCAGAAGCTGGGGTCTTTGGGTTTGTCAAACACCAAGTTACCATAATCATTGACTATTGTGACTTGTGAACCTAATCTATTCCATTGATAGACTCCTCTATTTCTTAGCCAGTACCAAAAAATTTAGTGACCTCTGCTTTATAATATAGTTTTGGGTGTGGTACAGCTAGGGCATCTTCATTTGCATTTTTCATTAATTCCCTTGAAATTCTTGACTTTTATTCTTCCAGATAAACTTTGTTATTATTTTTTTCCAGCTCTGTGAAACAATTTTTTAGGAGTTTGATTAGAACAACACTGAATAAATAGTTTAATTTAGGTACTATTGTCATTTTTACTATATTAACTTGGCCTACCCATAATCACATAATATTTTTCAAATTGATTAGATCTGATTTTATTTGTATGGGAAGTGTTTGGTAATTGGGTTCAAATGGTTCATGACTTTGACTTGGCAAGTATACTGCCAAGTATTTTGTGTTATTTACAGTTATTTCAAATGGAATTTCAAGTCAAATCAGATTAGCAGGTTTCTGAACCCGCTTTCTGAGATTAGCTCATTAGAAACAAGTACACATAAATCCATCAATATGGGCCAGAACTTTGAAACACATATACATGGTATACGTAAATCCATCAATATGGGAGGCATTATACATAATTTACATAAGCACATAGCAATATAACAGAAGCTAGTAGTAATGTAACAAATAACAAGAATCAACATGAAAATTTATCTGTGTCCATAAGTCCTAGAAATAGTCCATAAGGAATCCATTGTTCATTAGTTCATGTGCCAGGAATCTAATAATTCCTGTAAGCTCTGAAGTACTGCAAAAAGTCTCATTAACAATTATTCATCTCAGGGAATCCAATGATTCTTGCTGGTTTTTCAAGAAGTAAAACAGTTTCATCTTGTGTTAGGAAATCCAATGATTTCTGAAGATTTTAAGAGTCCTTTTAATAGTCTCATTGTCAGCTATGCTCTTTCAATGGTGAGCACAATCAGCAACAGAACCACCCGATATTTCTTGGGTCTTCTCGTTTGTTTCAAGGGTCTGCTCCATCTCTCTGCGATGGACAAGGCAAATGCGGCTTGTTGGTACCCATCTGATTCCTTCTCCACACGTAGAGATGCAAGCAAACCCTCTCCCCCAAGCAGTTAGCCTATCTGGTCCCTTCCATTCACCACTTTCTGGATCTCTCCACATTACCTGGTGATTATCTAAAGATAGGGGAGCTGCTCGCACTGGACACTGCTCTTCTGGTGGGTTACAAAACCTGTCTGCTGGAGCCAGTGCATCTTTATCAAAGATTAAAAAATTAATGGTATAGAGAACTAAATTTAGAAGTTCTCTAGGGTTACCCGTGGCTCCCCCTTTCTTTTGTTTTTGGAGGAGTGTCTTAATGTCCCTGTTTCTTCTTTCTACAATTGCCTACCTTGACATATTCAATCTATGGTGAAACTTCTCCCACCTCATTGAAAAGTGAGAAGGAAAAAGTGAAAAGGGAAGGAATAAGCTAAGCAGAAGGGAATATGGAAACGGGGAGGGAAAGGGGTAAGATAGGGGGAGGAAATGTAAGGTGGGGGGTACTAAAAAGGGAGGGGTGTGAGAAGCAAGTGGTGCTCACAAGCTTAATACTGTGAAGGGGGGTAAAGGGGAAAGAAGAGAGAAAAGCATAAACAGGGGTTAACAAGATGGCAAGTAATACAGAATTGGTCATTTTAACCATAAATGTAAATGGAGTAAACTCCCCCATAAAGAGGAAGCAGTTAGCAGAATGGATTAAAAGCCAGAATCCTACAATATGTTGTTTACAGGAAACACACCTGAAGCGGGGAGATACATGCAGGTTAAAGGTAAAAGGTTGGAGCAAAATCTATTATGCTTCAGGTGAAGTCAAAAAAGCAGGGGTAGCCATCCTAATCTCAGATCAAGCTAAAGCAAAAATTGATCTAATCAAAAGAGATAAGGAAGGGCACTATATCTTGCTAAAGGGTAGCATGGATAATGGAGCAATATCACTATTAAACATATATGCACCAAGTGGTATAGCTTCTAATTTCTTAAAAGAAAAATTAAGAGAGCTGCAAGAAGAAATAGACAGCAAAACTATAATAGTGGGAGATCTCAACCTTGCACTCTCAGAATTAGATAAATCAAACCAAAAAATAAATAAGAAAGAAGTCAAAGAGGTAAATAGAATACTAGAAAAGTTAGATATGATAGATCTCTGGAGAAAATGTAATGGAGACAGAAAGGAGTACACTTTCTTTTCAGCAGTTCATGGAACCTATACAAAAATTGACCATATATTAGGACATAAAAACCTCAAATTCAAATGCAGTAAGGCAGAAATAGTAAATGCATCCTTTTCAGACCATGATGCAATCTTCCGGTTAAGATGGCGGAGAGGAGGCTCACAGTTGCATAAGCTCCGCGCTTTCTCTCACTATCCACTTCATTACAAGCCTCTGAATCAATGCCTGACTGAAAAAAACCCACAAATAGTTACCAAGAGAAGCCATCCTTGAGATCCGCCAAGAAAGGTCTGTCTTTACTGGAGGGCTGGGGCGGTTTTAGATCGGGCGCAGGCTGAGGGCAGCGGCAGTGAGAGCACGGGAGCAGACTGGAGAGGGGGTGGGGAGTGATCGCAGCTGTCTCCGCGGGGAGAGCTTCGCTACAGGTTTGGAACCTGCAGCAAGTCAACAGCCCAGCAGAGAAGCTAAAAACACCGGGGCTGAAGAACACAACCGCAAACAGCTGGAGTCTCTCAGGACCTGGGCGCCCCCCCCTTCCCCCCCCTCAGTGACTCAGCACGCTTTGGGATCTCAGAGCGCAGGCGCAGCACAGTCCTGCTAGTGCCTCACTGCTGCCACCTGCAGTCTGTAGAGGAAGCTCGATAACACACCCAGTCCCCCCCCAAAGAAAGACTCCAGTTTTTTTCTGTTTTTCTTTGGTAGTTTGTCTCTGATTAATAGACAGAATGAGCAAGAAGCTGAAGAGGACTTTAACCCTAGACAGCTTCTACACAGATAGAGAGCAGACTCTAAATCCTGAGGAGACTAAAAACAGGCAGTCCCCAGGTGATTCCCCAAAGGAGGAGATCGTCTGTTCCTCAGCACAGATGAACCTCATAGAAATGATTAAAAAGGCTCTCACAAGGGAGCTAGAAGAAAAATGGGGAAAGCAGAGTGAGGCTTGGCAAAAGGAGAAGGAAGCTTGGGAAAAGGAGAGGGAGGCTTGGCAAAAGAGCCTGGAGAAGTCAGTTAAAGAGAGAGTGGATAAAGAAGTAAAATCCTTGAAAAATAGGATTAGTGAACTGGAAAACAAAATTGGCGAAATGGAAAAAAATTCCACAGAACAAAAGAACTCAATTGGACAATTAGAGAAAGATTTTAAAAAAGTGAGTGAAGAGAATACTTCACTGAAAATCAGAATTGAACAAGTGGAATTGAATGACTCGAGAAGACAAGAAGAATCAGTCAAGCAAATCCAAAAAAATCAAACAATGGAGAAAAATGTGAAATACCTTCTGGGAAAGACAACAGACCTGGAAAACAGATCCAGGAGAGACAATCTGAGAATCATTGGACTCCCAGAAAAACATGATGAAAAAAAGAGCCTGGACACTGTCTTCCAGGAAATTATCAAAGAGAACTGCCCAGAAGTCATAGGAACAGAGGAAAAAATAAACATTGAAAGGATTCATCGATCACCCACTGAAAGGGATCCTAAAATCAAAACACCAAGGAATATAGTGGCCAAATGCCAGAACCCTCAGATGAAAGAAAAAATATTGCAAGCGGCTAGAAAAACCCAATTCAAGTATCAAGGAGCCACAATAAGGATCACCCAGGATCTGGCAGCATCCACATTAAAAGATCGAAGGGCCTGGAATATGATATTCCGAAAGGCTAAGGAACTTGGTATGCAACCAAAAATAACTTACCCAGAAAGAATGAGCATCTTTTTCCAGGGAAGAAGATGGACATTCAACGAAGTAAGCGAATTTCATCTATTTCTGATGAAAAAACCAGAACTTAACAAAAAGTTTGATCTACAAATATAGAACTCAAGAGAAATCTAAAAAGGTAAAGATTAATCTTGGGGACTATATTTTGACTATATAGATGCATAAAGAATACATGTATACCTTGTTCTAGAAATTGATGTGGAAAGGACATTGTACCAGAAAAAGGGTAAAGTGGGGGTAGTACATCTCATGAAGAGGCATAGGAAACCTATTATATCTGAGAGAAAGAATGGAGGGGGATGAATATAGTGGGTATCTTACTGCCTTCAGAATTGGCTTTAAGTGAAAAATCTTAAGACATATTCAATCTATGGTGAAACTTCTCCCATCTCATTGAAAAGTGAGAAGGGAAAAGTGGAAAGGGAAGGAATAAGCTAAGCGGAAGGGAATACGGGAACTGGGAGGGAAAGGGGTAAGATAGGGGGAGGAACTCTAAGGCGGGGGGAGGGACACTAAAAAGGGAGGGCTGTGAGAAACAAGGGGTGCTCACAAGCTTAATACTTGGAAGGGGGGAAAGGGGAAAGAAGGGAGGAAAGCATAAACCGGGGTTAACAAGATGGCAAGTAATACAGAATTGGTCATTCTAACCATAAATGTGAACGGGGTAAACTCCCCCATAAAGAGGAAGCGGTTAGCAGAATGGATTAAAAGCCAGAATCCTACAATATGTTGTTTACAGGAAACACACCTGAAGCGGGGAGATACATGCAGGTTAAAGGTAAAAGGTTGGAGCAAAATCTACTATGCTTCAGGTGAAGTCAAAAAAGCAGGGGTAGCCATCCTGATCTCAGATCAAGCTAAAGCAAAAATTGACATAATTAAAAGAGATAAGGAAGGACACTATATCTTGCTAAAGGGTAGCATGGATAATGAAGCACTATCTATATTAAACATATATGCACCAAGTGGGGTAGCATCTAAATTCTTAAAAGAGAAACTAAGAGAGCTGCAAGAAGAAATAGACAGTAAAACTATAATAGTGGGAGATCTTAACCTTGCACTCTCAGAATTAGATAAATCAAACCAGAAAATAAATAAGAAAGAAGTCAAAGAGGTAAACAGAATACTAGAAAAGCTAGATATGATAGATCTCTGGAGAAAATGTAATGGAGACAGAAAGGAATACACTTTCTTTTCAGCAGTTCATGGAACCTATACAAAAATTGACCATATATTAGGACATAAAAACCTCAAACTCAAATGTAGTAAGGCAGAAATAGTAAATGCATCCTTTTCAGACCACGATGCAATGAAAATTACATTCAACAAAAAAGCAGGGGAAGTAGACCAAAAAATAATTGGAAACTAAATAATCTCATACTAAAGAATGATTGGGTAAAACAGCAAATCATAGACATAATTAATAACTTCACCCAAGAAAACGATAATAATGAGACATCATACCAAAATGTATGGGATGCAGCCAAAGCGGTAATAAGGGAAATTTCATATCTCTAGAGGCCTATTTGTATAAAATAGAGAAAGAGAAGGTCAATGAATTGGGTTTGCAATTAAAAATGCTAGAAAAGGAACAAATTAAAAACCCCCAGTCAAACACTAAACTTGAAATTCTAAAAGTAAAAGGTGAGATCAATAAAATTGAAAGTAAAAAAACTATTGAATTGATTAATAAAACTAAGAGTTGGTTCTATGAAAAAACCAACAAAATAGACAAACCCTTAGTAAATCTGATTAAAAAAAGGAAAGAAGAAAATCAAATTGTTAGTCTTAAAAATGAAAAGGGAGAACTCACCACTAACGAAGAGGAAATTAGAGCAATAATTAGGAGTTACTTTGCCCAACTTTATGCCAATAAATTCGACAACTTAAATGAAATAGAAAAATACCTCCAAAAATACAGCTTGCCCAAACTAACAGAGGAAGAAGTAAATATCCTAAACAGTCCCATCTCAGAAAAAGAAATAGAACAAACTATCAATCAACTCCCTAAGAAAAAATCCCCAGGACCAGATGGATTTACAAGTGAATTCTACCAAACATTTAAAGAACAATTAACTCCAATGTTATATAAACTATTTGAAAAAATAGGGATTGAAGGAGTCCTACCAAACTCCTTTTATGACACAGATATGGTACTGATACCTAAACCAGGTAGGCTGAAAACAGAAAAAGAAAATTATAGACCAATCTCCCTAATGAATATTGATGCTAAAATCTTAAATAAAATATTAGCAAAAAGATTACAGAAAATTGTCACCAGGATAATACACTATGACCAAGTAGGATTTATACCAGGAATGCAGGGCTGGTTCAATATTAGGAAAACTATTAGCATAATTGACTATATCAATAACCAAACAAACAAAAACCACATGATCATCTCAATAGATGCAGAAAAAGCATTTGATAAAATCCAACATCCATTCCTAATAAAAACACTTGAGAGCATAGGAATAAATGGACTTTTCCTTAAAATAGTCAGGAGCATATATTTAAAACCATCAGTAAGCATCATATGCAATGGGGAAAAACTGGAACCTTTCCCAGTAAGATCTGGAGTGAAGCAAGGTTGCCCACTATCACCATTATTATTTAATATCGTATTAGAAACACTAGCCTCGGCAATAAGAGTCGAGAAAGATATAAAAGGAATTAGAGTAGGCAATGAGGAAACCAAACTATCACTCTTTGCAGATGATATGATGGTATACCTAGAGAACCCCAGAGATTCTACCAAAAAGCTATTGGAAATAATTCATAATTTTAGCAAAGTAGCTGGCTACAAAATAAATCCCCATAAATCCTCAGCATTTTTATACATCACCAACAAAACCAACAGCAAGAGATACAAAGAGAAATTCCATTCAGAATAACTGTTGATACCATAAAATATTTGGGAATCTATCTACCAAAGGAAAGTCAGGAATTATATGAGCAAAATTATAAAAAAGTCTCCACACAAATAAAGTCAGACTTAAATAATTGGAAAAATATTAAGTGCTCTTGGATTGGCCGAGCGAACATAATAAAGATGACAATACTCCCTAAACTAATCTATTTATTTAGTGCTATACCAATCAGACTTCCAAGAAAATATTTTATTGATCTAGAAAAAATAACAACAAAATTCATATGGAACAATAAAAAGTCGAGAATCTCAAGGGAACTAATGAAAAAAAAATCAAATGAAGGTGGCCTAGCTGTACCTGATCTAAAATTATATTATAAAGCAGCAGTCACCAAAACCATTTGGTATTGGCTAAGAAATAGATTAGTGGATCAGTGGAAAAGGCTAGGCTCACAAGACAGAATAGTCAATTATAGCAATCTAGTGTTTGACAAGCCCAAAGCCCCTAACTTCTGGGAAAAGAATTCAATATTTGATAAAAACTGCTGGGATAATTGGAAATTAGTATGGCAGAAATTAGGCATGGACCCACACTTAACACCATATACCAAGATAAGATCAAAATGGGTCTATGACCTAGGCATAAAGAACGAGACTATAAATAAATTAGAGGAACATAGAATAGTTTATCTCTCAGACTTGTGGAGGAGAAAGAAATTTGTGACCAAAGATGAACTAGAGACCATTACTGATCACAGAATAGAAAATTTCGATTACATCAAATTAAAAAGCCTTTGTACAAATAAAACTAATGCAAACAAGATTAGAAGGGAAGCAACAAACTGGGAAAACATTTTCACAGTTAAAGGTTCTGATAAAGGCCTCATTTCCAAAATATATAGAGAACTGACTCAAATTTATAAGAAATCAAGCCATTCTCCAATTGATAAATGGTCAAAGGATATGAACAGACAATTCTCAGAGGATGAGATTGAAACTATTACCACTCATATGAAAGAGTGTTCCAAATCATTATTGATCAGAGAAATGCAAATTAAGACAACTCTGAGATACCACTACACACCTGTCAGATTGGCTAAGATGACAGGAAAAAATAATGATGAATGTTGGAGGGGATGCGGGAAAACTGGGACACTAATGCATTGTTGGTGGAGTTGTGAACGAATCCAACCATTCTGGAGAGCAATCTGGAATTATGCCCAAAAAATTATCAAAATGTGCATACCTTTGATCCAGCAGTGTTTCTATTGGGCTTATATCCCAAAGAAATACTAAAGAAGGGAAAGGGACCTGTATGTGCCAAAATGTTTGTAGCAGCCCTGTTTGTAGTGGCTAGAAACTGGAAAATGAATGGATGCCCATCAATTGGAGAATGGCTGGGTAAATTGTGGTATATGAATGTTATGGAATATTATTGTTCTGTAAGAAATGACCAGCAGGATGAATACAGAGAGGCTTGGAGAGACCTTCATGAACTGATGCTAAGTGAAATGAGCAGAACCAGGAGATCATTATACACTTCGACAACGATATTGTATGAGGACATATTTTGATGGAAGTGGATTTCTTTGACAAAGAGACCTGAGTTTCAATTGATAAATGACGGACAAAAGCAGCTACACCCAAAGAAAGAACACTGGGAAACGAATGTGAACTATCTGCACTTTTGTTTTTCTTCCGGATTATTTATACCTTCTGAATCCAATTCTCCCTACGCAACAAGAGAACTGTTCGGTTCTGCAAACATATATTGTATCTAGGATATACTGCAACATATCCAACATATAAAGGACTGCTTGCCATCTAGGGGAGGGGGTGGAGGAGGGAGGGGAAAAAAATCGGAACAGAAATGAGTGTCAATATAATGTAATTATTAAATAAAAAATTAAAAAAAAAAAAAAAAAAAAAAAAAAAAGACCATGATGCAATGAAAATTACATTCAACAAAAAGTCAGGGAAAGTAGACCAAAAAATAATTGGAAACTAAATAATCTATACTAAAGAATGATTGGGTGAAACAGCAAATCATAGACATAATTAATAATTTCACCCAAGAAAACGATAATAATGAGACATCATACCAAAATATATGGGATACAGCCAAAGCAGTAATAAGGGAAATTTCATATCTCTAGAGGCCTATTTGCAGAAAATAGAGAAAGAGAAGGTCAATGAATTGGGCTTGCAACTAAAAATGCTAGAAAAGGAACAAATTAAAAAGCCTTTGTACAAACAAAACTAATGCAAACGAGATTAGAAGGGAAGCAAAAACTGGGAAAACATCTTCACAGTTAAAGGTTCTGATAAAGGCCTCATTTCCAAAATATATAGAGAACTGACTCAAATTTATAAGAAATCAAGCCATTCTCCAACTGATAAATGGTCAAAGGATATGAACAGACAATTTTCAGAGGATGAAATTGAAACTATTACCACTCATATGAAAGAGTGTTCCAAATCATTATCGGTCAGAGAAATGCAAATTAAGACAACTCTGAGATACCACTACACACCTGTCAGATTGGCTAAGATGACAGGAAAAAATAATGATGAATGTTGGGGCCTCTGCCTCTGTTTTCTTCTGCCTCCAACCAGCACAGAGATGGAATGAATCTCTTGTCTCCTTCACTTGGGGCTCAGCTAGCTTTCTGGTGAGTCTTTCAGACCAGCTTGGTCTCAGTGGGGGAAGTGCAGGAGCCCAGCCACCAACTCCTCTCCCATGCAGCTGAACTCTCTTCTGCGACCAGCCAGCCAAGTGGAATATAAATTCTCTCTTGCCTTGCCTCAGAGAGAGGGCTTCTGGCGTAACTCCGCTGAAATCTGACCGAGAGCCTCTTCACTCTGAAAAACTTCTTTGACTGGCCCATTGAAGCTCTATTTATGCTCCTTCAAGAGAGGGATTGTGGGTTTTCTCCCATAGTGCTCTCTGGCCCAAAGAGCTTCAAGGGAGGTGTGAACTCATAAAGTTACAAAGTTTACTTTGTGAAACTCCCATACTTGTGAACTCCAATGAGTAAAGGTGTGAACACAAGCCTTGTATTAATTAGTTCTACTTAGTACCTTGTTTCAGGTTCTGGCCCAAAACATCTTCTTGTAAGATTAGATCAACTCTAATTAGTTAGCAGTTTGTAAAGATTCCAACATTTTGCCAAGGCTGCAGCTAGGGCTGGCCTTGTGACATAGACTCATCAATGCCTAATACTTTTAATAAATACATACATACATACATACATACATACATATATATATATGTGTGTATATATATATATACACACACATATATATGATTTTTCAAAATATATGCAAATAGTTTTCAACATCTACCCTTGCAAAAGCTTGAATTTCAAATTTTTCTCCTTCCCTCCTCATCATCCCCTACCCTAGACAGCACATAATACAATATATAAACATGTGGAATTCTTCTACATATATTTCCACATTTATCATGCTGTACACACACACACACACACACACACACATACACACACACACACAAAAAAAAAAAAAAAACCCAGATAAAAAGGAAAATTAAAAAAAAAAATAAACAGCAAATAATTTTCTGGGAAATTTGAAAGAAAATTAGTCAAGAAATATAACCAATAAGATTATGTTATAGTAAAATTGTAGAATACATTTTGAATTCAACAATAATCTATATGCTGAGAAAGTAATTTGCTATCCTGAAAAATAGTCATTTAATAAAAAAAAAAAAAAAAAACACTAATGGAACTATTGAAATCATAGTTCCAGACTAAATGATCTCATACTAAAGAATGATTGGGTGAAACAGCAAATCATAGACATAATTAGTAACTTTACCCAAGAAAATTACAATAATAAGAAATCATACCAAAATGTGTGGGATGCAGCCAAAGTGGTAATAAGGGAAATTTTTATATCTTTAGAGGCCTACTTACATAAAATATTGAAAGAGAAGGTCAATGAATTGGGCTTCCAAATCATTATTGATCAGAGAAATGCAAATTAAGACCTCTGAGATACCACTACACACCTGTCAGATTGGCTAAGAAGACAGGAAAAAATAATGAATGTTGGAGGGGATGCGGGAAAACTGGGACACTGATGCATTGTTGGTGGAACTGTGAATGAATCCAACCATTCTGGAGAGCAATCTGGAATTATGCCCAAAAAGTTACCAAATTGTGCATACCCTTTGATCCAGCAGTGTTTCTATTGGATTTATATCCCAAAGAAATACTAAAGAAGGGAAAGGGACCTGTATGTGCTAAAATGTTTGTGGCAGCCCTGTTTGTAGTGGCTAGAAACTGGAAAATGAATGGATGCCCATCAATTGGAGAATGGCTGGGTAAACTGTGGTATATGAATGTTATGGAATATTATTGTTCTGTATGAAATGACCAGCAGGATGAATACAGAGAGGCTTTGAGAGACTTACATGAACTGATGCTAAGTGAAATGAGCAGAACCAGGAGATCACTTTACACTTTGACAATGATATTGTATGAGGATGTATTCTGATGGAAGTGGATTTCTTTGACAAGGACTCAATTTCAATTGATAAATGATGGATAGAAGCAGCTACACCCAAAGAAAGAACACTGGGAAACGAATGTGAACTATTGCATTTTTGTTTTTCTTTCTGAGTTGTTTTTTACCTTCTGAATCCAATTCTCCCTTTTCAACAAGAGAACTGCTCAGTTCTGCACACATATATTGTATCTAGGATATACTGCAACATATTTAACATATATAGCACTGCTTGCCATCTAGGGGAGGGGGTGGAGGGAGGGAGGGGAAAAATCAGAACAGAAACGAGTGAAAGGGATAATGTTGTAAAAAAAAAAAAAAATTACCCCGGCATGGATTCTGTCAATATAAAGTTTTTATAAAATAAAATAAAATATTAAAAAAAAAAGAGTTTGCAGACATGAGCTCACGTTCAGTAGGTTCATTGAAAGTAGCATTCAGACAATTCTAAAGGTAGATGGGACAACATGGATGATGTGCTGCATTCTTCTCTCACATAGATTTTATTTTTGTCTGATATATGTCTATATTTTGATAAACTCTCATTCTATGTATGTTCAAAGTTAAGAAAATTCAGTATGACAAACTCTATTAAAATAATATTCTTAAATTTATATAGATTATTATCATGTTCAGGTCATTGTGGGTAGAAGTTCCAGTTTCAGGGTGTGAATACTGTGAAGCTTTTATGTAGAAATAGGGATTTTATTTTGGCAAGGGTCATCAATAATCATTTGTTTGTGAAGTATCTTACACTTCTGGTAAACAATTCTGGCATTTAGATCATTCTTTCTAAATATGTAGTAAATTTTAAAAAATCTTACACTTTCAATTAGCCTGGGATCCCTACATTTGTATTTTCTCTTATTTCTGGTGGCCATAATTTGATCTTGTCTGTTATCATAACTCCCTCCCCTCATTTCTGTAATCCTCTCTAGACATTCTGTGCTTTTTTATATATTTTGGATTGAGATAATATGGACTTGCACTTTTGGAGAGCCCTTAGACTACTCTTTCGCATCATGGCTGTTATATGTTCCAGTTAGAGGTAAACTAAGTTCAATCACTTTCAATGTGTGTAGTGGTATGTACCTATTGTCAGTTGAAGCACTGTTGAAAAAGTATTAAGAGTTTTGCTGTTGGAGTTCAAATGTTGGGTTCTTGTTCTTCTTTAAAATATTATAAAAGTTCTCTCTGGGTGCCTTCCCTGGAATCAGGATTTTGTCGATCCCTGTTCGGGTGTCAAAATATGGTGAGCTTCTTCTTCTCAAAACACCGCCAGGTGATAAAAGTTCAGATCTTTTATTATCTCCAATATAGCCCGTTTAGCTTAGAGGCCTATCTCTCTGCTTGGTTCCAAGAGCTCCCTCCGAATGTCGCCAAATCCAAAGATCTGGTCCTTCAGCCTCTGCCTCTGTTTTCTTCTGCCTCCAACCAGCACAGAGATGGAATGAATCTCTTGTCTCCTTCACTTGGGGCTCAGCTAGCTTTCTGGTGAGTCTTTCAGACCAGCTTGGTCTCAGTGGGGGAAGTGCAGGAGCCCAGCCACCAACTCCTCTCCCATGCAGCTGAACTCTCTTCTGCGACCAGCCAGCCAAGTGGAATATAAATTCTCTCTTGCCTTGCCTCAGAGAGAGGGCTTCTGGCGTAACTCCGCTGAAATCTGACCGAGAGCCTCTTCACTCTGAAAAACTTCTTTGACTGGCCCATTGAAGCTCTATTTATGCTCCTTTAAGAGAGGGATTGTGGGTTTTCTCCCATAGTGCTCTCTGGCCCAAAGAGCTTCAAGGGAGGTGTGAACTCATAAAGTTACAAAGTTTACTTTGTGAAACTCCCATACTTGTGAACTCCAATGAGTAAAGGTGTGAACACAAGCCTTGTATTAATTAGTTCTACTTAGTACCTTGTTTCAGATTCTGGCTCAAAACATCTTCTTGTAAGATTAGATCAACTCTAATTAGTTAGCAGTTTGTAAAGATTCCAACATTTTGCCAAGGCTGCAGCTAGGGCTGGCCTTGTGACATAGACTCATCAATGCCTAATACTTTTAATACATACATACATACATATATATATGTGTGTGTATATATACATATATACACACACATATATATGATTTTTCAAAATATATGCAAATAGTTTTCAACATCTACCCTTGCAAAAGCTTGAATTTCAAATTTTTCTCCTTCCCTCCTCATCATCCCCTACCCTAGACAGCACATAATACAATATATAAACATGTGGAATTCTTCTACATATATTTCCACATTTATCATGCTGTACACACACACACACACACACACACACACACACACACACACACACACACACACACAAAAAAAAAAAAAAAAAAAAAAAAAAAAAAAAAAAATAAACAGCAAATAATTTTCTGGGAAATTTGAAAGAAAATTAGTCAAGAAATATAACCAATAAGATTATGTTATAGTAAAATTGTAGAATACATTTTGAATTCAACAATAATCTATATGCTGAGAAAGTAATTTGCTATCCTGAAAAATAGTCATTTTAAAAAAAACAAAAAAAACAAAACAAAAAAAAAAACTAATGGAACTATTGAAATCATAGTTCCAGACTAAATGATCTCATACTAAAGAATGATTGGGTGAAACAGCAAATCATAGACATAATTAGTAACTTTACCCAAGAAAATTACAATAATAAGAAATCATACCAAAATGTGTGGGATGCAGCCAAAGTGGTAATAAGGGAAATTTTTATATCTTTAGAGGCCTACTTACATAAAATATTGAAAGAGAAGGTCAATGAATTGGGCTTCCAACTAAAAAAAGCTGGAAATGGAACAAATTCAAAACCCCCAGTCAAACACTAAACTTGAAATTCTAAAAAAAAAAAAAAAAACAAAAAACTATTGAATAAATTAATAAAATTAAGAGTTGGTTCTATGAAATGACCAGCAGGATGAATACAGAGAGGCTTGGAAAGACTTACATGAACTGATGCTGAGTGAAATGAGCAGAAACAGGAAATCATTATATACTTCAACAAGATACTGTATGAGGATGTATTCTGATGGAAGTGGATTTCTTTAACAAAGAGATCTAATTCGGTTCCAATTGAATAATAATGGGCAGAATCAGCTACACCTAGAGAAAGAACACTGGGAAATGAGTGTGATCTGTTTCCTTTTTTTTGTTTGTTTTTCTTCCCCAGTTATTTTTACCTTTTGAATCCAATTTTTCTTTTGCAACAAGAGAACTGTATGGTTCTGCATACATATATTGTATCTATAACATATTTAACATCTATAATACTGTCTGCCATCTAGGGGAGAGGGTAGAGGGAGGGAAGGGAAAAGTCTAAACAGAAGTGAGTGCAAGGAATAATGTTGTAAAAAATTACCCATGCATATGTTCTGTCAATAAAATTAAAATAATAAAAAAAAAAACCATAGTTCCATAGATTCAGTACTATAAGCAAATTTTACTCAAATGTTATCAGGCATTAATGTAAAGACATTAAATAAGAATGCCTGTATGTAAGATCAACTGGAGTGGGAACTTTGGGGACAATATGGGCTCTTCTTAGTGATAACAAAGAGTCCCTAAGTCACTCAATTTTTCAACAGACATTTATTATGTGTTACAGTGAAACAGGAATTAGCTAAGTGAAAGAGATACCAAGAGAAAAAAAAATTCTGTTACCAATATCACACACACACACACACACACACACACACACACACCTAAATATACATATATATGTCATTCATAAATCAGGTGTTTGTAAGCTGAGAATTTGTCATGGTAACACTATAGAGATTTTTGAAAGGAAAGTCTTGCCACCCAGCAGCATATAAATCTATGCTAACAGAGACATAATGAGACCTCTTGCAATAGATTAAATTCATCTCATCAGCGTATTTCATCCTTGAATCTGGTCATTTTTCTAAACAATTCAAAAGATGCCCCAATGCCTTAAAAATGGTTGCATTCAGGATATTGTATAAAATAATGTTGTATCTTCAAATAATCCTTTTGACTTACAGCTTCTTCCATCAATAACTATAACCCAGCTCAGTCCTCTGAGTCCTCCCAAGATAATTACTTTGGAGGGTTCTTAGAGCCTGGAGCATGATCTAAGCTCTAAGTGAGTATCCAACTGAGTCAGTTATGCATTTCTTAACAAAATCTTTTTTTCAATATCTTATTGCTTTCATTTGTGTTTATTTCAAGATAGAAAAATGATATAGGAGATTGACAAGAGCACTGTAGTATGAAAAATGAAAATCCAGAAAGTCATAGCCAGGAGTCTTAGGAGATGGTATTTGTTTCAAAATACATTTATTAAACCCCTATTATATGCAAAGCAAAAAGGAACACAAGCATAGTAGAATCAGAAATAGACCTTAAAGGCAGAAAGACTTGAGTTCATGTTCAATCTCTGACCCCGTCTAGCTCCATGGCCCTGGGCAGCTATTTAAAATTAGATGTTCCATAGCATATCCTGATCTGCAGCGATAGAGGAAATGCTGTCATTAGTAATTTCCCATGCCAAAATAAGTACTAGAGTGATTCCAAATTCAAATATGTAAAAATACTATACTAGGCATTATTCTGCTTTATATGGATTATCACATTGAAGGCTTCTCTAACCTGAAACATTTATATCTTACACAAAATCCTAACAGGAGAGGGGACAATGGTGCTAAGAAAGAAAGGCTCAGAGACAGAGATGGTAACATCTTTGAGAGAAAGGAAGAATATCATCGTTTATTTTCATTCAAAAAAAGTTCCGTTTCAGCTCACAAACTTCCTACCACAGGGCTTTGGTTTTACTTTCATATTCATTTGCCTTTCCTCATAAATATTAGAGAAAAATTAAAAAATTCTGCCATTTTTCTACAAAGCCAAGAATGAAGGATCTAAGAAGAGGTGATAATAGAAAATGAGCAAATACCTAGGCAAACCTTTCAAACTCTCTGTCAAAAATGGAATGTATTGATTCTGTTCAGGGGCTACCAGCCTATCAAAGATATGATCTTTGGTCATATACAGCTGTGAGCTGATAGCTGATATTAGGAAGTTTCTTTATACATGGAGAGCATGTGTGACCTGGAAACCAATACAGCATATCTGTTGGACTAGAAAAAGTCAAAATCAGGGAAATGGGTTAAGTAAAACAAGAGTTTATTAAAGGGAGAGATCAATACAGAAACAAATTCTACAAAATATTAGTAATGGTTGAAGGAGACATATTGGAAATGAGGAAGAAAATAGGCTTTGTTCTCTGAGACCATTCTCAAGTTTCAATTTGGAACCATTGGGGTTCCAAGGAGTTGAATATAGAATCAAGAAGAGAAAGAATAGAAGATCTTATATTTATATTATGGATGAGTCAGAAGTGGAAGAAGAAGCAAACCCCATGGTCCTTATGAATGGCAAAATAGATATTAAAGCTTCTTTAAGGTTTGCATTCACTATCAAATCTTATACATTAAAAAAAATAACCATTTGAAAGTTTAAGACTGTACTGGCAGTAATTTTTTTGTCTGGGTGTTTAGACATTGTGTTTGGTGATGAAGAGCAAGCTTCAAATTTTGCAAAAGTATTTTCTTTACATATGGTCACTTTACATATGAGTTGCTTCCCAGATTGAAGATTGTGGGGGCTGGCCTAGAAATAAGATTGGTGGGAGATAGGGTTAAGAGAATTGACATTTCTGAAATTCTTGGTTTTACATGTATATCCATAGTAATTTGTTAGTTCTCTGTTGATGTTAGTGATGATGAGAAAATGGATCTTTCCTCACAGGGATTTTTCCATTAATGATAGCTATGATGGCCAGGATTCAATCAAGGCTCATTGTCTGGACACTATTGCTATTCTCATATCTTTAACTCAGAGTCCTGGGATGTCTTTGTTGCTTTCTGAGAGGAGGTGATGGTGAATCTTGTGGTGTTCTTCTTCTTGTTTAAAACATATGATGGTTCTCTGTGGGAGCAGGTTTCTTGAGGAGGTTTCTGGAGGCAGCCTTAGTTTCAGTTCATAATAATAATCATCTCAAATACAGCCAGCTGATAAAACCCAAACATTTATTTCTTATCTCTTTCCTTGGGGCCAGTTAGCTTTCTCAGAGGCCTATCTCTCTGCTTGGTTCCAAGAGCTCTTGCAGCTTGTCCTTTGCCTCTGCTTTATTCAGCCTCCAGTCAGCACAAAGATGGAAGATGGAATGCATCTGACATCGCCTCTGAGAGTGGGCTTGTGGGCTTCTGTATCTTCCAGAGTGCTCTTTAGCCCTGAGAGCCTCTTGCTTGTATGCTGTTCACCGAGTACACAGCAATCATTATATCACTGGGAAACCATTATTTGTTGTATGATTAAATCAATGCTAAACTAGATTTAAACATCGTCTCCCCAATTCCACTTAGTACCTTGTTTCAAGTTCTGGTCCATAACATCTCCTCATAGGATCAGAAAAATCATATTGAACCATGCTAAATTAGATAATTATTATCTCTATCAACTCTAATGAGTTAACACTTTGTAAGGATTCCAACAGAACCTGGTGGCAATTTGACTTCCCCAGCACATCCCATCTATGGTCTTTCCCTCTGGATCGCTTACTGCCTTTGCTAGGCTGAGTATGGTAGTGAGGGGTGTCACTATCAGCCACTGTATAAACAAACAAACTAAAAATGCTTCCTCCAAAAACCACTAAGAGAGGTAGAGCCAGATATGTTAAGCTGTTCAGTTGACCTATAATTGGTAGCCTATGAGGTGATAAAAGAAGAAAAGTGTGTTTGAATCATGGCACAGACAATTACTTGTTTAAAAATGGGCCAGTCGATTAATTTATTTGGATGTTTGTTTTATTGACCTTAAAATTAGAATAACACTTTTAAAACTTACATAATAGGATTTCATGGGAAAAATTATCTGTAAACCTTAAAAAGGGATTCATACAGTGGACAGAGGACTGAATTTGGAGTAGGAGAGAGGTTCACAATATCACAGAGTCTCTGAATTATAAAATTGAAAAGAATATCAATAGCTTTCTAATGCAAGCCAAAAATCAAAAAAGAAACTCCATTATAATTTACTCAACAAGTAGAGATGTTTGAGAACCAAAGGTAAGGGTATCCATCAGTTTTTGAGAAATTTCACTCCTCTTTTGGGCAGATCCATTTTGTTTACAGTTTTTAATGACATCAACACTAATTTTGGTATTTTTGATTTTATAAATATATTTGAGAATTTGAAGAAAACTCAGCAGCTATCTAGTCCATCTTGCATACAAAAAGAATCCAGGTCATAGCATCCCCAACAAGAAGAATGTTAAAGTCAAATCTTTCACCTTTTGTTTATGTTCAAACAGAACAATTCCCATTTAACCTTCAAAGGTTTTCATATTCTTGAATACATTTCTCATATTGTACTTAAGTTTTCTTTTCTACTGGTTAAAAACATCTAGTTCCTTCAATCTATCATTCTAGGACCAATCTATCTCAAAGGTCTTCAAAATCCTAGTTACTATCTCCAAATTTTCAATGTCCATATTAAATAGTGGTGTCCAGAACTGAGCATGACTCCAAATGAAATTTGGTTAGGAGCCAGAATAATAGAAATAATCTTCCCCTTGACATTTATTACCCATAACCTTATTTGTATATGTCATATAAATATGTCATATAAATAACAACTTCTTTGAACATCACAATACTCATTTGTTACATGAAAGGATTTTACTAGATGACCTTGAGTTCCATTTCTAATTCTAAGAACTGTATCATCCTATGTATGATCCTAATTATTTATAAATATGAAGTTCCTTTGTCCTCCAAAGTTTTGAATTCACTTATTGCCACATATCTCTTTTTCAAACATGAATTTTCCTTTTGCTTCAGCTCTCCACACACACTTTCATGTTAATCTTCCCCAGTCTTTGGGTTTACATTTTCTTTTCTTCAAAACTCTGTTTTTGTCCCAAGTGGAGAATTATCCTAATTCTTGAGATTAGAAAACTGTCTTGTATACTGTTTGGAATAGGCCTGTCCTTGGAAAGATAAATACAGAACTGTGGCCAGTTACATTTTGAAAAAGTGTTGTAAAGAGTACTGAGTTTGTAGTGTGACAGAAACTAGGCAGTGACCCACACTTAACAATGTATACCAAGACAAGATCAAAATTGGTTCAGGTTGTAAGCATAAATAATGCTATTATACACAACTTAGAAGAACATAGAATAGTTTACCTCTCAGATCTGTGGAGGAGGAAGGAATTTGTGACCAAAGAAGAACTAGAGATCATTATTGATCACAAAATAGATAATTTTTATTATATTAAGTTAAAAAAATTGTATAAACAAAACTAATATAGACACGATTGGAAGGAAATCAATAAAGTAGGGAAATATTTTTAAATTCAAAGGTTCTGATAAAGGCCTCATTTCCAAAATACATAGAGATTTGACTCAAGTGTTTAAGAAATCAAGCCATTCTCCAATTGATAAATAGTCAAAGAATATGAACAGGCAATTTTCATTTAAGGAAATTGAAACTATTTCTAGTCATGTGAAAATGTGCTTCAATCACTATTAACCAGAGAACTGAAAATTAAGACAACTCTGAGATAATATTACACACCTCTCAGATTGGCTAAGATGACAGGAAAAAATAATGATAAATGTTGGAGAGGATGTGGGAAAACTGATACATTGTTGTTGGAACTGTGACTGATCCAGCTATTCTGGAGAACAATTTAGAACTAGGCTCAAAGTGTTATCAAACTGCATACCCTTGGATCTAGCAGTGTTTCTACTGGGCTTATATCCCAAAGAGATCTTAAAGGAAAGAAAGGGATCCACATGTGCAAAAATGTTTTGGCAACTCTTTTTGTAGTGGCAAGAAATTGGAAACCGAATGGATGCCCATCAATTGGAGAATGGCTGAATAAATTATGGTATATGAATGTTATGGACTATTATTGTTCTGTAAGAAATGACCAGCATGAAGAATACAGAGAGGCCTGGAGAGACTTAAACAAGACTATACAATGATCAATTCTGATGAACGTGGCTCTCTTCAACAATGAACTGATTAAGACCAGTTCCAAATGTTTAGTAATGAAGAGAGCCATCTATACCCGGGGAGAGAACTGTGGGAACTGAGTGTGGATCATAATATCACATTTTCACTCTTTCTGTTGTTGTTTGTTTGAATTTTAGTTTTCCTTCTCAGGTTTTTTTTTTCCTTTTAGATCAGATTTTTCTTGTGCAGCAAGATAACTGTATGGATAGGGTATACATATATTGAATTTAACACATATATTAAAATGTATTGGAATACCTGTCATGTAGGGGAGGACATTCAGGGAAGGAGGGGAAAATTTGGAACAGAAAGTTTTGCAAGGGTCAGTGTTGAAAAATTACACATGCATATGTTTTGTAAATAAAACTATATATATAAAAAAAGTGAGTTTGAATCCTCGCAGAGATACTGATATATCAATGAGTAAGTCATTTAAATTTTTGATATCTCAATTTCCTCATATGACCATTATATTTAAATTTTCTTCTTGTCACAATCTATTAAAATATAACTATTTAATAAACATCAGCTATGTGCAAGCACCTATGTTAGCATACAGAAAATGTTTTTTTTTCCTCCCAACACAATTTTTGTTCTTAAAGATCTTATGATTCTCAGTGCAGTGTTAAATCAAACAAGTAATGATTTGATTCTGGGCTTAAGCTCTTTATCAGAGACAGTAAGGCTGGTGTCAAAATTTCAAAATCAACAGAATTAATACAACTGAGGCCATATGTTTCATCTTCTCTCTATATAACACAAATTGTTTTTATATTTCTCATTTTTCAGAGAATTAATTTACCTTAACTAAATGGTTTATGCATAACTCCTCGGGGAGTTTGGGATTAAAGACACAAAAGAAAGGTGAGTGACATGAATTTAAAGTCACTTTTCTTCTCCCTCAATAACATCTACATGTGAAGACGTATACAAGTTTGGCATGACCAGGGCCCTAAACAATTGTTTCTAAAAGTAATTTAAAACTGTAAGTAGATTACATTCAAAAGCAATGATTTTCTTTTTAATTTTTTTTTTTGTTTGCTTGTTTGTTTTTCCATTTTGGAAAGAGAAAGACACCTGATCCTAAGCAGATTATAATTTATGGAAATTCTGATTCTGGTTCATGTAGCCAAATTCCATCCATCACAAATATAATCTAATTATCTGAATCCTTTTCTTTACTAGTAATAAAGTTTCTCTTCTGTGTCCCTGTTCTGAATATATTTATAAAAATATATCCCAAGTGTGAAGTTAGAAAGGAAAGGAAAAAAAAATTCCTCTTTAAAGGAAAGTGTTAAAAGCATATAGGTACCTACGACAATGTGAAGTTAATGGAAAGAAAGTTTTGTACTTCACAGAAGATAATCTTTTTTTCTTATAAAGGAAGTCAGGTTAAGATAAATAATCACTTAATTAGAGTGTCTGCCACATTTATAGCAGACATGCCTTTGTGCTTTAATGGTGATGGGATAATCTTCCCTTGGCTCAGGGAGGGCTGCTATACAGACATCATCCAACAACAATTTGAGCATTTAAGTTTTGTTTTCTATTTCTGGGGTTCTCTGACTCTTTATCAGGCACACTGAGGAAGTAACATACTTTAGAAGCATGACTGGTTTTGGTCTCATTCTCTGCCAGGAAAACCCTGTGTTTGAGAGAGGAATAGTTGAGCCAAATCTGGTTCTGGGCTCCCATTTCTAGAAGCAGTTTTGGATAATAAGTCATCTTGTTATATGACTATGTGAGTTTGTTTGCATTAAAAAAAACAAAAAAAATAAAAGACCATTGATGATTCATGTAAAAGAAACTAGGAGATGTCTATAGTCCTAATTTTCTTAATTTGACAAAATGTGACAAGTATTTTAGGCACCTTTTGTATGTCAGGCTTTGCAGTAGATTTCCCCCTCTGTTTCATCATTCCATAAAAGTCACAGCTTTTCTCCATCTCTTTAGAAGTATAATGGCATAGGGGATAGAGAGCTCACCTTGGATCCAAAGCACTAAATTCAAGTTAGGTTTTTAACATATATGAGCTCTATGACCCTGGACATGTTTGGCACCTAACAAATCAGCAACTTTCTAAGATAATATGTTCTTAGTTTGCTTCTGCTGACCTGAATGGATAGGTGATGCATCCTTATTCGGGAGAGTTCTATACCAATGAAATCATAAGACCAATCTCTTTGTCTGTACCTATGGCTCAACTTTGTCACCTGTAGAATGGGTAGGAACCGTAACAAATACTTCTGTTAACGGTCATGACAATTATTAATCAATAACATTCAGCCTTTTGAACTTCTTGGAAGGAAAAAGCTTTCTGCATCCAAGGCATCTTCACTGCTTTTTCATTGCTACCACTTTAATAAACTAAAGCCCAATATACTCCTCTTTATGTTTGTTTCATAAGAGAATAAAAACTCTGAATTGATCAGTTTTTCTTTCTACTTCTCAGGTTTTTTGATCTAATGCAGCATGAGAGTTTCTAATTTTCCCGTGAAGCACAAACTAAGAGATACAGCCCTTCAGATTTTCCTCAAACTTCCCATTTGACAGTATCTTTTATTTTTAATGAATGCAATTATCTTTGGCTATGAAGTGTGATAATTCACTTAGATCATTTTCATTTTGGAATTGAAAGAATTTAAAGACAGTTCTGGACAGCTCATTGCTATAAAGTGAGATGGTGATATAAGGAAGAACTTCATTAAATCATAATTGTTCACATTAGTGAATCTTAAAGATGTACTGGAGAAAATATTATAAAGAATTCCAACTTTTAAGGAAGTACTAAGGAATGATTTAAAAAAATCATCCTAATGGAAGATACATTTCATTTTCATTTTTTTACCTAAAACCATTAGAGTTTTTGCCTAAACCCCAATGTGGGAACATCTTTGTTTTAACTGAAACTATGGAGGGTTCTGCATTGCAGTGGAACATAGCTGGCTTTCAAACCACATAGCCAAACACCACTTTGTCAGTGTTATTTGGTAGAACTATCAAGTGTAGACTTTTCTCTCTTTCTTTTCCTATCAAATTGGCATCTCTGTCACATAAATACAGCAAAACTCTATTTGCCTAGTTCATCTAATTAACTAAACACATTTTCTGTTTCATTTGCTGGATTTTTACCCACAAACTGTAGTGGTCTCCCAGTTCTCTATTTTGGGCCTTCTCTTCTTTGTCATTTGATGATAGTATCAGCTCCCATGATTTCAACTATCATCTTTGCAGATGATTTTCAGAATCATATTTAGTATTATCTTTCTTTCTATTCAAATCATCCATTCTTAATTTCATTTTAACTCTGAAATATCACCATCTTCCACATTACTCAAACATACAATCTAGCTGTCAGCATCAGCTCCTCACTCTTTCTACCTACCATATCAAGTTGCCTCATCTCATCAAAAGACTATTAGAACAGGCCTGGATTATCATATTGTTGAAAAAAGCCACATCCATCAGAATTAATCATTGTATAATCTTGCTGTTGCCATGTACAATGATCTCTTGATTTTACTTCTTTTACTTCGCATCAGTTAATGTAAGTCCCTAAAGGCCTCTCTGAAATCATCCTGCTGATCATTTCTTATAGAACAATTATTGTGTCTGGACTAGTTCTCTGGAGGATCTCGGGAGCAGCCCGGGTCCTTAGTCATAGTGGAAGAGTGATAAGACAAGATTCACGTGGATGGTCAAACATGGAGTTTGTTTATTCCAAATTCTCTCACCCTTATATACCCTAAAATCCTTATATAACTATAACAACACTGCCACACATAAACAACTTGCTATTGTATATAGATGACTCTTTGCCACTTGATATCATTCTGCTCCAATTACAACATAGGTTGTCACTGCCCCCTGATTTCACAGGAAGGTTAAGAGCCCTTAGGGAATATGGGGAGCTGAACCAGACCTTGTCAGCAGGTTCCCTCAGGGATGAAGGGAACTCAGAGTCCCACTCTATATGTGGTCCTCTACAAAAAACTTATATTCTAGAACATTCATATATCATAATTTATTTAGCCATTCTCTAATTGATGGGCATCCACTCAGTTTCCAATTTCTTGCCACTACAAAAAGAGCTGCCACAAACATTTTTCAACATATGGGTCCCTTTCCCTCCTTTAAGGTCTCTCTGGTATATATGCCCAGTGGAGACACTGCTGAATCAAATGGCATGCAAAGCTTGATAGTTCTTTGGGCATAGTTCCAAATTGCTTTCTAAAATGGTTGGATCAGTTCACAACTCCACCAACAGCATATTAGTGTCCCAGTTTTTCCACATCCCTTCCAATATTCATCATTGTTTTTTCCTGTCTTCCTAGCCAATTTGAGAGGTGTATAGTGGTACCTCAGAGTTATCTTAATTTGCAATTATCTGATTAATGGTGATTTAGAGTTCTTTTCATATGATTAGAAATGATTTCAAATTCTTCATTTGAAAATCGTTCATACCATTTGACCATTTATCAGTTGGAGAATGATTTGAATTTTTATAAATTCCAGTCAATTCTCTATGTATTTTAGAAATGAGACCTTTTTCAGAACCCTTGAATGTAAAAAAAGAAATTATCCATTTATTGCTTCCCCTCTAATCCTGTCTGCATTTATTTTGTACAAAAAACTTTTAAACTTAATATAATCAAAATTATTCATTTTGTATTACAATCTGTACTCCAGTTCTTTTTTTTTTTTTTTTTTGGCCACAAATTCCTTCCTTCTCCATAGATCTTTTGTTCTTCAAATTTGCTTATAACATCACTTTTTATGTCTAAATCATGAACACATTTTGACTTTATCTTGGTATATACCTTGTTAGGTATGGGTCAATGCCTAGTTTTTGTCACATTAATTTCCAATTTTCCCAACAGTTATTGTCACATAATGAGTTGTTATCTCAGAGGTAGAGTCTTTGGTTTTATCAATCCTTAGATTATTATAGTCATTGAATATTGTTGATGTGAATTTAATCTTGTGAACTTAATCTGTTCCAATGATCAATTGGATCTTTTTCTTAAGCAGTAACTAATGGTTTTGATGACTGCTGTTCTAAAATGGTTGGATCAGTTCACAACTCCACCAACAGCATATTAGTGTCCCAGTTTTTCCACATCCCTTCCAATATTCATCATTGTTTTTTCCTGTCTTCCTAGCCAATTTGAGAGGTGTATAGTGGTACCTCAGAGTTATCTTAATTTGCAATTATCTGATTAATGGTGATTTAGAGTTCTTTTCATATGATTAGAAATGATTTCAAATTCTTCATTTGAAAATCGTTCATACCATTTGACCATTTATCAGTTGGAGAATGATTTGAATTTTTATAAATTCCAGTCAATTCTCTATGTATTTTAGAAATGAGACCTTTTTCAGAACCCTTGAATGTAAAAAAAGAAATTATCCGTTTATTGCTTCCCCTCTAATCCTGTCTGCATTTATTTTGTACAAAAAACTTTTAAACTTAATATAATCAAAATTATTCATTTTGTATTACAATCTGTACTCCAGTTCTTTTTTTTTTTTTTTGGCCACAAATTCCTTCCTTCTCCATAGATCTTTTGTTCTTCAAATTTGCTTATGACATCACTTTTTATGTCTAAATCATGAACACATTTTGACTTTATCTTGGTATATACCTTGTTAGGTATGGGTCAATGCCTAGTTTTTGTCACATTAATTTCCAATTTTCCCAACAGTTATTGTCACATAATGAGTTGTTATCTCAGAGGTAGAGTCTTTGGTTTTATCAATCCTTAGATTATTATAGTCATTGAATATTGTTGATGTGAATTTAATCTTGTGAACTTAATCTGTTCCAATGATCAATTGGATCTTTTTCTTAAGCAGTAACTAATGGTTTTGATGACTGCTGTTTTATAATAGTTTTAAGTCTGGTACAGCTAAGGCACTATCATTTAAATTTTTTTTCCAGTAATTCCCTTGAAAGTCTTGACCTTTTCTTCTTCCAGATGAATGTTGTTATTATTTTTTTCTAGCTCTGTAAAATAATTTCTTGGGAATTTGATTGGTATGGCATTGAATAAATAGGATAATTTAGGTAGAATTGTCATTTTTATTATAGTAGCTCATGTACCCATGATCACTTGATTTTTTTTTTCCATTTGATTAGATCTGAATTTATTTGTGTGGAAAGTGTTTTGTAATTGTGTTCATATTGTTCCTGCCTTTGCCTTGGCAGATAGACTCCCCAATTTTTTATATTGTTTACAGTTATTAAACTGATCATTCTAAAGCACATGTTTAATCATAATACACACATGCTCTCTCTCTCTCTCTCTCTCACACACACACACACACACCATTCAATAAATGTCAATGCCTATCTAATAAAATTAGTAGATGGACAAATACAAAATCTATTCTTTTGTTTTTAAAGTTCTTCATAATATAGATTATATCTCTAATCTCCTTATATGTTACTCTTCTACATGCTCTCTGCGATCTAATGATACTAGTCTCCTTTATGTTTCTCATACAGCTAATATATCTTTCAACTCCAATCGCTTTTTTTTTAATTTTAATATCTTTTTATTGATAGAATGCATGCCAGGGTAATTTTTTACAGCATCATCCCTTGCATTCATTTCTGTTCCGATTGTTCCCCTCCCTCCCTCCACCCCTTCCCCCAGATGGCAAGCAGTCCTTTACATGTTGAATAGGTTACAGTATATCCTGGATACAATATATTTGTGCAGAACCAGACAGTTTTCTTGTTGCACAGGGAGAATTGAATTCAGAAGGTACAAATGACCCGGGAAGAAAAACAAAAATGCAAGCAGTTTATATTCATTTCCCAGTGTTCTTTCTCTGGGTGTAGCTGCTTCTGTCCATCTTTGATCAATTAAGGCTCTGTTTATCGAAGAGATCCACTTCCATCAGAATACATCCTCAAACAGTATCATTGTTGAGGTATATAATGATTTCCAGGTTCTGCTCATTTCACTCAGCATCAGTTCATGTAAGTCTCGCCAGTCCTCTCTGTAACTCCAATCCCTTTTACTGATTGTCTCACATGCCTGAAATAATCTTTCTTTTCATTTCTCCCTCCTGATATAATTGGATCCCTTGAAATATTAGCCAAAATTTCTCTAAGAAACCTTTCTGATAGAAACTTTTTCTAATCCTTAATTTTAGAGAATTCCTCTGAGTTAAGACAAAATTATCCTATAGCTATCTTTTCTGTATATAGTTGTTAGCATGTCTTCTCTCCCTTTAGAATGTGTGCTACATGAGAGCAGAAGCTGCTTCATTTTTTTTCTTTTGTATTTATTAACCCTAACACTTAGCATAGTGACTGGCATATATCCAGGTCTAATAAATCCTAAATGACTAACTGGCCAAAGAAGGTTAAATTCTAATTGTGGGAGGGAAGTAGACAACACCTAAGAAGAGACATAAAGATAGATAGGGTACCTAAGTGGGGAAATGGTAAAAAATAAATAAATAAATAAATTAGGAAGTCAAGAGCATGTCTCTTGAATAGAATAAGGTATGTCTGACTTGTGCCTGTCCTCCAAATGGTGACTCCAGAATTCACCTATCAATAGAAGAAGACAAGTATGATAAAGGCTTAAAAAGGCCCACAATTGCTAAGAGAAGTTTCAGGATGAGAAGGCAGAAGAAACCAATCTTTCTATGTCCACCAATATTTTGTTTTTTCCTAAAATTGACTTGAATGAATGCTAATTAGATTTGTCCTCAAGAACAGTATGTGGATGGGTCCAAATTAAAAAAAAAAAAAAAGAAACACACATAACAAACTGATATTTAAGGATACTGAGAAAGCACATCTCTAACAGACATCCTTTGCCACTGCCTGGTTCATCACAACATAAGTGATTCTAGTCCTCAGGGAGCTAGAGTCAATAAAGGACCTTCACTGAGGAAGACTCACATCCATTAAAGATGTCAAACATCATGGAGTCAGAAGCAATGGAGAGCTTGCATTAAAGTAGTACTTGTGTTAAGCTAAGTTTCTGAGCATATCCACAGGAGACCCTAAGCATAAAAATCTCAAACAACTTATGGGACTTAGGGTTCTAGGACTCAAAACCTGGGATCTATCACTTACTTCAAGGTATCTTCTGATGTACTATATTCCCCAAGCATTGTGGGATGTGTCTCTTAGAGAGAAACTGAGTGTGTTTGGTTAAATCTGAGAGATATGAACAGCTATTTATGGGCCCAATCAGATACCTTTGCCATTCCTATTTACATTCTATATCCTTTTGGCCCCTAATTGTGCTATATCCTCCTGTTGACATCATTCTTAGTCATTATAGGCCCTTGGAGGAACAAGTCCCTGATCAGTCAGTTCATCCCCTATCCTATGGTCAGTAAATGCAACTTTCTGCTGCCTTTGTCCTTGAGATTCAGATTTGCCATCTTTAAAGGTGAAAATTCTTTCTCCTATATCTTGCTGAACTCTCATTCTATCACTGTCCAAATTCCATTTTTTTCTTTTGTCCCCCTTCCTTCATTATCTTCATAACCTCTACTTTCCTGATAACCACTTCTATTTCATTTTGCTTTTTGTTCTTTTTTCCTCTTCTTGATCCAAAAGAAATATGACTCTTTTTTGGAGGACAATAAATTTATGTATACTTTCTTTACCATTAAAGGATATTTCTGTTATGGTGTCTTTACACATACTGTACTCCTCATTCCCATTTTCTAGCTCTTCTTTTGCTGCCCTCACTCAGGATTACTTAGTAACATCTCTTCATTGGAGTCATTTTATTTACCTTTGTTAACTAATTCAAATCTAATCACCTGTTAGCTTCCAGTTTCCTTTCTTGCACTGTTCAGTACCTCACTCATGTTACCTTCTTATATCTTATTCGTGATCTTATACTTAGGGTTATCTATATCCACATTTATAGTGAAAGTTGAAATATAATCTGCTGAATGGAAATTTTTCTATCAGAGCTACTGTTCTAGAGATGGTCTTCTATTAACAAAATGATTAGCATAACCACACAAGTAAAATAGTATATAAAATGTGACAATGTCCTTCTGTCCCATCTCACTTAAGAATGTTCTATGTAATCCACAGTCTTTGAAGTTGGTCTCAAATAATTTTGTAACATCAAAAGATGTCTCATTTATTCAGAATTCAACTTTTAAAAATTTAGTCAAAAAGTAAATTTATCCTAATATGCTAGCAAGTCTCATTGTTTCATTGATTTTGCAAGAATATCTCCATGGCAAGATGATTGGTATATCTATGAGGTAATAAATTAATTTTCATAAAGAATTTTCTAGATGTGAAATAAGGAAAAAAATTTCAAATCAAACCTCAAACACCAGTATATTCTGGGAAATCTACTTAACCTCTCTTAATCTCAGTTTCTTTACTTATAAATTCAAAATAAGAGAACTTTTGGATTATTTCTAGGAACAAATAAACCAGATAGCAACTACAGCATTATCTCTGACTGACCTGTTGCCCACAATTGCTTAGAAACAATATTGATGCATAAAAACATAAGAACAATGTTTTTCATTCCTATTGCCATCCCAAAAACTTTTCATCTTCCAGCAAAATGGGAAAAATAAAGAGATGTAGAAGAAGAAATCAAAAGCATGTCAGGATGACTTTGGTATGTGTGAATATATATATATATATATATATATAGAGAGAGAGAGAGAGAGAGAGAGTATATGTGCATATATATATGCATGTATATATACATTTTATATATATATATATATATATATATATATATATATATATATATAATCATAATCCTATCTACTATTGGATTATTCTGAAAATACTTTCAGTAAATCTATAGAAGGTGAGTTTACAACCATATATATGTATTATGTTTTTATTGTTCATTCCTTTTAATCATATCTGATTGTTACTGATCCTCTTTAGAGCTTTCTTTGCAAAGGTACTAGAATGTTTGTCATCTTCTTCAGCTTCAATTAGATGAGCTTTACTGGTCCTATAGATGAGTAAACTGAGGCGACCAGTAAAGTGATTTTCCTGACTCTAGGAGTGTCATTCTAGCTACTGTACACTCCCCCACATTCAGCTATTATCTACCAATGAAATGGTAGATAATAGAGTTCAAGTCCCTATTCAGGCGCCAAATGTTAGAGTTCAAAAGTTGGAGTTTGTTCTCAGAGGACAGCCGGTTTAGAGGCTTAGAGCCCTTCGGATGTCTCCAAATCCAAAGGTTCTGTCCTTCAGCCTCTGCCTCTGCCTTCTTCTGTCTCCAACAGAGATGGAAGATCTCTCTTATCTCCTTCTGGGGGGCCCAGCCACCAATTTGCCGCGGAGAGAGGGCTTCTGGCGTAGCTCCACTGAAGTCCGTCAAAAGTGTTCTCTGCAGCAGAGTCATTTCTCTCGAGTCTAGCGCGATCAGCCAGCCAAGAGGAAAAAATGTATTCTGGAATGGCTGTCTCGCCTTATATGTGAACCTTCTGAGAGAATGGGATTATGGGTTTTCTCCCATAGTGCTCTCTGGCCCAAAGAGCTTTAAGGTGTGGACTTTGAGTAAAGGTGGAACACAAGCCTTGTCTTGATTAGTTCTACTTAGTACCTTGTTTCAGGTTCTGGCCAAAACAACTTCTTGTAAGATTAGATCAACTCTAATTACTTAGCAGTTAGTAAGGATTCCAACATCTCCCCCTTTCTTTTGTTTTAAAACATAGGGGGTTTCTGAGGGGGTACACATAAATCCATCAATATGGGCCAGAACTTTGTAACAGATATACATGGTATACATAAATCCATCAATATGGGAGGCATTATACATAATTTACATAAGCACATAGCAATATAACACAGGCTAGTAGTAATGTAACAAATAACATGAATCATCCTGAAAATTTACACATGTCCATAAGTCCTAGAAACAGTCCAATAGGATTCCATTGTCCATTAGTTCATGTGCCAGGAATCTAATAATTCTTGTAAGCTCTGAAGTACTGCAAAAGGTCTCATCAACAATTTTTTATCTCAGGGAACCCAATGATTCTTGCTGGTTTTTCAGGAACTGAAAGCTGAAGATTTTAAAGTTCTTTTGACAGTCTCATTGTTAGCCTTTTCCACCTGTGGAAATATAAGCAGATCCTCTTCCCCAAGTAATTAACCTAATTCCCTTCTATATGTCCTTTACAGTTTGTAAAAGTTCAGTGATTTGCTGTAAACTTATAATTAAACCTTGGCTTTCCATAACTTTGACAATGCTCTCTAAACATTTTCCTTGAACAGAAACAGGCTGTTTTCTAAATATCTGTCCCATCTTAGCTGAAATTCTACTTTAACTATTCTAACAAAATTTCTTTGTTGCACTCACCCTAATTTCTGGGTTGAAGAGTCTTTTCCACTGGATCAGGATCAGAGGCTTTTCCACTTGAATCAGGATCGTAGCTTTTCCACTGAAATCCACTGAGGGGTCTGTTAGTCCCACGTTCAGGGCGCCAAATGTTAGAGTTCAAATGTTGGAGTTTGTTCTCAGAGGACAGCCAGTTTAGAGGCTTAGAGCCCTTCGGATGTCTCCAAATCCAAAGGTTCTGTCCTTCAGCCTCTGCCTCTGCCTTCTTCTGTCTCCAACAGAGATGGAAGATCTCTCTTATCTCCTTCTGGGGGGCCCAGCCACCAATTTGCCGCGGAGAGAGGGCTTCTGGCATAGCTCCACTGAAGTCCGTCAAAAGTGTTCTCTGCAGCAGAGTCGTTTCTCTCGAGTCTAGCGCGATCAGCCAGCCAAGAGGAAAAAATGTATTCTGGAATGGCTGTCTCGCCTTATATGTGAACCTTCTGAGAGAATGGGATAATGGGTTTTCTCCCATAGTGCTCTCTGGCCCAAAGAGCTTTAAGGTGTGGACTTTGAGTAAAGGTGGGAACACAAGCCTTGTCTTGATTAGTTCTACTTAGTACCTTGTTTCAGGTTCTGGCCAAAACAACTTCTTGTAAGATTAGATCAACTCTAATTACTTAGCAGTTAGTAAGGATTCCAACAGATGATGATTAAAAATCCAATTTTTTTTTTTTTTTTTTTTTGCCAAAGAGGGGAGGTGAAGAGTTGGAATTTCAGGATCTGTGGTAGGGTAGTTAATGGCACAGAGAAGAAGAGGTAAGACACTTTTGAATAACCAGTCTTTTGGTTTCTGTCCAATCATACATACTACTCTGCCTATGTATATTCCCAGAGTCATCAAATTCTAATGCTAAAAAATAATTCTAGGATCACATTCCAATACAGTATGAAAGAGAAAACTGGGTCCCAGAGAAAGAAATCCTTAGCCCATGGACATACAGAGAAAGAATGATAACTTGTTTTTATCATAGCTTTTTATTTACAAGATATATGCATGGGTAATTTTTCAGCATAGACAATTGCAAAACCCTTTGTTACAATTTTTCCTCTCCTTCCCCCCACCCCTCTCTCAGATGGCAGGTTGACCAATACATGTTATATATGTTAAAATATATGTTAAATATAATATATGTATACATGCCCATACAGTTATTTTACTGTACAAAAAGAATTGGACTTTGAAATAATATACAATTAACCTGTGAAGGAAATCAAAAATACAGGTAGACAAAAATAGAGGGATTGGAAATTCTATGTAGTGGTTCATACTCGTTTCCCAGAGTTCTTTTGCTGGGTATAGCTGGTTCAATTCTAGAATGAATGCTAATTTAGACCAAAAAGAAGTCAGGGTTGATGACTCCCAGTCTTTCAAGAATCTTAGTCTTTCTATTGTCCAGGTTGAAGGAAAGCCAAGAGCCTTGCTTTAAAAGGTGACTGGATAGATGTACCAGCTATTAGGATTTTGCTTTGATTTAGAAATCTGCTTTCAGCATAGTCAGGGCACATTAACCCTCTTAACTAGTGCCATTATCACCTTAAATTACCCTTTAAACACCTTCATTTCTTTTTTTTTCCTCAGTGATATTTGGGTTTTATCTATTTCCTTCTACACAATAAAACTTTAAGTGAAGGGTAAATATTTCTTCTTCTGTAATGAGACATGCAGATTTCTGGATTCTAAATGATCCAGAGGAAAATCAATCATTCCAATTTAGTTTTAACAAGAACCACCTTTATTGCCTATTGATTTTCATCTTCCCAATCGACTGCACATAGGAAAAATAGATAGGACTCCAACCTGTACCCTATTGTTACAGGCCTCCTGAGCTTTTAGAAAATCTATAGTGTAGATCGATGAAAAAACAAATATTATATAAAGGACCTGGCAGTCACATTCCTCAGACACAACCTCTCTTTTCATTTTTATTCCCACTACTCATAAATGAAGTAAACATTATACTCCCAATGACCTTTAAATCCTTTCTGACTGAATTTTTAAGTTGCTCTACTACTTCCCTATCTAAATTTTACAAATTTTCTCTTATATAATCCTTACAACAGTGGTAGGAGATAGTTACTATGATATCTATTTTACAGGTAAGGAAAATGAGGCAGACTTAGGTTAAATGATCTGCCCAGAGTAAGACAGTAACTGCCTAAAGCTAGATTAAATTCAGCTCTTCCAATTCCAGGGCTACAACTCTGTCTTCTGCATCATCTAGCTACCTTGAGACCCAGAGATATCTAATTTGGGGCATCATATTTCCAGAGCTATCTTACAACATGTATAGATAAAACTAAATCCAAAATAATATCCAGAAGGAGAGAGAAGTATATACCTGATAGCATCAAGAAGACTACTATATAAGGTGTGGCAGTTGATTCTATCTTTGAAGTAACAAATGAATTATAAGAGAGAAAAAAAGGGAAAAGAGTCTATTTCAAGCATGTAGATTAGTCTGTACAGAAGCAGGACTTAACATAACTTTGGGAATTTGTTTAAGATTATTCTCAAACTCATATCACTTGTATTTCTCCTAATTTTCTCTTCCAAGTAGTTTTAAGGGGGCATTAATGGTTTCTGTCTTATTTTCCCTTTAGGTCTGGTTCCTGCAATATAATGTATATCTCAGGCAGTTAATTCATCAACCTGAATTTATATAGTATTTAATTTGTTCCAAGAATTATGCTAATTCCTAGGCAAAGACAAAAGTAAAACAATCCTACCCTGAAGAAACTTACACTATAATAGTAGAGACTATACAGACACACACACAACTACACATGCATATATATACCCATATAAATATATACAATGAACTTGGGAGATTTGGACAGATCTCTCTCAAATTTGCTCTGACCTGGCTAATAAAAACAGATTTTAATTTTGAAAGGGCAATAGTTAGACACCAATTTCTTCTCCCATCTGACTTCAAGAAGGGTATTGGGAGAAATTTATATTTATGTTTGATCTTCTACTATATCAATGGTATAGAGACATAATAGATTTAGAAGAAAAGTCATTTTCATGGTTTCTCTTAAAAGAGAGTAAAGCACTTAACTTATGATAGTAAGCTTAAATAATTCTCACAAAACTTTGATTACACAAAGGACTACTACAAATAATGAATACTGAGCAAATTTATTCAGCCCAGCAAAAAAAAAAAAGCAAATCAGAGAAGTCCTATAGATTTGAATATATCAGAAATGCATGAATGAATGAGCTCTCTAGCAGGCAAAACATGAATTCTCAATCTAGGCCAAGAGTGCTTCATCTTACCAAGGAAGAATCTCTGAGGAGACAAGCTGGAAATCAATAACAGTTTTGTATACTTTATTTATTTCAATATTCATTTAAATTTTTTGAGTTCCAAATTATCTCCCTCTCTAGCTTTTCCCCTAACCATTGAAAAGGCAAGCAATGTGATAGCAACTCTACATGTGAAATCATTTCAAATATATACCCACATCAGCCATGTTGCAAGATAAAAGCAAGAAAAATAAAGTGAAAAAAATACACTTCAACTGGATTTCAATTCATCAGTTTTATCTTTCTGGAGTTGGATAGCATTTTCCATCACAAGTCTTTTGCAACTGCTTTGGACCACTGCATTGGTTAGTGTAACTAGGCCTTTCACAGTTGGCTATTATTAAAATAGTTCTGTCACTGTATACAATGTACTTCTTCTGCTGATTTTAATTTCCAATTGTTTATGTATCTTTGTAGATTTTTGTGAAACATTTTTCCACCATTATCATTTCTTATAGTATGATATATCATATTCCATGACAAACATATACCATAACTTGTTCATTTGTTCACTTCTTCCTCAATTGGTCATCCTTTTAATTTCCAATTCTTGGCCACTACAAAAAGACCTGTTATAAAAATGAAAATCAGGAACATATTGAGGAGTAAGATTATATATCTATACATGTGTGTGTATAACCATATATATGCACACAATATATATGTATATATAGTGTGTGTGTACATATATATATATATATGTACACACACATACACACATACACACACACACATACATGTTTGAATGTTCGGTTTTGTATATGTTGAGTTTGATATGCCTAGATGATATCCAGTCTAAAATATCTCCAAGACAATTGATAATGCAGGATTGGAGCTCCAAAGGGAGAATAGGACTTGGTATATAGATACTGGAATCCTTTGCCTAAAGATAATCAGTAAATTTAAAGGGTTGCTGTCATGTCTCATCTCTATCAAAACAAGGTCATCCTGATATAAATTGAGGCTGAGTAAAATGAACAGGACCAGAATATCATTATATACTTCAACAACAATACTACATAATGATCAATTCTGATGGACGTGGCCCTCTTCAACAATGAGATGAACCAAATCAGCTCCAATAGAGCAGTAATGAACTGAACCAGCTACACCCAGTGAAATAACTCTGGGAGATGACTATGAACCACTACATAGAATTCCCAATCCCTCTATTTTTGTCCACTTGCATTTTTGATTTCCTTCACAGGCTAATTGTACACTATTTCAAAATCCGATTCTTTTTGTACAGCAAAATAACTGTTTGGACATGTATACATATATTGTATTTAACTTATATTTTAACATATTTACCATGTATTGGTCAACCTGCCATCTGAGAGAGGGGTGAGGGGAAGGAGGGGAAAAGTTGGAACAAAAGGTTTTGCAATTATCAATGCTGAAAAATTACCATGCTTATATCTTGTAAATAAAAAGCTATTAAAAAAACAAGGTCATCAAGAAATGCAAGTTCTTTCCTAAATATCTCATTCTGTTCCTTGTCATGATTGGAAAACTTTATAGTCTCTTTGCTTCATTATTCCTGGTTCTAGTTCTAGAATCAGAAAGACAGAATTTGAGAATTGGAAGCAATGTCAATAGCAACTTAATGGAACCTGTGTACTTAAGAAACACATATTATAACAAATAATTAGCTAGCCTTCGCTTGAAGATGCTCCAATAAAGAGAACATGTGATTTGTCAGAGTTGATCATTCCACTTTTTTCATTGCTCTAATTGTTGGATTTTTCTCCTTAATATTAAATATAAATTTGCCTCTGCTACTTTCATTCACTATCCTTGGTTTTATCTTTTCAGGCCAAACAAAAAAATCTAATCCCATTCATTTGGATTTTGTCTATTCTCATTCTATATTGATAATTCATTCTTGTTCCTTCAGTGTTGATTTTTTTTTTATAAATAGCATTTTTTTAAGAACTCTTTTTGCTTAAGTAGTTTAGAAAGATGTCCTCGAGGCAGTTAGATGCTGCAGTGGATACAGCATCAACTTTGAAGTCAGGAGGATATAAATTCAAATCCAGGTGCAGACATTTAGTCTGTCCTAGGTGTATAACCCTGGGCAAGTCATTTAATCTCAATTTCCTTACCAACGGGACTTCAAATCTCCAAGTCCTTAGGCATAGTCCAGATGATTTTTAACACCACATTCAACATGGCATAGAGACAATGTCAGAAAGTCCTAGGTTCAAATCACAATTCTGAAGCTATATGGTATATATATATCATAGCTATATAGTTGTGAACAGTGATTTCATCCTTTTGATCTTCAGGTTCCTCATCTGTTAAAAATGTGTCTTGACATTTAAAGTAACTACTGATTGTATAAAATATTTAGGAATCTATCTGCCAAGGGAAAATCAGAAACTTTATGAGCAAAACTACAAAACACTTTCCACACAAATTAAGTCTGATCTAACCAACTGGAAAAATATTAAATGCTCTTGGATTGGGTGAGCAAATATAATAAAGATGACAATACTATGTAAATTAATCTACTTATTTAGCGCTATACCAATCAGACTCCCAAAAAACTACTTTGATGAATTAGAAAAAATAACAACAAAATTCATATGGAAAAACAAAAGGTCAAGAATTTCAAGGGAATTAATGAAAAAAAAATCAAATGAAGGTGGCCTAGCTGTACCAGATCTAAAATTATATTATAAAGCAGCAGTTACTAAAATCATCTGGTATTGGCTAAGAAATAGACTAGTTGATCAATGGAATAAGTTAGGTTCAAAGGACAAAACAGCCAATAACTTTAATAATAGAGTGTTTGACAAACCCAAAGACACCAGTTTCTGGGATAAGAATGCATTATTTGACAAAAATTGCTGGGAAAATTGGAAATCAGTATGGCAGAAACTAGGCATTGACCCACACTTAACACCATACACCAAGATAAGGTCAAAATGGGTTCATGATCTAGGCATAGAGAATGAGATGATAAATAAATTGGAAGAGCATAGGATAGTTTACCTCTCAGACCTGTGGAAGAGGGAGGAATTTATGACCAAAGAAGAACTAGAGATCACTATAGACCACAACATAGAAAATTTTGATTATATCAAACTGAAAAGTTTTTGTACAAACAAAACAAATGCAAACAAGATTAGAAGGGAAACAATAAACTGGGAAAACATTTTTACAATCAAAGGTTCTCATAAAGGTCTCATTTCCAAAATATATAGAGAACTGACCCTAATCTATAAGAAATCAAACCATTCTCCAATTGATAAATGGTCAAAGGATATGAACAGACAATTCTCAGATGAAGAAATTGAAACTATTTATAGACATATGAAAATATGCTCCAAATCATTATTAATCAGAGAAATGCAAATTAAGACAACTCTGAGATACCACTACACACCTGTCAGATTGGCTAGAATGACAGGGAAAGATAATGGGGAATGTTGGAGGGGATGTGGGAAAACAGGGACACTGATACATTGTTGGTGGAATTGTGAACACATCCAGCCATTCTGGAGAGCAATTTGGAACTATGCTCAAAAAGTTATCAAGCTGTGCATACCCTTTGATCCAGCAGTGTTTCTACTGGACTTATACCCCAAAGAGATACTAAAGAAAGGAAAGGGACCTGTATGTGCCAAAATGTTTGTGGCAGCCCTGTTTGTAGTGGCTAGAAACTGGAAAATGAAAGGATGTCCATCAATTGGAGAATGGTTGAGTAAATTGTGGTATATGAACGTTATGGAATATTATTGTTCTGTAAGGAACGACCAGCAGGATGAATACAGAGAGGACTGGCGAGACTTACATGAACTGATGCTGAGTGAAATGAGCAGAACCAGGAGATCATTATATACCTCAACAATGATACTGTTTGAGGATGTATTCTGATGGAAGTGGACCTCTTTGATAAAGAGAGCCTTAATTGATCAAAGATGGACAGAAGCAGGTACACCCAGAGAAAGAACACTGGAAATGAATATAAACTGCTTGCATTTATGTTTTTCCTCCCAGGTTATTTATACCTTCTGAATTCAATTCTCCCTGTGCAACAAGAAAACTGTTCAGTTCTGCACACATATATTGTATCTAGGATATACTGCAACCCATTCAACATGTAAAGGACTCTTGCCATCTGGGGGAAGGGGTGGAGGGAGGGAGGGGCAAAATCGGAACAGAAATGAATGCAAGGGATAATGCTGTAAAAAATTACCCTGGCATGTGTTCTATCAATAAAAAAATATTTTAAAAAATGTGTCTTGAAGTTGAAATAAAGTAAATGTAATGATACTGAGCATGCATTTGGCCAATTAGCATATGATTGTTTCTGTTTCCTCTTCCCTTCTGAATGGAGAGAAACAGAAATCTTACCAACCTCTCTTTTCTTCTCTTTTGCATACCATTTAGAGTATGTTCTTTATTCAAGTCATTGTCATCTCTCCTGCACTTCTTTTCTGATAAGGGAAAGGGTAGACCCTGTTTGTGTGCACATAGAATAAGTTCCCTTCTCAAACAGTATATCCTTTTCTCAAAATATTTATAAAATGGAACATTTCTGCATCATAACCATATTAGAAGGATTACACTTTTTTCTGCCAACAGATTCTAAATTTTGGAGTGAAAAAATGAGAAGATGAAAATAAATCACAAACAACAGAATGTTTTCTCTGACTGAGGTCCATCTGGGAACTCATCCAATGGGAGACTTCAGAACTTGAGTGAATTTTGATAGAGGAGCCAAATTTACCATCAGCTTAGGTTCTTTAAGCTGACAGAAAGGGTAGTCTATCAGGTTCCCTTATCTTTACAACATGAATACATACCACATATAAACCCCAGTGAAACTAGACCAATCTGGACATTTATTTATTGTCTCTTAACAGAGAAGTTTCTCTATTGTTTATCAAACTATGTCAGTATTTTTCATCTAGAGCTGAAATATAGCACTACTTCCAAAAAACACTGCATTTGATTTTTTTCTGGCAAGGCAAGGCAAAGCAAGGCAAGTAGCATTTATTACATTCTTTTTTTTTTTTAATTTTTTATTTAATAATTACTTTATATTGACACTCGTTTCTGTTCCGATTTTTTTCCCCCCTCCCTCCCTTCACCCCCTCCCCTAGATGGCAAGCAGTCCTTTATATGTTGGATATGTTGCAGTATATCCTAGATACAATATATGTTTGCAGAACCGAACAGTTCTCTTGTTGCTTAGGGAGAATTGGATTCAGAAGGTATAAATAACCCGGGAAGAAAAACAAAAATGCAGATAGTTTACATTCGTTTCCCAGTGTTCTTTCTTTGGGTGTAGCTGCTTTTGTCCGTCATTTATCAATTGAAACTCAGGTCTCTTTGTCAAAGAAATCCACTTCCATCAAAATATGTCCTCATACAATATCGTTGTCGAAGTGTATAATGATCTCCTGGTTCTGCTCATTTCACTTAGCATAAGTTCATGTAAGTCTCGCCAGTCCTCTCTGTATTCATCCTGCTGGTCATTTCTTACAGAACAATAATATTCCATAACATTCATATACCACAATTTACCCAGCCATTCTCCAATTGATGGGCATCCATTCATTTTCCAGTTTCTAGCCACTACAAACAGGGCTGCTACAAACATTTTGGCACATACAGGTCCCTTTCCCTTCTTTAGTATTTCTTTGGGATATAAGCCCAATAGAAACACTGCTGGATCAAAGGGTATGCACAATTTGATAATTTTTTGGGCATAATTCCAGATTGCTCTCCAGAATGGTTGGATTCGTTCACAACTCCACCAACAATGCATTAGTGTCCCAGTTTTCCCGCATCCCCTCCAACATTCATCATTATTTTTTCCTGTCATCTTAGCCAATCTGACAGGTGTGTAGTGGTATCTCAGAGTTGTCTTAATTTGCATTTCTCTGATCAATAATGATTTGGAACACTCTTTCATATGAGTGGTAATAGTTTCAATCTCATCCTCTGAAAATTGTCTGTTCATATCCTTTGACCATTTATCAATTGGAGAATGGCTTGATTTCTTATAAATTTGAGTCAGTTCTCTATATATTTTGGAAATGAGGCCTTTATCAGAACCTTTAACTGGGAAAAGGTTTTCCCAGTTTGTTGCTTCCCTTCTAATCTTATTTGCATTAGTTTTATTTGTACAAAGGCTTTTTAATTTGATGTAATCGAAATTTTCTATTCTGTGATCAGTAATGGTCTCTAGTTCATCTTTGGTCACAAATTTCTTTCTCCTCCACAAGTCTGAGAGATAAACTATTCTATGTTCCTCTAATTTATTTATAATCTCGTTCTTTATGCCTAGGTCATAGACCCATTTTGATCTTATCTTGGTATATGGTGTTAAGTGTGGGTCCATGCCTAATTTCTGCCATACTAATTTCCAATTATCCCAGCAGTTTTTATCAAATAATGAATTCTTTTCCCAGAAGTTAGGGGCTTTGGGTTTGTCAAACACTAGATTGCTATAATTGACTATTCTGTCTTGTGAGCCTAGCCTTTTCCACTGATCCACTAATCTATTTCTTAGCCAATACCAAATGGTTTTGGTGACTGCTGCTTTATAATATAATTTTAGATCAGGTACAGCTAGGCCACCTTCATTTGATTTTTTTTTCATTAATTCCCTTGAGATTCTCGACTTTTTATTGTTCCACATGAATTTTGTTGTTATTTTTTCTAGCTCAATAAAATATTTTCTTGGAAGTCTGATTGGTATAGCACTAAATAAATAGATTAGTTTAGGGAGTATTGTCATCTTTATTATGTTCGCTCGGCCGATCCAAGAGCACTTAATATTTTTCCAATTATTTAAGTCTGACTTTATTTGTGTGGAGACTTTTTTATAATTTTGCTCATATAGTTCCTGACTTTCCTTTGGTAGATAGATTCCCAAATATTTTATGGTATCAACAGTTATTCTGAATGGAATTTCTCTTTGTATCTCTTGCTGTTGGGTTTTGTTGGTGATGTATAAAAATGCTGAGGATTTATGGGGATTTATTTTGTAGCCAGCTACTTTGCTAAAATTATGAATTATTTCCAATAGCTTTTTGGTAGAATCTCTGGGGTTCTCTAGGTATACCATCATATCATCTGCAAAGAGTGATAGTTTGGTTTCCTCATTGCCTACTCTAATTCCTTTAATATCTTTCTCGACTCTTATTACCGAGGCTAGTGTTTCTAATACGATATTAAATAATAATGGTGATAGTGGGCAACCTTGCTTCACTCCAGATCTTACTGGGAAAGGTTCCAGTTTTTCCCCATTGCATATGATGCTTACTGATGATTTTAAATATATGCTCCTGACTATTTTAAGGAAAAGTCCATTTATTCCTATGCTCTCAAGTGTTTTTATTAGGAATGGATGTTGGATTTTATCAAATGCTTTTTCTGCATCTATTGAGATAGTCAAATGTTTTTTGTTAGTTTAGTTATTGATATAGTCAATTATGCTAATAGTTTTCCTAATATTGAACCAGCCCTGCATTCCTGGCATAAATCCTACTTGGTCATAGTGTATTATCCTGGTGACAATTTTCTGTAATCTTTTTGCTAATATTTTATTTAAGATTTTAGCATCAATATTCATTAGGGAGATTGGTCTATAATTTTCTTTCTCTGTTTTCAGGCTACCTGGTTTAGGTATCAGTACCATGTCTGTGTCATAAAAGGAGTTTGGTAGGACTCCTTCAATCCCTATTTTTTCAAATAGTTTATATAACATTGGAGTTAATTGTTCTTTAAATGTTTGGTAGAATTCACATGTAAATCCATCTGGTCCTGGGGATTTTTTCTTAGGGAGTTGATTGATAGTTTGTTCTATTTCTTTTTCTGAGATGGGACTGTTTAGGATATTTACTTCTTCCTCTGTTAGTTTGGGCAAGCTGTATTTTTGGAGGTATTTTTCTTTTTCATTTAAGTTGTCGAATTTATTGGCATAAAGTTGGGCAAAGTAACTCCTAATTATTGCTCTAATTTCCTCTTCGTTAGTGGTGAGTTCTCCCTTTTCATTTTTAAGACTAACAATTTGATTTTCCTCTTTCCTTTTTTTAATCAGATTTACTAAGGGTTTGTCTATTTTGTTGGTTTTTTCATAGAACCAACTCTTAGTTTTATTAATCAATTCAATAGTTTTTTTACTTTCAATTTTATTGATCTCACCTTTTATTTTTAGAATTTCAAGTTTAGTGTTTGACTGGGGGTTTTTAATTTGTTCCTTTTCTAGCATTTTTAATTGTAAACCCAATTCATTGACCTTCTCTTTCTCTATTTTATACAAATAGGCCTCTAGAGATATGAAATTTCCCCTTATTACCACTTTGGCTGCATCCCATACATTTTGGTATGATGTCTCATTATTATCGTTTTCTTGGGTGAAGTTATTAATTATGTCTATGATTTGCTGTTTCACCCAATCATTCTTTAGTATGAGATTATTTAGTTTCCAATTATTTTTTGGTCTACTTCCCCCTACTTTTTTGTTGAATGTAATTTTCATTGCATCATGGTCTGAAAAGGATGCATTTACTATTTCTGCCTTACTACATTTGAGTTTGAGGTTTTTATGTCCTAATATATGGTCAATTTTTGTATAGGTTCCATGAACTGCTGAAAAGAAAGTGTATTCCTTTCTGTCTCCATTACATTTTCTCCAGAGATCTATCATATCTAACTTTTCTAGTATTCTATTTACCTCTTTGACTTCTTTCTTATTTATTTTGTGGTTTGATTTATCTAATTCTGAGAGTGCAAGGTTAAGATCTCCCACTATTATAGTTTTACTGTCTATTTCTTCTTGTAGCTCTCTTAGTTTCTCTTTTAAGAATTTAGATGCTACCCCACTTGGTGCATATATGTTTAATATAGATAGTGCTTCATTATCCATGCTACCCTTTAGCAAGATATAGTGTCCTTCCTTATCTCTTTTAATTAGATCAATTTTTGCTTTAGCTTGATCTGAGATCAGGATGGCTACCCCTGCTTTTTTGACTTCACCTGAAGCATAGTAGATTTTGCTCCAACCTTTTACCTTTAACCTGCATGTATCTCCCCGCTTCAGGTGTGTTTCCTGTAAACAACATATTGTAGGATTCTGGCTTTTAATCCATTCTGCTAACCGCTTCCTCTTTATGGGGGAGTTTACCCCGTTCACGTTTATGGTTAGAATGACCAATTCTGTATTACTTGCCATCTTGTTAACCCCGGTTTATGCTTTCCTCCCTTCTTTCCCCTTTCCCCCCCTTCCCAGTATTAAGCTTGTGAGCACCACTTGCTTCTCACCGCCCTCCCTTTTTAGTATCCTTCCCCCTGCCTTAGAGTTCCTCCCCCTATCTTACCCCTTTCCCTCCCAGTTCCCGTATTCCCTTCCCCTTAGCTTATTCCTTCCCTTTTCACTTTTTCCTTCTCACTTTTCAGTGAGATGGGAGAAGTTTCACCATAGATTGAATATGTCTTAAGATTTTTCACTTAAAGCCAATTCTGAAGGTAGTAAGATACCCACTATATTCATCCCCCTCCATTCTTTCTCTCAGATATAATAGGTTTCCTTCGCCTCTTCATGAGATGTACTACCCCCACTTTACCCTTTTTCTGGTACAATGTCCTTTCCACATCAATTTCTAGAACAAGGTATACATGTATTCTTTATACATCTATATAATCAAAATATAGTTCCCAAGATTAATCTTTACCTTTTTAGATTTCTCTTGAGTTCTATATTTGTAGATCAAACTTTTTGTTAAGTTCTGGTTTTTTCATCAGAAATAGATGAAATTCGCTTACTTCATTGAATGTCCATCTTCTTCCCTGGAAAAAGATGCTCATTCTCGCTGGGTAAGTTATTTTTGGTTGCATACCAAGTTCCTTAGCCTTTCGTAATATCATATTCCAGGCCCTTCGATCTTTTAATGTGGATGCTGCCAGATCCTGGGTGATCCTTATTGTGGCTCCTTGATACTTGAATTGGGTTTTTCTAGCCGCTTGCAATATTTTTTCCTTCATCTGAGGGTTCTGGCATTTGGCCACTATATTCCTTGGTGTTTTGATTTTAGGATCCCTTTCAGTGGGTGATCGATGAATCCTTTCAATGTTTATTTTTTTCCTCTGTTCCTATGACTTCTGGGCAGTTCTCTTTGATAATTTCCTGGAAAATGGTGTCCAGGCTCTTTTTTTCATCATGTTTTTCTGGGAGTCCAATGATTCTCAGATTATCTCTCCTGGATCTGTTTTCCAGGTCTGTTGTCTTCCCCAGAAGGTATTTCACATTTTTCTCCATTGTTTGATTTTTTTGGATTTGCTTGACTGATTCTTCTTGTCTCCTCGAGTCATTCAATTCCACTTGTTCAATTCTGATTTTCAGTGAAGTATTCTCTTCACTCACTTTTTAAAAATCTTTTTCTAATTGTCCAATTGAGTTCTTTTGTTCTGTGGAATTTTTTTCCATTTCGCCAATTTTGTTTTTTAGAGAGCTGTTTTCTGTTTCCAGTTCACTAATCCTATTTTTCAAGGATTTTACTTCTTTATCCACTCTCTCTTTTACTGACTTCTCCAGGCTCTTTTGCCAAGCCTCCCTCTCCTTTTCCCAAGCCTCCCTCTCCTTTTCCCAAGCCTCCCTCTGCTTTCCCCATTTTTCTTCTAGCTCCCTTGTGAGAGCCTTTTTAATCACTTCTATGAGGTTCATCTGTGCTGACGAACAGATGTTCTCCTCCTTTGGGGAATCACCTGGGGACTGCCTGTTTTTAGTCTCCTCAGGATTTAGAGTCTGCTTTCTATCTGTATAGAAGCTGTCAAGGGTTAAAGTCCTCTTCAGCTTCTTGCTCATTCTGTCTATTAATCAGAGACAAACTACCAAAGAAAAACAGAAAAAGCTGGAGTCTTTCTTTGGGGGGGGGGGCTGGGTGTGTTATCGAGCTTCCTCTACAGACTGCAGGGGGCAACAGTGAGGCACTAGCAGGACTGTGCTGCGCCTGCGCTCTGAGATCCCAAAGCGTGCTGAGTCACTGGGGGGGGGGGGGGAAAGGGGGGGCGGCCAGGTCCTGAGAGACTCCAGTTGTTTGGGGTTGTATTCTTCAGCCCCGGTGTTTTTTAGCTTCTCTGCTGGGCTGTTGACTTGCTGCCGGAGCAAAGTATTCAAACCTGTAGCGAAGCTCTTCCCGCAGAGATGGCTGCGATCACTCCCCACCCCCTCTCCAGTCTGCTCCCGTGCTCTCACTGCCGCTGCCCTCAGCCTGCGCCCAATCTAAAACTGCCCCAGCCCTCCAGTAAAGACAGACCTTTCTTGGCGGATCTCAAGGATGGCTTCTCTTGGTAACTATATGTGGGTTTTTTTTCAGTCAAGCATTGATTCAGAGGCTTGTAATGAAGTGGATGGTGAGAGAAAGCGTGGAGCTTATGCAACTGTGAGCCTCCTCTCTGCCATCTTAACCGGAAGTCCCTATTACATTCTTAAGATGTGCCATGAACTGTGCTGGATTCACCATTCAACATATTTAAGAATGAGGAGTTAAAAAAAAAAATAGTGATGACTTCTTATTCTACCAATTATAGAAAAATTAAGATCTACCCTAAGACAACCAGATTCTCTCGGGATCATATACAAGGGTGTATTTTTTTTCTCCAATTTTCTGTGGTGGCTGTTGTTTTTGGTAGATTTCAGCTTTGACTGGTTCAGATAAGAAGATATTTCATGTAATCATTTCCACAAATATTTGATAAATGTTTGGGAATTTGTATTCCTCAGCTGTCCTCTAGTAAGATAAGTGATGCTAATACTAAAGTCTTTGTTCCACTGATACACATCCTGAAATTATTTTGTGGGTACTCATTTATAGCTCTGTTTACCAGGCAAAGGAATTTTCAAGTCCTTTCAAAAGAAGATATTAATAACACAAGAAGAAGGAATAATTAGCCCTATAAGTAGTATTTCACATGATATATGAAAGGGTCTTAAAGTCTTTAAATAACTTTAAAAGTTTATGATACAGAGTTATGATAGAATATTGAGCCTAGAGTTTAGAATACCTGAGTTCAATCCAGTGTCAGACATTTCCTTAGCTATGCTATTCTGGGTAAGTAATTGAATCATTGTTTCACTTACTTTCTTCATTTACAAAATGGGGATAATAATAATAATACCTCCTTCCAAGAATTGTTGTGAGGATCAAATGAGTTAATTTTAAAACATAGTACAGTATATTGTAAGTAGTATATAAATGTGAGCTATTATAACTTTTGCAGAAAAAAGTCTCAAAATTACAAACTAATTTAATCAAAGTCACGCAGAACCTTAGAAACATAATTCAGATATTCTTCCTTCTTCTTTAGTACTTTTTGTCCAACAAAAAATGGAACTAAGATATGAACAATTTTCTAATCCTTTTCCTCAAGTATTAATTGATATTATTTCTTTTATATACAGTCTTGAGAAAAATCAAATCCATGGATGAAAAATGCAATAATTCACAGAAAATATTTTTTTCAGACTTCTTCATAAAGGAAATGATAGCAAATGTTGAAAGGCGGGAGCATGAGTTAAATCTATCATGTGACATTCCTTATTTCTTTTTTGCCTCAAAATGCTGACATTTTAAGTGGATAACATTTTGAGTCCAAGTTTTGATTGATGCTTCCAAATGATTTGACTCTCTGCCTGCTCATTAGTACTATTCATCAGCACACCAGAATTATGAATTTGTGTGTATCTTCAACCAGTGGCTTCCTTTGGACAATTGTAGAGTTAAAATAGGTATTTAGAAATATGTTCCTTTTAAACCTCACATTTGCAGAGCACTTTGGAATTCTAAAAATTCCTTTCATACACTATCACTTGTGATTTTCATCAGAATTCTATAAGTTATTGTAGGCAATTAGGGATCATTATCTTCATTTCACAGATAAAGAAACTGAGGCATAGAGAGGTTAAGTATTAAAAATGACCAAATGACATAAAAAAGACAGTCACTAAAAGAGCTAGACAAAAAACCCAAATGTTTTTAATTTCATTCGATTTTGCTATCTATTACATAACATTGCTATACTCAGTTCTGGAATTGGCATTCTCTTGGTTAAGTGTATAACTATAAGGAAATTTCCCACTGCCCACAGAAAACAGTGAAGAATTTAACTTACGTCAGTGAGGTCACCCCCATAAAAGTGAATGCTATCACTAGATGAATATTTTTATTCTAGACACGGAGAAAGAAAAATATTGAAGTCAAAGCTTTTGTACAAAGACTTTGAAGAGAATGATCCCTTATGGGGGTAGGAAATTGATATTAAAACACATCTAAATTTCCTTTCAAATCTAAGATTCTATGAAATAACTGTGGTACAATATATTTGACAAGTACCATTAAAATACTATGGACAAAAAGTTATGGAACCTCAGGAGAGGGTGAGCTCACTAACAGGCTTCTAGAAAGAGGTAACATTTGAAATGGATCTTGATTTATGATAGGATTTCACTATCCAATGAAAGGGAAAGAGTATTGTGGGTTTAGGAACCAACAGAAAACTGAGTCACAAAAGGAAGGAAATTTGGGGGTATTTAAGCAATGGTGAGTCCATCATTTTGGTGATGGTAAAGGGAAGCAAAGTAATAATAATTATAGAAAAATAGTTTGAAGGCAAGTTGTGAAAGGCCTTGCATATTATTTAGCAGAAAACACCAAAAGTTTCTGAGCAAGGGAGTGCCATTACCAAAGCTTATCAAAAAGGCAGTGTTTGAGGTCATCATCTTTAAGTTATTAGATCCAAATTCAGGGGCACAGGTATTTTTGATTTCAGTAGTATGGATGCTCTGAAATTTTCCTAGTTCCTCAAATGCATGTGCTTGTAGCAGCCCTGTTTGTAGTGGCTAGAAACTGGAAAATGAATGGATGCCCATCAATTGGAGAATGGCTGGGTAAATTGTGGTATATGAATGTTATGGAATATTATTGTTCTGTAAGAAATGACCAGCAGGATGAATACAGAGAGGCTTGGAGAGACCTACATGAACTGATGCTAAGTGAAATGAGCAGAACCAGGAGATCATTATACACTTCGACAACGATATTGTATGAGGACATATTTTGATGGAAGTGGATTTCTTTGACAAAGAGACCTGAGTTTCAATTGATAAATGACGGACAAAAGCAGCTACACCCAAAGAAAGAACACTGGGAAACGAATGTGAACTATCTGCATTTTTGTTTTTCTTCCCGGATTATTTATACCTTCTGAATCCAATTCTCCCTACGCAACAAGAGAACTGTTCGGTTCTGCAAACATATATTGTATCTAGGATATACTGCAACATATCCAACATATAAAGGACTGCTTGCCATCTAGGGGAGGGGGTGGAGGGAGGGAGGGGAAAAAAAAATCGGAACAGAAATGAGTGTCAATATAATGTAATTATTAAATAAAAAATTTAAAAAAAAATATTAAATATAAATTTGCCTCTGCTACTTTCATTCACTATCCTTGGTTTTATCTTTTCAGGCCAAACAAAAAAATCTAATCCCATTCATTTGGATTTTGTCTATTCTCATTCTATATTGATAATTCTTTCTTGTTCCTTCAGTGTTGATTTTTTTTTTATAAATAGCATTTTTTTAAGAACTCTTTTTGCTTAAGTAGTTTAGAAAGATGTCCTCGAGGCAGTTAGATGCTGCAGTGGATACAGCATCAACTTTGAAGTCAGGAGGATATAAATTCAAATCCAGGTGCAGACATTTAGTCTGTCCTAGTTGTATAACCCTGGGCAAGTCATTTAATCTCAATTTCCTTACCAACGGGACTTCAAATCTCCAAGTCCTTAGGCATAGTCCAGATGATTTTTAACACCACATTCAACATGGCATAGAGACAATGTCAGAAAGTCCTAGGTTCAAATCACAATTCTGAAGCTATATGGTATATATATATCATAGCTATATAGTTGTGAACAGTGAGTTCATCCTTTTGATCTTCAGGTTCCTCATCTGTTAAAAATGTGTCTTGACATTTAAAGTAACTACTGATTGTATAAAATATTTAGGAATCTATCTGCCAAGGGAAAATCAGAAACTTTATGAGCAAAACTACAAAACACTTTCCACACAAATTAAGTCTGATCTAACCAACTGGAAAAATATTAAATGCTCTTGGATTGGGCGAGCAAATATAATAAAGATGACAATACTATGTAAATTAATCTACTTATTTAGCGCTGTACCAATCAGACTCCCAAAAAAACTACTTTGATGAATTAGAAAAAATAACAACAAAATTCATATGGAAAAACAAAAGGTCAAGAATTTCAAGGGAATTAATGAAAAAAAAATCAAATGAAGGTGGCCTAGCTGTACCAGATCTAAAATTATATTATAAAGCAGCAGTTACTAAAACCATCTGGTATTGGCTAAGAAATAGACTAGTTGATCAATGGAATAAGTTAGGTTCAAAGGACAAAACAGCCAATAACTTTAATAATAGAGTGTTTGACAAACCCAAAGACACCAGTTTCTGGGATAAGAATGCATTATTTGACAAAAATTGCTGGGAAAATTGGAAATCAGTATGGCAGAAAATAGGCATTGACCCACACTTAACACCGTACACCAAGATAAGGTCAAAATGGGTTCATGATCTAGGCATAGAGAATGAGATGATAAATAAATTGGAAGAGCATAGGATAGTTTACCTCTCAGACCTGTGGAAGAGGGAGGAATTTATGACCAAAGAAGAACTAGAGATCACTATAGACCACAACATAGAAAATTTTGATTATATCAAACTGAAAAGTTTTTGTACAAACAAAACAAATGCAAACAAGATTAGAAGGGAAACAATAAACTGGGAAAACATTTTTACAAAGGTTCTGATAAAGGTCTCATTTCCAAAATATATAGAGAACTGACCCTAATCTATAAGAAATCAAACCATTCTCCAATTGATAAATGGTCAAAGGATATGAACAAACAATTTTCAGATGAAGAAATTGAAACTATTTATAGACATATGAAAATATGCTCCAAATCATTATTAATCAGAGAAATGCAAATTAAGACAACTCTGAGATACCACTACACACCTGTCAGATTGGCTAGAATGACAGGGAAAGATAATGGGGAATGTTGGAGGGGATGTGGGAAAACAGGGACACTGATACATTGTTGGTGGAATTGTGAACACATCCAGCCATTCTGGAGAGCAATTTGGAACTATGCTCAAAAAGTTATCAAGCTGTGCATACCCTTTGATCCAGCAGTGTTTCTACTGGACTTATACCCCAAAGAGATACTAAAGAAAGGAAAGGGACCTGTATGTGCCAAAATGTTTGTGGCAGCCCTGTTTGTAGTGGCTAGAAGCTGGAAAATGAAAGGATGTCCATCAATTGGAGAATGGTTGAGTAAATTGTGGTATATGAACGTTATGGAATATTATTGTTCTGTAAGGAACGACCAGCAGGATGAATACAGAGAGGACTGGCGAGACTTACATGAACTGATGCTGAGTGAAATGAGCAGAACCAGGAGATCATTATATACCTCAACAACGATACTGTTTGAGGATGTATTCTGATGGAAGTGGACCTCTTTGATAAAGAGAGCCTTAATTGATCAAAGATGGACAGAAGCAGCTACACCCAGAGAAAGAACACTGGAAATGAATATAAACTGCTTGCATTTATGTTTTTCCTCCCAGGTTATTTATATCTTCTGAATTCAATTCTCCCTGTGCAACAAGAAAACTGTTCAGTTCTGCACACATATATTGTATCTAGGATATACTGCAACCCATTCAACATGTAAAGGACTCTTGCCATCTGGGGGAAGGGGTGGAGGGAGGGAGGGGCAAAATCGGAACAGAAATGAATGCAAGGGATAATGCTGTAAAAAATTACCCTGGCATGTGTTCTATCAATAAAAAATTATTTTAAAAAATGTGTCTTGAAGTTGAAATAAAGTAAATGTAATGATACTGAGCATGCATTTGCCAATTAGCATATGATTGTTTCTGTTTCCTCTTCCCTTCTGAATGGAGAGAAACAGAAATCTTACCAACCTCTCTTTTCTTCTCTTTTGCATACCATTTAGAGTATGTTCTTTATTCAAGTCATTGTCATCTCTCCTGCACTTCTTTTCTGATAAGGGAAAGGGTAGACCCTGTTTGTGTGCACATAGAATAAGTTCCCTCTCAAACAGTATATCCTTTTCTCAAAATATTTATAAAATGGAACATTTCTGCATCATAACCATATTAGAAGGATTACACTTTTTTCTGCCAACAGATTCTAAATTTTGGAGTGAAAAAATGAGAAGATGAAAAATAAATCACAAACAACAGAATGTTTTCTCTGACTGAGGTCCATCTGGGAACTCATCCAATGGGAGACTTCAGAACTTGAGTGAATTTTGATAGAGGAGCCAAATTCACCATCAGCTTAGGTTCTTTAAGCTGACAGAAAGGGTAGTCTATCAGGTTCCCTTATCTTTACAACATGAATACATACCACATATAAACCCCAGTGAAACTAGACCAATCTGGACATTTATTTATTGTCTCTTAACAGAGAAGTTTCTCTATTGTTTATCAAACTATGTCAGTATTTTTCATCTAGAGCTGAAATATAGCACTACTCCCAAAAAACACTGCATTTGATTTTTTTCTGGCAAGGCAAGGCAAAGCAAGGCAAGTAGCATTTATTACATTCTTAAGATGTGCCATGAACTGTGCTGGATTCACCATTCAACATATTTAAGAATGAGGAGTTAAAAAAAAAATAGTGATGACTTCTTATTCTACCAATTATAGAAAAATTAAGATCTACCCTAAGACAACCAGATTCTCTCGGGATCATATACAAGGGTGTATTTTTTTTCTCCAATTTTCTGTGGTGGCTGTTGTTTTTGGTAGATTTCAGCTTTGACTGGTTCAGATAAGAAGATATTTCATGTAATCATTTCCACAAATATTTGATAAATGTTTGGGAATTTGTATTCCTCAGCTGTCCTCTAGTAAGATAAGTGATGCTAATACTAAAGTCTTTGTTCCACTGATACACATCCTGAAATTATTTTGTGGGTACTCATTTATAGCTCTGTTTACCAGGCAAAGGAATTTTCAAGTCCTTTCAAAAGAAGATATTAATAACACAAGAAGAAGGAATAATTAGCCCTATAAGTAGTATTTCACATGATATATGAAAGGGTCTTAAAGTCTTTAAATAACTTTAAAAGTTTATGATACAGAGTTATGATAGAATATTGAGCCTAGAGTTTAGAATACCTGAGTTCAATCCAGTGTCAGACATTTCCTTAGCTATGCTATTCTGGGTAAGTAATTGAATCATTGTTTCACTTACTTTCTTCATTTACAAAATGGGGATAATAATAATAATACCTCCTTCCAAGAATTGTTGTGAGGATCAAATGAGTTAATTTTAAAACATAGTACAGTATATTGTAAGTAGTATATAAATGTGAGCTATTATAACTTTTGCAGAAAAAAAGTCTCAAAAATACAAACTAATTTAATCAAAGTCACGCAGAACCTTAGAAACATAATTCAGATATTCTTCCTTCTTCTTTAGTACTTTTTGTACAACAAAAAATGGAACTAAGATATGAACAAATTTTCTAATCCTTTTCCTCAAGTATTAATTGATATTATTTCTTTTATATGCAGTCTTGAGAAAAATCAAATCCATGGATGAAAAATGCAGTAATTCACAGAAAATATTTTTTTTTTCAGACTTCTTCATAAAGGAAATGATAGCAAATGTTGAAAGGCGGGAGCATGAGTTAAATCTATCATGTGACATTCCTTATTTCTTTTTTGCCTCAAAATGCTGACATTTTAAGTGGATAACATTTTGAGTCCAAGTTTTGATTGATGCTTCCAAATGATTTGACTCTCTGCCTGCTCATTAGTACTATTCATCAGCACACCAGAATTATGAATTTGTGTGTATCTTCAACCAGTGGCTTCCTTTGGACAATTGTAGAGTTAAAATAGGTATTTAGAAATATATTCCTTTTAAACCTCACATTTGCAGAGCACTTTGGAATTCTAAAAATTCCTTTCATACACTATCACTTGTGATTTTCATCAGAATTCTATAAGTTATTGTAGGCAATTAGGGATCATTATCTTCATTTCACAGATAAAGAAACTGAGGCATAGAGAGGTTAAGTATTAAAAATGACCAAATGACATAAAAAAGACAGTCACTAAAAGAGCTAGACAAAAAACCCAAATGTTTTTAATTTCATTCGATTTTGCTATCTATTACATAACATTGCTATACTCAGTTCTGGAATTGGCATTCTCTTGGTTAAGTGTATAACTATAAGGAAATTTCCCACTGCCCACAGAAAACAGTGAAGAATTTAACTTACGTCAGTGAGGTCACCCCCATAAAAGTGAATGCTATCACTAGATGAATATTTTTATTCTAGACACGGAGAAAGAAAAATATTGAAGTCAAAGCTTTTGTACAAAGACTTTGAAGAGAATGATCCCTTATGGGGGTAGGAAATTGATATTAAAACACATCTAAATTTCCTTTCAAATCTAAGATTCTATGAAATAACTGTGGTACAATATATTTGACAAGTACCATTAAAATACTATGGACAAAAAGTTATGGAACCTCAGGAGAGGGTGAGCTCACTAACAGGCTTCTAGAAAGAGGTAACATTTGAAATGGATCTTGATTTATGATAGGATTTCACTATCCAATGAAAGGGAAAGAGTATTGTGGGTTTAGGAACCAACAGAAAACTGAGTCACAAAAGGAAGGAAATTTGGGGTATTTAAGCAATGGTGAGTCCATCATTTTGGTGATGGTAAAGGGAAGCAAAGTAATAATAATTATAGAAAAATAGTTTGAAGGCAAGTTGTGAAAGGCCTTGCATATTATTTAGCAGAAAACACCAAAAGTTTCTGAGCAAGAGTGCCATTACCAAAGCTTATCAAAAAGGCAGTGTTTGAGGTCATCATCTTTAAGTTATTAGATCCAAATTCAGGGGCACAGGTATTTTTGATTTCAATAGTATGGATGCTCTGAAATTTTCCTAGTTCCCCAAATGCATGTGCTTGGAGTATCCCTTTTCATTTATTCTCAGTGTATTCAGGTTCCCTAAGAATTGATAATTATATTACCAATTAATCTGGTCCAACTTTGGTCATACACTACACACACACACACACACACACACACACACACATCCTGTGCCTGTTCAGAAGAAATGTATGATCAAAGTCTACAAAACAGTTCTCAATCATTATCCAAAAGGTATAAGAAGGATAAATGAAATTCCAAGCCAGTGCATTCAGGTCTTTGAGGGGTAATCCGGGATCAAAGTCCACAAACACAAAGGCAAGGTCTGACACACAGAGAGAATCTTAGGAGGATCAAGCTTGGTTCGATAGAGTTTAGACTGAAGTTAGAGCAGGAGTTGCTCACTCAAGGTTCTTAACTCCATTTTCAATTTTAACCAAACTCTGCATCCCTTCCTGGGGACACAGTAAAGTGATATAAAGCAGAGGAGCATCTTACTTTACAAAAACAGTCAAAGAGTTTAAAAATAAATCCCATTCCAAAAGGAGAGAATGAGGAGCTGATCATTCTTTTACACTATCCCTCAAAGAAAAGTGGTATTATAAAAAATTGGAAAGATCATTTTTAAATCTTATTAATTCATCCAATTATTCATTCATTCATTCATTTACCTAACTAGTTAGTAATTGGTTAATAGTGGTTATTGTGCAATAAACAGATAAGAGTAGGAGAATAGATATGCCCATATTATCTGCTTCTCAGCCAGATCTAAATGTGACCAGCTAGTATTACATGCATTCCTGCTTCAACCAATACCACTAATAATAGTAACTGTCAATGGTCTCCTTGCTTTTGGTGGTCCCTAAACATTGGACAAATAACAAAAGAAAAAAGAGTTTATACAACTCAGATTCTATCCTCTTTACAAATAGCACATTAAACTCTTGGATTTTGAAGGTAACATACAATAGGAAGGGCTAGGTTCTAGAAACTGATGAAAAGTGTAATAGTTTCACAAATTATAAAGTTTCTCATAATTTTGTCATCAGCATCAACTCCAGGTTAATCAAATTATTTTCTTCCAATTCCTTCGAACCTAATTTCCATTGTCCATTTCTGAACTGAGTTCCAGTAATCTTAGCAATAAATTTAGTGACTCTTTCATTCTCTGTCTGTCTGTCTCTCTCTTTGTCACTATCTAATTTTCTCTGTCTCTCCCCTTCTCTCTAGCTCTCTCTGTCTCTCTTTCTTTCTCTCACTGTCTCCTCTTTTTTTTCTACCAACTAATTACTTTGAAAAATTTCACTTACTATATCTTTATGCATGATTTGGTTCTTCTAATTATGCCTTGTCTACTATGAACCTCCTTGCCCACATCTTCTGAACCTAGAACCTGATTGTTATAACATATCAGATTTCACCAAACTAAATAGGATTTTAATTTTAAATCTAAAAATCCCAATTGGGCTAACACCTAGTTCCACACTACTGGCCAAGTTAAGCTGGCAAACACTTTCAGGGGTCAAAAGAGTCACAATACTTTTATGAATCCCACTTCTCCCCACCTAGACAAAGAAAGGAAAGAGGAAAGGATGAAAACAATGAAGCAACGAAGGGAGTAGTCTTATAAATGCTTACTATGTGCCAAATATTATTATGTACATTTATAAGTGTTTACTATGTGCTAAAGGGGGGAAAGGAAGGAGGTAGGGTTCAAATTTTAAAAAGCAAGATTTTTCCTGACCTCAAAGGGATCCTTCTCTAATTAGGTAAGATAATAAGTTTCTTTCCAATTTTAAATCTGCTTCATAACATTTTGAATCAAGTAGAAGTCCTTAGGGGACATCAGTGGGTTAGATGGAAAAGCCTAGGGTTTTGCAGCATATTTATAGAGCACGGAGACAGGACAGATTTTAAGACTTGGAGACTCTTAGGACACAGTTATAGGGAAGCAAATAAGACCTGGTGATTATGTATCTCATTAGAAGGAATGGAATTTGTCACTCACATCTCATCCAAAATTTGTTAGCAATGAAGCAATCTAATGGACTTGGTCTAGGGGAGGTGTGAAGGAGAAAAAATATATAATGGGAAGAAGATTCATGCTTTGAATTCCCTTTCTCCAACTTCCAAATAGGCTCTGTGACATCTAGGTTGAGGGGAAGAAAGAGGACAAGGCAAGGCAATGATTCATTAATTCTTCTTGGGTTTCTGCCTTCCCAGGAGCCTTTCCCTACTTCCTACTTCATCTTATAGCATACGTATTTTTATAATCTATGAGGAAAAAAATTGTCTATGCATATAGCAATATCAATTTATCCTCATATCTTGCTTCTTTCCCCTGATAAATGGACAGAGTAATTTCCCCACACTAGCATAATTGTGGGTGTGAAACTCTTGGATGTTGTTGCCATTGCTCAATGAAAAAACAGTAAAAAATGTATTCCTAAAAACTGACCTTGCTCAGAGTCAAAACAATTAGATCAGTTTCCTATGCTCTCCTCAAGGAACCACAGTAGGATATGGATGCCAGAGGAAACTAGATAAAAACTGATTGATTCCATTTTATGCTTTTGCCAATTGGTTAAGCTCACTGTCTGCTCCATTGCTTCCTATGGGCTATTGTAGAGATTTTGCATACACCATGTTTGGAGAACAATACAAATTTAATGCTGCATGCTATCAAGAAACCTTGAAATCCTAAATGGGAACAACTAAATTGCTAATTGCTTTGTCAACCTGTTAGAAAAGAGCCAAAGGAAATATCTTGGAAGGGAAGAATTTATAGCTTCTTAGACCTGTGCATAGATGTCTTTTCTTTCCCTAGGGGACCATGTGATTATTTTGTCCTTCTTGTTTCCTAGGAGCAAAAGATTTTCCCATGGGAATAATTTTTTTTAAAAATAGCATTGTGCTATTTATTTTGATCTATGTATTTGTTAATCTTGCCTACATAACTATGTGCATGTCAGCATGCACACATTTATGTCTATACATATTTGTATGTAAGTATATTGTATACCTTGGTGTTCTTGCCAACCTGCCTACAGGTCTCCTCTTTTCCTCTATTTGTCTCTTTCCTTCACTCTGTTTTTTTTTTTTAACTCTCTCCAACCTTTATCTAATGCTTCCTCATGGCTTAGCCGTGATCCTGTGGTTTCTTTTGTTTTTGGAAGTCTGTGCTTAAAGAATATAAATTCTGACATATCCAATCATGCTAAAGATGTTGTTAAGTACAGATTTGGACACTGAAGGTATATATTTTCACATAAGATCAATCTAAATAAGGGCATTGGGATGGAATATTACTAGATTATTGATCACCTGGTGATGTTTTTTTGACATTTTTATACCACAAATTTACTAAAATCATCTATATCTAGGGCATCTGGGTATCAGAGTACATAGTGAATATTAAGGAGAAAACTGTGGATTTTGAGCTTTGATAGTTTTTATTGTAATTAGTTCTAGCTTTTGCTTCTTTTCAGTATTTGATAGGGTGGACCTAAGCATCTAATTGCTATGATATCATCATCAATCATAGAATACTAGCAGTAAAAAAGACCTAAAGATGAGAGAGTTTAATTGCACATGCCATGGTGGAATATGGGCATGGAGAAATAATAGGTGGTAAAATAATGAAACCAGTATTGTATTTCCCATATCCATTAAACTAACATATCTAAGGCAACAGCTTGAATATTATGCCACTTTTCAAAGAGAGATAGATGCACAAGAAATTATGTTAATAAATGCCTATAAGATTTTTTACTCCCATGAAGAGACCTCCTGGGTCAGAAATTCTTGCATTAATCTAGGGAGGGTATTCAAACTCCCTTGACTTTCAGTGGGAAACAAATTTGGTCTCAGAAGGAGGAAGAAGAAAAAAAGTTATTTTGGTTGTCTCCTGGTGTTCCTTGACATTTTAGTGGGATGGCTCATTTTATTATCTCTTTAAACAGGAATTTGGAGCTTTAGGGAAAGGAAATGTAAAAGCAAGAAAACTGTATTTCTGTAGGCAGATGGTGTGGAGGGGACAGGAAGTGGGGGTAGGAGTTGAATTCATGATGAAGAAATAAACTTCTTAATTGGAAACATACTCTAATGTTCATTTAGGTTGCAAAAATAAATATCACTCTTTCTGCATCTCTTCCCCAAACTATCAGATGAAATGCCTGATGACTATCAGTAACCATGCTCATTCAGCCTCATCCAAACAAGACCGATGTATAGGCAGCATATGGTGAATAATGCAAAATAAGTGGGAGCAAACCTTAATAGGTGGTCATATGTTATAATCCAATGCTTTTTGGAATCTTTTTTGTTGTAAATTCTGAATTTGTGGTCAAGTCAAATGGATTTTATTTGATGCCTCACACATTTTATCACCTCCCTTAGTATCTTGGTATTGTGTATCCCTGTGCTTGGAATACATTCTTTCCTCACCTCTGCCTTAAAGAAACCTATTCTTTCTTTAATCAAAACTCAAAAAGCCTTTGACATTCATACCAAATAACTATTGATTGGAGAATCATAAATTTAGACAACTCTGAGGTACCACTCCACATCTCTCAGATTCAATAGGATGACAGGAAAAGATAATGATAAATGTTGGAGGGCATATGGGAAAACTGGGACACTAATGCATTGTTGGTGGAGTTGTGAACTGATCTAATCATTCTGGAGAGCAATTTGGACCTATGCATAAAGGGCAGACAATTCCTTTATTGTATCTGTATCTTAAAGAGATCACAAAAAGGGAAAATAATCCAAATATGCAAAAATGTTTATAGCAGCTCTTTTTGTAGTGGCAAAGAACTGGAAACTGAGTGGATATCCATCAGTGGGGAATGCCTGAATAAGTTAGGATAAATCAATGTAATGGAATATTATTTTTCTATAGGAAATGATCAGCAGGCTAATTTCAAAAAGGCTTGGATAGATCTACATGAACTAATACTAAGTGAAATAAGTAGAACAAAAGAACATTGTACACAGCAACAAAATTATTTGATAATCAGCTGTGGTGGACTTGACTCTTTTCAACAATGAGACAATCTAGGCCAATTCCATTAGACAAGTGAATGAGAGAGCCATCTGCATCCAGAGAGAAGATTATGGGTATCAAATGAGGATCACAACATAGTATTATCATCTTTTTTTATTGTTGTTGCTTATTTCCTTTTTTCCCTTGTTTTCCTCCTTTTCATCTGATTTTCCTTGTGTAGCATGATAAATGTGGAAATATATTTAGAATAATTGCACATATTTAACCTATATTGCATTATTTGCTGTCTAGGGGAAGGGGAAAGGAGAAAAATTTGGAAAAAAATTGGAAAAAAATTTGCAAAACAACATTTTGAAAGGGTGAATGTTGAAAACTATTTCCCCATCTATTTTGAAAATAAAAAGCTATTGTATTTTTCAAAATCTCTTAACATTGCCAATCACACACTTTTCCTTATTACTCTCTTCTCCCTAGAACTTCATTATAAAAGGGTGGAACCAAAATGTCAGAATAAAGGCAGAAACTCCCTATGCTCTCCCCCAATCACTCCAAAAATCCTTTAAATAGTGACTCTAAACAAATTTAGAGAACTGAATTCAGTTATAATCTTTAAGCAGACAATTCTCAGATCTATTTATCCATTTATAACCTATCTTCATATTTCTAGTTTTATATATCCAACTGCTTATTACAGATGCCACATAAAAATCTGAAACTCAGCATATGTGGAACTGAATTGGTCTTTTTCCTAAAACCCTTCCATATCCAAACTTGCCTATTGCTGTTGACACTATCTTTCCAAACATGCAGGCTCATAATCTATGTGTTCTCAAATCCTCACTGTTAGTCACCCTTAATTATGCAATCTATTGATAAGTCCTATTGCTTTTACATTCAAAATTCCTCTTATATCTCTCTCTCTTCTCATCACTTTTAATATTGTTACTGTCTTGGCACAGACATCATGACTACATTCCTGGCCTTTTGCAGTAATAATCTGTTTGGTTGCCTCAAATCATTCTCAACTCCACCCAAGATTATATTCCTTAGGACAAAACATGTATATGTAAGGGTATGACTCCCTGCTAGACAGAGGGGCAGATTGATAAGGAGGAGAAGGAGAGGAGGAAAATGAGGAGATGAGGACAAGAAGGAAGAAGAAAAGGAAATGAAGAAATAATAGCAGTATTTACCAACTTGAACTGGCCCATTGTATCTCCAGTGATGAGCTGCTACATCTAGGAGATTGTTGTTTATCTTTTATTCTCAAAGAGTACCAATGACATCATGAGAGTAATGTTTTGACTTGCAAATAAATTAGATTTAATTGAGGTAGAGTTGCACAAAGTCAACACTCTTACCTCCTCCTCAAGAGTCTTCAAAATTCAAAGGCAAGACATAATTAAAGAGAACTGGTTATGGCTTAAAGGTTTAGAATGGAGAACACTAATAGTTGAGAGGATAAGGAAAAGTTTCATATAGTAGATCAGGTCAAGCAAATAATGTTTTAAAGTTCTCATTATATGATAAATAATATATGAACAGATTAGGATAAAGAAAAAAAGCAAAATCTGTTTATGCCCTCAAGGAACTCACTAATGATGGAAAGAATATGAAAACAGTTATGCAAATAAAATATATGTACAGGGTAAATTTTAGAAAATTTTAAATTGAAGGTATTAGCTTGGGAAAGTGTGAGGTCAGGAAAAGATTCTTTCAGAAGGTAGAATTTGTTTTGAGTCTTAAGGAATCCTAGGATCTTTGCCTTAAAGGAGGCAAAGAAAGAACAGATCAGTTATTTAATCAATTAATGAAAAGGTATGAAACTGGGAGAGGAAATGTATTGTGCAAGGACTAGAAATGAAGGCATGAAGGGGCTACGTTATGAATACCTTTAAATGTCAAAATGAGAATTATATATTTGACATAGAAGGTAATAGGGAGTCACTGTTGCTTGTTGAATAGGAAATGCATTAAGAACAAATTTTCAGGATAAAACCTTATTCAATTAAAATCTCTAAAAAAAAAATGGATATAAGCTCTATATTATTGAGACAAAAGATGCCCCAACAACATGAGAGTCCTCTAATCAATGTAATGGGTTTGATGAAGGAATTCACACACTGGCTCCAAGTTGTGGGGGAAAAAATAATTATAAGTGACACCAATTGAAGTGGGCTAAAGTTCCAAGGGAATGTAGCAAAAAGCCAAAAGCTAAAAGATATCAAACTGCTTGATAGTGGGCTAATTTCTGAGAGAATTTAGCAAAGAGTCAGAATCAAGAAGATAATTTTATAGGTAAGAAAAACAAAGATTAGGTTGATCTGCTAATATTATGGCTTAGAGTCACAATTGAGGAATGGTAGGGATGGTGTGGTTCCTATCATTGAATTCTTACTAACCAACAGATTGGCCAGCATTGGTTGTAACATTCTCAAGGCCAGCTAACTTTAATATTTCTCAAGAATTGCAACTTTTTTAACCTTGTCATTCCTCCCTTGTCCTCCCCACCCCCCAAGCAACTGAAACACAAATTTGTGGCAAAGGGACAAAAATTTCATCTTCTGGGGCTGCTTCAGACTGACAAGGGATGTAGAGCTAGCCCTGCCTACCTGAGTACACACCGAGAAAGGGAGACTTGAAGATGCTGGCAGCAGCATCCAAGGGATGTTGTTTTAGGATTAGTTAGCCTGTGGTATTCAGGCTGGGAAGTTCATGGCTTGGAGTCTGGAAGATACAAGGCTCACAAGTTGTGGGGGAGAAAACAATCAATTTAGTAAAGGAAGTGGAGAATAACAACAACAAAAAGAAAGATAGGATGGGGCAGAACTGTCTAATTGTTTCTCCCAGCTTGTGACCAGTAAAAATAGGTTTCACCAAGGATTAGAGGGTATTCTTTCCTAAGTGAATAGCTTAAAGTAGGCCAAAATGAAGTTTTACTGGCTTGCCTCAGGGATTAGAAATTGGCCTGAGGATGTTTGAAACCACCCATAAAGAGAAAAGGTGTAGATGTTCATTTTCATTCCTTTCCCAGTTCTAAATCTCTGATAAGGGCAATGAGTTTGGCTTTCTGAGCAGAAGTCCCTGAATAGAGTGGCTTAGTCTCCAGGGTGCTATTGAAACTCATCACGAAGTAATCTGCCTTCCTTTCCCTATTTAAATCAGTCAGGAGTAACACTGAGGCAGAAGTCAGTTTAGTTTTCTTTGAAGCAGATTCATGGAGACAGGATTGCTTGCCTCCTTTTCTCTGTGAGTGAATGGGAGATGAGAAGTAATTCAAAACCCAAATTCTTAACAGACTGTCCAACAATGTGGGCCTTAGACAAGATACTTTATAGCCTCAGGAGCCTAGAAAATTATGCAGTGGTATACAAAAGAAGGCATCTTTAAGATTTAAAGTACAGAGAGATTGACAAGAAACTAAAAGCTTGTGCATAAGAAATTTTTCAATCAGGGATTGCAATCCCTCTCTGGCCTCTGATTTCATTGGATACTGGTGCCTATGAGAGGACACAATGGGAACTCAGAGATGCACTGAAGCTGGAATGGAATGAGTAACCCACCCAAGAATTCATGAATCTAAGACAGAGGAAGCTATGTCCTCCCAGGTCTCAGATAGAATATGGCAGGGCTTCGAGAGAAGCACAAAATGTGGATGTGGAGGTCTGGGAAGAGAAAGTTGGGTCTCCAATTTCACTATTAAATCACACACTGACAAGGGGATATTACAGGAAGATATGATAAGAAAAGAGTGTTTGAATAAGAGATCACCAAATTGACAAGGGAGAAGGAAGGTCTCAGTGTAGTACCTAAGTTTTCCTTCAATCTTCATCACATTATGAGAAGAGGGTCACATGGAGGTAGAATACTAGGACAGGACAGAACACAAGGCTTCCACAGAGTCAGAAAGAAATTTAATGACTTGCCACAACCAGAGTTACCCAGGGTTTGTCCATTATGATGGAACAAAGGGGCCCTAGTAAAAGACTGAGTGAAGACTATAGGACAGGCATTGGGAAGAGAGGGATCAACCTCACTGTGGGAAATTTCTTTTCCTGTCCATTCCTATTCAGACTTAGAGCAGGATACTGGGGATTTCCTCCAAGGACAGTCACAAGACCAATGGCCCTGGCCATGTATTCTGAGGCTAGAACCCACATGCTTCCTGGATATGGCAGCAGCTAAAATTTGAGCCTGTTCTCTGATCCTCCTAGCTCTCCAGTCTTTCTCCTCAGCTGCTGTTTGTTCCCTATTATTGAAAACAATAAAGAATGTTTCCAAGAGTTGTGTTTGGGGAATATGAGGACCCATGGCTAAGTTCTGCAGCTTCCTCTGAATGTCTGGGGCAGATTAACTAATAAAATGCATTCTCAGGACAGTGATTTCCTCTAGAGAAGTGGTGTTCAGGGGCCCTTGAAAGAGAGCAGGATTTTCTTATTTTTATGTATTTTTATTTTTATTTAACTTTCAATTAAAAAACATTTTATTTTCAAAACACATGCATAAAGTATTCAACATTCACTCTTGTAAAACCTTGTGTTCCAATTTTTTTTTCTCCCTCCCTTCATCCCATCCCCTCCCCTAGATGGAAAGTAATCCAATACATATAAGCATGTGCAATTTTTCTATATATACTTCAAAATTATCATGCTGCACAAGAAAAAATCAAATCAAAGAGGGAAAAAATGAGAAAGAAAATAAAATGCAAGGAAACAACAACAAAAAGTTAAAATACTATGTTGTAATCCACACTCTGTCTCCATAGTCCTCACTCTGAGTGCAGATGGCTTTCTCCATCACAAGACCAAGGAACTGGCCTGAATCACTTCACTATTGGGAAAAAAAAAAAAAAAAAAACATGTCCATCAGTATTGATCATCATATAACCTTGCTGTTGCTGTGTGCCCACTTGGTTCTGCTCATTTTACTTAGCATCAGTTCATGTAAGTCTCTCCAGGCCTTTCTGAAATCATCCTGCTCATCATTTCTTATAAAACAATAATATTCCATAACATTCATAACTTTATTCAACCTTTCCCCCACTGATGGGCAACCAATTTCTTGCTACTGCAAAAAGGACTGCTACAAACATTTTTGCACATGTGGGTCCTTTTCCCTTTTTAAGATGTGCCCTTTAGTCTTTGGGATACGGGTCTGGTAGAGCTCCTGCTGAATCAAAGGTTATACACAGTTTGATAGAGGATAGGATTTTCTTCAGCCCCTTAGGTAACTTTCTTAAGCTTTTCATTATTAACATGCTTCTTAATTCTTTCTTCATGCCTTTAATGAAACAGATTGGAAAATGATCTCTTCTCTCTCTGTCTCTGCTTCCTTATTGATAATCCCATCCAGAGTCCCCAGTTGGGATGACAATATTCCCCCAAACTTCTGAGCTATATGCCAGATTCCCTTTTTTACCTCTATGATGCAGCAAAAGAAGATAATGAGATTTACATCTCCCCAGGTAAGATGAAATTGGAGGGAGATGGCGTTAATGTCCTCAGTATATCTAGTGGGGTCCTCAGAGTAACAGCCAGGTTTTTCCTTGATCTAAGAAAACTCTGACATTGAAAAAGGCATATGCTCCTTTACTATTCCATCCTTATTGCATGCTAATAATAACAACAGAAAGTAAGCTACTTCTCTCAATGGATAGAGTTTAGAAGGGATGGTTGAGTCAGCATCCTGAGAGAGAGAAAAAGGAAGAGAAAAAGGAATACTGAGGATAGAAGTGAGCTGTCCCATCTTTGCCACAAGTCTTAGAATTCCCAGTCCTATAATACTGTGCCTTGTCTGGTGTCCCAGGGAGGGTAAAGGGTGGCAAAGGTTCCTTTGTCAAAAAGGAACTTTACTGAGAAATGGCAAAAGATTCCAAGTACAGGCATCCCTGGTTAAGGAAAACTTGCAGAGTAGTGTAATGACCGCGCATTTAAAATCAGCTGGAGTCAGGAATTCAGGTTAAGGGAAAAATCTTCAATCTTTACTGAAGTGAAGAAGTGAAAAAAGATTGCCATAGCAATATGGGCAAGAAGGATTGCGATAGCAATATGGGCAGCTGCGACAGGAAGCCAGCTAACAGAGAGAGACCTGAGCTAAAGGGCCATCACAATGGCAATGCGAGTAGCTGTGTCAAAACGCCAGCCAGCAGCCTCTCCTTTCCCTTCCTTTTCCACTCCCCTGCCTCCACCCACCAAAATCGTCATTTCCTATACAACACATCAGGACTTGCACAAAGAGTGGGCGGGGGTCTTTCTCCAAGCTTATATATTAATAGAGTATGGTCCAATTACTATTTAGCTCACATGCTTGGGACCTCAGTGCATCAACTTGAGCCTCAGCCCATTACAGAGTAGTGCAAAACTCAAATGACTGAGCCAAGCTTACTAAGTGCTTGGAGTGCTTTCCCTCCCCAAATTATGGAATTAAAAGGGTTTAATTTTTAACCTAAAATTTGGCAATTCATGTTGGGTGCCAAAAATATTGAGATAGAGGGTGGAGCCAAATTAGTAGAGAGAAGACATCTTTAGCTGAGCTCTTCCTGATATCCCTTAACTCAACAACAAAGCCAGCCTCTGAACTGATTTTGAAGTGACAGAACCCACAAATATTTGGAGTGTAACACTTTCCAGCAGAAGATATTTTGAAAGAACTTCAAAAAAAGTCTGTTTCAATCAGATATGGAGGAACATTGCCAAGGACAGGCTCAGTGCAGACCCCTGAGGTGGTATGGAATCTGAGCATCAGGAAATCTTTTCATGGGAGGAATCTACAACAGTCTTGGCTATTCTTTTTGGTTGTAAGACAGTGGATCGCCAGATTAGCTGTGAGACATCCAACACAAATACAAAAGACAAATACTGAGCCACTGAGCCCCTGAACACTAGAATAATAAGGGATCTGGTCATGCCCATCCAGCACATAAATTAGTCAAAGACAACCAAGCACAGCAAGTATCATCTGTTGAGGAAGCTTGTACTATCTCCCTTTTGTCCTAAAAGCAGACAGCAACCTTTTAAAAATTATCAAAAAAGCAAAAAGAGCTCTGACCATAGATAGTTTTTATGAAGAAAGAGAAGAACAGATCTCAAATCCTCAGAATACTAAAAGCAGATTATCTCCAGATGAAGCACTGAAGGTGATATGAGTTGGTGCCCATCTCACAAAATTCTCTTGGAAGAATTCAAAAAAGATCTTTAAAAAGAGGAGAAAATTGGGGAAATCAGAACAATGCAAGTGAATCTGAAGAAAGGAAACTTAAATTACCTGAAAAAAAACTACTTACAAAATAGATTTAGTGAAATGGAAAAAGCATGTAACTCCCTCCAAATAGATTTGACAAAATGGAAAAAGAAAACAACTTTTTGAAAAACAGAATCTATAAAATAGGGGGAAAAAATCACTGAACAAAATAACTCATTTAAAAATTCAATTGACGAAGTACAAAAAGAGATAAAAAGGGTAACTAAAGAAAATAATTTCCTAAAAATTAGAATTGAACAAAGGGAAATGAATGGCTCAATGAGATAACAAGAATCAATCAAATGAAAGCAAAAGAAAAAAAAGAAAAAAAAGAAAAAAAGAAAAAATAGCATAAAATGCAAAATGCCTCATTGGAAAAACAACTGATCTGGAAAATAGAACTAGGAGAGACAATCTAATGATTACTGGACTTCCTGCAAACCATGATGAAAAAAGAGCCTAGACAGAATATCATCAAAGAAAACATGCCCTGATGGCCTAGAAACAGAGCACAAAATAACCATTGGAAGAATTCACCAATCACCTCCTGAAAGAGATACCAGAATGAAAACTCCAAGGAATATCATAGCTAAATTTCAGAACTATTGTACCAAGGAGAAAATATTGTAAGCAGCCAAAAAGAACCAATTTAAATATCAAGAAGACACAATAAGTATTACCCAGGACTTAGCAGCTTCCACCTTAAAAGAAAGGAAAGAGGGAGGCTAATAGAAGGGAAAACAGAAGTAGTAGGGAAAAGAAGGAGGGGTTATACCAAAGGAAGCGCTATTTGAGAAAGCAAATTGCTCAGAAGCAAAATACTGGGGAGGAGGGAAAAGGGCAAAGAAAATAGAAATGCATAACTTGGGGAAATACAGATTTAGTCATTTTAACTGTGAATGTGAATAGCATGAACTCTCCTATAAAATGGAAGTGAATAACAGACTGGATTAAAAGCCAGAATCTTAAAATATGTTCTTTACAAGAAACATATTTAGAGCACTGAAACATACAGAGTAAAGGTAAAAGGCTATAGCAGAACCTATTATGCTTCACGTAATTTTTTTTTTAAAAAGGCAGGGGTAACAATCCTGATCTCAGATCAAGTAAAGGCAAAAAATAATTAAAAGATATAAAAAAGGAAATTATGTCTTACTAAAGGGTACCATAGATAATGAAGCAATATTAATAATGAAACTACACACACACACACACACACACACACTCATATAAAGATAATTTCATTATTAATATTGCTTCATTATCATTTCTCAGGGAATCCAATGATTCCTGCAGATTTTGAAGTCTTGCAATAGTCTTATTATGTCTCAGAGAATCCAAGGATTCCTGAGTTTTTGAAGTCCAACAATTTTTGATGTCTATGAATCAATTGCCATAACTGCCATGTTCTTTCAATGGTGAGCACAGTCAGCCATGGAACCATCTGATGTTTCTTGGGTCTTCTTCATTTCAAGGGTCTGCTCCATCTCTCTCCTATGGACAAAGCAAATATGGCTTGTTGGCACCCATCTGATTCCTTCTCCCTCTGTAGAGATACAAGCAAACCCTCTCCCCCAAGCAGTTAACCTATCTGGTCCCTTCCATTCACCACTTTCTAGGTCTCTCCACATCACTTGGTGATTAACTAAAGATAGTGGAACTGCTCACACTGGATATTGCCCTTCCAGTGGGTTATAAAACCTGTCTGCTGGAGCCAGTGCATCTTTGTTAAAAATCAAGAAGTTAATAGTATAAAGAGCTAGATTTAGAAGTTCTCTAGGGTTACCTGTGCCTCCCCCTTCCTTTTGTTTTTGGAGGAGCATCTTAATGTACTCTGTTTCTACTCTCTACTATTGCTTGTCCTTGAGGATTAAAAGATATGCCAGTAGTGTGTAAAATCTTATACTGTGCACAAAAGTGTGGAAAATGTTTAAAAGTATATGCAGATACATTATCTGTTTTTTATTGCATGTGGCACATCCATAATTGCAAATGCTTGTATAAGGAATATAGTAACCACTTGGGCTGTCTCTTTTGCTGCTGGTATTACAAAAGTGAATCTTGAAAAGGTGTTCTACCACAACATGGATAAAAGACAGGTGACCAAAAGATTTATAATGGGTCACATCCATTTGCCAAATTTCATTGGGTCTTAAACCACAAGGGTTCTTCCCTGAAGGGAGTGTAGGAGCATGAAAAGGAAGGCAAGCTATACAGGTTTTTACTATGCTCCTAGCTTCCTCTCTTGTTATTGCAAATTGTAAATGCAAAGCTCGAGCAGCCTGATGGTATTTAGAATGGAATTTAGAATTTTAGAAAACTATGATGTATATTACATGTTATCAAGAAAACTATTTGGTACTGGCTAAGACATTGAATAGTTGGTTAGTGGAATAGCTTAGGTTCACTGGACAAAATATTCAATTACCATAGTAATTTTATGTTTGACAAACCCAAAGACCCCAGTTTTGGAGATAAGAGCTCATTATTTGGAAAAAAAAAAAAACTGCTGGGAAAATTGGAAACTATTATGGTACAAACTAGGCATTAAACTATACCTAACACCATATAATAAGATAAGATTGAAATAGGTTCATGATTTAGACAGAAAGAGTGATATTATAGGTAAATTAGGAGAGCAAAGAATAGTTTACCTCTCAGATCTGTGGAGAAGGAAGGAATTTGTGGCCAAAGAAAAACTAGAGTACATTATAAAATGCAAAAAGGATAATTTTTATTATGTTAAGTTAAAAAGTTTTTATATAAACAAAACCAATTGTAGACAAGGTTGAAGGGAAGCAATAAATTTGGGAAAAATATTTAAGAGTTCTGATAAAGGCCTCATTTCTAAAATGTATAGAGAACTGATTCAAATTTACAAGAATTCAAACCATTCTCCAATTGATAAATGGTCAAAGGATATGAAGAGGCAATTTTCAGATGAAGAAATTAAAACCATTTGTAGTCATATGAAAAGGTCCTCTAAATTACTATTGTTCAAAAAATCCAAATTAAGATAACTCTGAGGTACCATTACATACCTCTCAATTGACTAAAATGGCAGGAAAAGATAATGACAAATGGAGAGGATCTGGGAAACACTGAACACTAATACTTTGTTGGTGGAGTTGTGAACTGATTCAACCATTCTGGAGAGCAATTTGGAATTATACCCAAAGTGCTATCAAATTGTGTATACCGTTTGACCTAGCAGCATTTCTACTAGGTTTGTATCCTAATGAGATTTTAAAGGAGGGAAAGGGATCCACATGTGCAAAAATGTTTGTGGCAGCCCTTTTTGTAGTGGCAAGGAACTGGCTGCCCATTAATTGGGGAATGGTTGAAGAAAGTTATGGTATAATGCATGCTATGGAATATTATTTTTCTATACGAAATGATCAGCAAAATGATTTAAGTGAGGCCTGGAGAAAATGCACAGAACCAGGTGATCATTATACATAGCAAATGCAAGATTATAGGATGATCAATTCTAATGGACATGACTCTTATAAACAATGAGATGATTCAGGCCATTTACAATGGTATTGTGATAAAGAAAGCCATCTGCACCCAGAGAAAGGACAGTAGGAACTGAATGTGGACTATAACATAATATTTTCACTCTTTTTGTTGTTTTTTGCTTGCATTTTGTTTTCTTTCTCATTTTTCCCCTTTTTTATCTGATTTTTTCTTGTGCAGCATGATATTTGTGGAAATATATATATAGAAGAATTGAATATGTTTAACATATATTTGATCACTTGCTATATAGGGGAACAGATGCGGGGAAGGGAGGGAAAATAGAACTCAAGGTTTTGTAGTGGTGAATGTTGAAAATTATCCATGTATATATTTTGAAAATAAAAAGCTTTAATTAAAAAAAAATAAAAATGGGTTTAAAAAAGAAAAAAAAAAAACTTTGCTTTGCTTCTAGAGAGCTCTCCAGCTTTTTTTTTTTTTTTTTTAATGGTGATCTCTCATCATTTCTGAACCACACAACATCACAAGAATATTAGGGTACTGTGGTCAATGTTGTGGATTTAGTGAAGGAATTCACACACTCTGTTTCCAAGTTATGGGGCAAAATTTTCTTATAATTGTGATGCCAGTTGAAGTAGAATAAAGTTCCAAGAGAATGTAGTAAAGATCCAAAAGCAAGAAAATATTAAACTGCTTGATAGCTGGCTAATTTCTGAGGGAATTTACCAAAGAGTCAGAATCAAGAAAATAATTTTATAAAAAAGAGAAACAAAAATTAGGTTGAAACCTAATGGCTTAGAGATACAATTAAGAAGTGGAAGAGTGGGGTAGTTCCCATTTTTGAGTTCCACAGCTTACTGACCAACAGATTGACCAGCATTGTATGTGGTAATTCCAAGGCCAGGTAGCCTTAGGGTTTCTCAAGAATTGCAACTTTCTCACACCTTATCAATATCAAGATACAGTCAACAATAGGTTCGTGATTTAGACATAAAGGATGATCTATAGGCAAATTAGAAGAGGAAGGGATCAATTATTCATCTCTTGGATCTTTAGAGAAGGGAAACATGATGACAAAACAAGAAACAGAACATAATGAAATGAAAAATGCATAATTTTTTTTTTACATTAAACTAAAAAAGATTTTGCACAAACAACAATGCAACCAAAATTAGAAGGGAAGCAGAAAGCTGGGAATCAATTTTTATAACCAGTGTTTTTGATCAAGACTTAATTTCTCATATATATTAAGAACTGATTCAAATTTAAAGACCAGAGTCACTCCCTAATTGATAGTCAAAGGATACAACAGGCACCTTTCAGATGAAGAAATTAAAGCTATTTATAGGCATACAAAAATGCTCAAATCAATATCAATTAGAGAAATTAAAATAAAAAATAAATAAATAACACTTCATGCCTATTAGATTGGCTAAGATGACAGGAAAATATAATGGTAAATGTTGGAGAGGATGTGGAAAAATTATAACATGAATGTATTATAGAGCTGTAAGTTGATCCAACAATTTTGGAGTACAATTTGAAACTATTTCCAAAGTTCAATAATGAATTTGAAAGCTATCTTTATATATAATTGGAAAAATATATAAAAACTATCAAGTTAAAAAAAAGAAACACACAAAATAAGAAAATAAAGCATTGTGATTCAAATAGACTACTTCACTATGCCTTTAAATCCAAATCACTTTGACTTTTGTTGATTGGTCAATATATCCCATCCTAAACCTCTTTGGTTTTGATGACTCCAAGTGAGTATAAATAACAATTGCTTTCTGTTCTAGCCAGGAACTCTTAGGAACTTTCCCTCCCTAATTGACTCTTTTGTGATGGAAAACTAGGGCATCTTTTGTCCCAATTCTTACTTAACTTTTAATTATTGAATAGGTATTGCCAAAGACAAACTGAGATTTAGAAAAATCCTTAGATTAAAAATGCCAGTTTCCCACTGCATTTTTTCTGGGTGAGATGCATATCATTCATTTTTTCGAAATCTTACCTATTATTTCACACCCAGTATTTGCTGAATAAATATTTGCCAAATAAAATAATAAATTAATTTATATTGTAGGAGACATATGGCAAGAGAAAATAGGTAAAATAGATTTTTCTAGTTTTAGTAAACTAACAAATCAATAACAAAATCATGGAGCTGTATTTGTTGAAATCTTGTCTTGGATCAAAGAAAATTGAACTATTTCAAGTTTAGAACCTAGTCTCTTTTAAAGGAATCAGTCGCAGAAGATTGATAGATCTGAGATTGCACATACAGGATTTCAAGACTGAACCATGAGTTGGTATTTGAGCATTTGTCATGCATTTCTGGGGGAGCTATTGGAAGATCATTCTGATTGCTAGGATATGTAAGGAAGATGATAATGAGCACCTTTGTCATGGTTAATTATGATTTTCTGAGTCCTGTTACAAATCCATATCGAATCATTATTCTGTAAAATTAGAATGCAATTCCAAGCACAAGGTCTGTATCTGAGTGGAGCCACTCAGAGTGTGGCTCTGAGCTCTGGCATCAGCAAAGCATAATAAAGAAAGGCATGTTCTCCTCGAGAAGATACTTAGAGGCAAAAGACAAGGCTGCACCCTACTTGGGAACATTTTATTTTTCCTTCCCTGTATAAAAGGCAACCATAAAGAAATGTTTCACCATTCATACTTCCATCTTCTTTCAAAACAAAGAATTATGGAAAATTAACAAAGGCAGTAGCTAAAGGGTTACTTCCATGAGCAAAAGCCCTCTCCACCAACAGGAGCTTCTGTGGAGACACTTTGCATATAGATCCACAAAAGTGGTGATTTAGAAGGGACCTTAGAAACCATCTAATCCAATGAACAAATAGATAAATAAAGTTATCTATTCCAGAGGACTAGATTGGGGAAACCCATTTCCCAAAGTTATACAGTAAATTGCTATCAGACTATTATATTCTTTGAACTCCTGCTATTTTTGATTTTCCCATAATGGTTATTTGACCAATCTCATCTATTAAAGGAATATGCAGATAGGGTTGCAACTGCTTAAAGGCCTCAAACAACCCATCCATGTAATCTGAAATTAAGAGATGACTCAGACTGGCAACATGAAGCTCACACAGAGAAAGCCAAGTGAGATAGGAATGAGAGTAAAAACCATGTTTCGTGAAAGTCATGTAAAGAGGCAAAGACAGTGGATGTAATTCTCCTGTAAAAGACTGAAAGGGCACACAATAACCTTCAACAAATATTCAAAGGAGTTTCCTGTGGAAGAGTATTTTATTTTTTTCTTCCTGATTGCAAAGGACAGGACTAAAACTAATGAATTAGTGAGAAACAAATTTAAATGTGTCTTGAAGAAAACCCTCTGCATAATTATAACTACACAGATTTGGAGTGGGTTACTTTATGAAACAGTAAGTTCTCTTGTCCTGGAGATCTCAAAATGAGTACCAGATTTTACTCTCTCCAAGTAAAGGGCTTAAGTCGAAAATCCTTTTACATAATAGCCCTTCAATTGCTTGAATTTAGCTATCATCCTCACTCTATCACATCATCTTGAGATCTGTTTACTTTTTTCCCTTCAATTTAAACAACTTGTGTGAATATAAATGTAAGACCTTTCAACATCCTGATTGACCTCCTTTGGACATTATAAAGTTCATCAATATTCTTCTCAAATAGCCAAGAATGAAGACAAGATCAGGTGTAATCTAACCAGGTAATCTTCCCCTCCGTATTCCTGCAAGCATTGCCTCCTTTAATTCACCTGAATCAGGGCTGAGAATGAATGTGTGAGGTTTTTGTTGTTGTTGTTGTTGTTTGTTTTGTTTTGTTTTCTTTTGTTGATCTAGCAACAGGCATTTTATATAAGGCACTTATGGAGTCATAGAACTATAAATCTAGAACTGGAAAGAATGCCAGAGATGATCTAGTCTAAACCTCCATTTATGCATGTTATCACTTAGTAAGTTGGTTTAATCAACAAGAATCTATTGAGCATCTACTATGTCCTTGCTATTATGACTAGAGATTGAATTTGAACTCAGGGAAATTCTCTTAATCTATATTCAGTTCTTCTTTTAATGTACAGTATTGTAAAAATATTACATTTGAAGTTTATTTTTCCTGGCTTCTGAATATATTCCATTTAAGATAGTTATGATAATAATAGTAATAATGTATATGTATAACATTTTAAGGTTTGGAAATATTCAGGGAACCTGGGGAGACAGTTAAACCCAGACTTGCTCTTTCTGAGATTATATATGTTCTTTGATGAATGATCCATCCATCCAAACTTTTTTTTTTTTTTGAGGGATGAAGAAGAGTGTCACCCTGAAGCAAGAGAAGATTGTCCAGGACCATTTGGTTACTTCCTTCTCCTTTTTTTTTTTCCATTAATGTATTTTCCTGATTTTATCTTGTGTTTCAATTTTATGCAAATTTTCCTATTTTTATTTCTACAATGTGATAGCATATGATTAATGTAGTGATTAGTCATAGGGAAGAAATTCAAAGGTAATGGTGTCTCAAAGGATAAATTCAAATAACTATGAACTGAAAACAAGACCCCAGTGACCTAAATATAACAATGTGCTATCATATTGCAGAGGGAAACTTTCCAGGTCCTCATCTGCTGGTTCCTATCCTTTTATAGTAATATAGCCTTCCCTTAGGACTCATTCTTCTTCACATTAACTTTACAGGGTAGGAAAGAAAAAAGGAAGGCAGGACATTTAGAAAGGTAGAAAAAGAGAAAGAAAACCATCCATCTGCAAGGCTTTAGTTGATGGAAGCTCATCATATTGAGTATCTTAGTGGGGGTTGGGAAGCCTGAGCAGATCAGAACCACTAGGGGCTGGGCAGCTCAAGCAAGTCAGAATGGGGGCTGGGACAAGCCTGGATCTCCTATTGGAATTCAAAGGGATGCTTTTGACCAGTATTTGTAATTGAATGTCTGGCATTCTGGAAAGACAACTTGTCTGGGGAGAATATGCCTCAGCTAGGAGGGGCTGGGAATCTGAAAGGAATCACAGATCAATGAAAAATACAATTTCTTAAAGGGACCCCAACCACTTCACTAGTTGCCCACTCATTGGGCAGCTTTCCCAGAGCTCAGTTGGAGAGTAGAAAACAACAATAACAAAAATCCTTTATCTGATGTCCAACAGTCTAATATTAAAGATTGTTAGGATGCTTACAAAGTGATACATTGTCTAATTTTAGCGTCGTGCTTAGCAGTTCTCTAGTTCAGAGTTTACACCTTTAAGAGTTCACACATTAGTTCACACATTAGCATTCGAGATTTACAAGTCAGGATTCAGTTGGGAGATTCTACATGTCAGGAACCCACAATCCCACTCTCTCAGAGGAGGAGTCAACCTTTGAGTTCACACCTCTAAAAGAGCATATAAAAGGAGGAGCCCACTAAAGGAGATAGAGAGTCAGAGTCAGTGGAGGAGATTGAGAGCCAGGATTAAGAGAGAGCTGGAGGCTGAAGCTGGCAGAAGCAAAAGACTAGCAACAAGAGCTCTTGGAACCAAGGAAAGCTAACTGGTCTATTTTGGAAGAGAGAATAAAGGATCTGAACTTTTAATTCCTGGCTGCATTTGAGGTGATCATTACTTTAAACTGAACCTAAGGCTGCCTCCAGAAGTCCTGCGAGAAACCTGCTCCCAGAGAATGATTATATTTTAGAAAAGAAGAACATTACAAAAGATTCTAAAGATAGAGTTCAACATCTTGCATCACATTCAGGAACTTCAGGTGCAGAGCATCACCAGTATGGACTGAATTATCTATTTTGCCTTCAGCAATTCCAGCCTTTCTAAGTGTTTTTCATCCTCAGGCTGTTGCCTCAGTCCTTCTTTGATATTCAGTCAGCAGAGGGAATCTGTTGGAATCCTTACAAAGTGTTAAGTCATTAGAATTGATAGAGACAATAATTATCTAATTTAGCATGGTTCAGTATGATTGATCTGATCCTACAAGGAGATGTTATGGGCCAGAACTTGAAACAAGATACTAAGTGGAATTGAGGAGACAATGTTTAAACCTAGTTTAGAATTGATTTAATCCTACAAGAAATAATGATTTCCCGGTGATATAATGATGTGTGTGTACTCAGTATACAGCATATAAGGAAGAAGCTCTCAGGGCTAAAGAGCACTCTGGGAGATACAGAAGTCCACTCTCGGAGATGGAGACAAATTCATTCCATATTCTACCTTTGTGCTGGCTGGAGACATTCAGAAGGAGCTAGAAGCTGAAGCTCAAGACTTTGAAAGACAAAATAAAGGACTGGATTTTAACTCCTGGCTGTGTTTGAAGTGATTATTACTTTGAACTGAAACTAAGGCTGACTCCAGAAAACCTTCCCAAGAAACCTGCTCCCAGAGAATCATCATATATTATACAAAAGAAAAGAACACAGGAATCCAAAGGGGAATTGCCTAATTATAGGCTTCCGGTCTTATTTGATTCCCCTAGAATCAACTAGAATCTAGGTCATTAGAATAAAGTGATCAAAGGAACTAGAAATGTTTAGCTTGGATGGAGAGAAGATTTGGATTGGCTGAAGAAGAAAAAGAACATAATAGCTATCTTCAAATTTTTAAATGTCTATCATATGTAGAAGGGGCAAGACTCATCCTGTTTAGCCTCTGTGGGCAGAACAGGGAGCACTGGATGGCAGTTACAAAGGAGCAAATTTAAGCACATTAGGGACAATCATCTAAATGATTGAAACTTTTTAAAAGTAAGAAGGAATGTCTAGAGAGGTGAAGAATTCCTTCTGCTTAGAGATGAGACTTTGTGACATTTTCCACATATCTTATAGTGGGGATTCATTTTAGGTATGAATTCAACCACTGGCCTCTGAGGTGACTCCCAATTCTCAAATTCTGTTATTAGGTCTCTGTTGATCAGCATCAGGCCATTCAGCTCAGGGAAAGTAGCCAATTAAGCAATTATAACTATCATGAAAATTGAAAAACATTTCAGGTCACAATATATACAGACGTTTTTGTGTTTCGGTTCATAACCATTTTTTGGACCTATTAATATGAAAGTGCTATTTTATATTAAAGAGAGGTAAAATACCAGTCAGATTTTGGGACTGCCCCCAAATTTGGGGGCAATTACTCTCTTGCCTCATAACTCTGGAGTTCTCTTTTGATTTATTTTTGTAGTCAAGTGGGCAGAGGGAATCATATCTAATGCTTGATTATTCAAATTCAGCCTCCTTCTAGGATTGTTGTGAGGATCAAACAAAATTTAAATAAAGTTTTTTCAAAACTTAAGTTACTATGAAACAATGCTAGCTAAGCATTGTCATTAGCAATATTAATAAATAAATGATGATTATATGAGAACAAGAAGAAGTAAAGGATAGTATACTTTATGACTAGGAAAAAAAAAAAGATTCTATTGAGTATCTTCTATGTCTCAAACACTGTTATTTTCCTTGGGAGAGTCCCCCAAATCAATATCCTACCATTTCATTCAAACTGTTCCTCTTTCTTAGAAAGTACTACCTTGTCAAAACTGCTTTTGAGATTGCTTTTTTTCCTTCAGGCTCTCTTCCTACTTCACCAAAGTCTTCAATCTTCCCTGGCTTCTTTGAAGATTCAACTCATATTCCCCTTCTCCAATGGGTCTTTTCTAAGCCTCCCCACTGCTAGCACCTTCCATTTGAAATTACTTTCCATTTACACTGTACATAGTTTCTATATACATAGTTGATTGCATGTTGAAACCATCTTAGAATGGGAGCACCTTGCTGGCAGAGACCTTGTCCCCCCCTTCTATTATCTCCCCTCCCCTTTTTTTTATACCACTAGTGCTTTGCTCAGTGCCTGGACCTCAGTAAATTGTTGATAAATGTTTATGGATGTTGCAGATCCACCCCCACCACCCCTCCCACATACCCATAGTCTATTCTTTTCAAATATTCTTAGCACTTTTTCTCTGATTTCTCCACTATCCTGGTCTCTCCTTACCTTGTGATATGCATATCTAGGAACCCTCTATTCGGAACCACTCTTTACCCATCTAGCATTGTAACCCTTCACATCACAGAAAAGAAATGTTCACTGGATTGAATTGGATAGAACTGAACTGAATTGAATTGAATTGGAATGAATCTGCTTTCTTCTCCTGAAAACTAAGTAGGCCTGTGGCACTAGGAATTTTGACAGGAGGCATTAAATCAGTGCCCTGTATACAGGCCCAGAATAGATTTTTGGATATCAAACTGAAATTGGATAATCTATTCATTATTTATAGTGGAATTTACAGAATAGAGTTTTTTTTTTTTAACCCAGCTACACAATAAAAATCTTTAATTAATGACATATGTGAGTCTTAAGCAAAAATTCCCTTGCTTTATGGGCTTAACAAAACTCTTACAGTCTTTCAGGGGAGCTTCCTCCTAGATACTGACTAGCTTGTTTGTTTATGCTCATTTGGCTATTCCATAAACCAGGCTGGAACTAGGTCTCTTTTGTTAGAAGCTCAATGCCTGTTAATCTCAGATTAAAGGACTTTCCTTTCTGGATACATGAGGTATACATGTATTAGTAGATTGTAGTAAGAAGAAAAAACAAAACAAAACAAACAACAATGAAAATCAGATTAGTAGTTAAAGGATTGGGGTTAATGTTACATATAGTACAGACTGGTTTATATTATGCTAAGAACCAAAAAAAAAAAAAAAAACCCATATATAGTATCTCATTATGAGATCCTTAATCTCAGTGATCATATAACTTTTGTTTTTGCAACCCTATCATGTGGTATGTTACAAATTATGGAATATGTCTATGATTTCATTGGCCTAAGGAACTCCTGGAGGAGCAAACTTCATCTACTAATGCAGATTTGCACCTTTTCTTCTATCTACATAAGACTTAAGTTTTATGACTTGGAGAGTTTTCTTGATCATGAAAAAGTTAAACATTGAACATGTGTTAAGAGTCACAATCTGAACTCAATCTTCCTAGTTCTGAGGAAAGTTCACTATCCATCATATCATAGAGTCTCTCTACATGTAGTAGGCAGCTTGTTGAATGATAAGTTGATCAGGAGTACGGCATTTAGTCTCTAGGGTACTGACTTTCAGTATAAATCATAAAATGACATAATTGGACTAGATCAGTGATGGCAAACTCAAATTGAAATGGGGTCTACTAAACTATATATAAGGATCCTTGTAGGATGCATTGTTTGTGCCACTCCCAGATCTGGCTAGCTTACTGTTTCTCAGATCTTGCCACTTTTTACACTTCATTAGAACTATGAATAAACTTAGTATTTGGACTGGTATAGCCAGTTCTAGGGGAAACTAGTGTCCTGAGCCTTATAATCTCAGGCACTATTAGTAATGTGTCAGTGCGGGGGGAAAAAAAAGTCACTTTTATATTTCAAACAACATTGTCAAAAAAAAAAAAATATTGGGTTGTTGCTCTTTTAAATGATGAGTTGTTCTTCAATGTTAGCTGTGGGTAGCAGAGAAATTGATTCGTGGGGCAGGCAGGGAGACCCTGATAGAGATCAGTTTAACTGCATGGTCCCACCCTTTGGGGGAGTGGAACAGTCTAAAATCCAAGTTATGTTAAACTCCTGAGACCCACCCTCTCTGAAAGTCTGGTTGTCTCACCTTGCCATAAGCTGTCAGGAATTGCAGTTGTGTCCTGAGATTAAAATTTTCCTATAAAATCTACATATGGGCCATCCTATAGCTGTTCTCCTCCTTTGGGTCAGTCTGCCATGACACTCTGCCTCTTGGCATCATTCCCCTTCCCCTTCACCTTTCTCTATGCTATGTTGTATTTCTCCTAACTTCCCAACCCCACTTTTCCTCCTCATAGGTAGCTAACTCTTCTGCGGTACTATCCCTTTCAGGAACTTGTTTTTCATATGCTCTCCCAACTCTTTTTCATATTTACTATTCCTGGTGTCTATTGTATCCCTTCATTTTGTTTGTAACCTACCCCCCTAAATACATCTACCTTTTGCCAGAGAATTGCCATTGTGAATTTTTCATATGACTGAACCCCAACTTTTGGTGCCTACCTTTTTCTGGTTTCTACATCACCTACATCATTTTGAAACACATGATTTGGTGTCAAATTCTACATCATAGACCACATCATAAAGATTTTTTTTTTCAATTTAAAGAAATCTAGAAGCCTTTACAATGCTTTACATAATCTTAATAATGCCATATGATTATAGGAAACATTTGTAAAGCACTTCACAAATATTTCATTTTATTTATACGAGAACACTTGGAAATAGTGCTATTATTCTCTATTTAACAGATAAGAGACCTGGGGTGGACAAAGTGCCCTGCTAAAAATATATATGAAACTGGATTTGAAATTAGAGCTTCTTTGCTCCAGGTCCAGGGTACTACCTACTACTCCAACTAGTTCTTTTTAATTATGTGTATTGTCCACTGATATTGCAGTTTTCAACTGACGCAATAAGTCTGAAGAGCAATTTGGAACTATGCCCAAAGGGCAATCAAACAGTGCATATGCACTGATCCATCAATTAACCCCTATCTAAGCATATTTCCCAAAGAGATATTTTAAAAGGTGGAGGAAGAAAAAGACCTATTTGTGCAAAAAGCAGCTCTTTTGTGATGGTAAAATCTGGAAATTCAGTTGATTCTTATCAATTGGAGAATAGCTAAACAAGTTTTGGCATATGATAGTAATGTAATATTATTATGCCAAAAGAAATAATGAGCAGGCTGATTTCAGAAAGAATTACCTGAATTGGTATAAAGTGAAGTAGAACTCGGAAGACATTATACATAGTAACCAACAGTAATAGTGTATGTTGATCAATTGTGAATGATAACTATTTTCACAAAAAAAACGATCCAAGACAATCCCAACAAATTTGTGATAGAAAAGATTATCCTCTTTCAGAGAAAGAAGTGGAGTTCTGAATACAGATCAAAACACACTATTTCTGTTTCTCTATCTACATGTGTACAAAATAAAACATTTTTTTATTGAAGTGCATATCTAAATATTGTTTTGAACATTCATGGATCTCAGCTAAATCATCTCAAAAGTCCCTTCCAATTGAATCTCAGTCCTTAAGTGAGAGGAAGAAGGAAAGTAAGAAGGATTATAAAAGAAGAAAAGAGACAGGAAATGAAAGAGAGGATTGAAACACTTTATTTATTCATGTTACCTTTGTTTGTCCTTGACAAAAAAAAAAAAAAAAGTCTAAGACTTGGGTCACTTGGCACAGATTAGTATTTCCAAATTCAATGAATATTAGAATCTGAAGGCATCCTAAGAATTACATAAAACATGGCATTCTTTTATAGATAAGGATATTTCTGGCCAGAAAGAGATCACTAATAAAAGGTCATTAAATTAGTATTAAATTAGAGTCTAAACGGTCCATTTTTTCTCCTTTCCCATACAGTGTCTTAGGGGGCACTGAGCTGAGCATCTTGAGGCTTGATCATTTTGATATTTCCTTTTAAGAGCAGTACTGTGATCAACAGACACAGAAAAGAGTCCTATAGCCAAATCCAGATGGGCCTGATGCTGTATCACTTGTATCACTAACACATTGAGACTAATATATTCTCTTCTAAACCATTCTCCACATCATCTGCTAAATTTGTCAAACGAATTAATCATGGAAGTGAAGGGCAATTTCAATTTTTTAATAAGGCACTTAAATAATACCATGCAATCTGAAGAAATGAAAATGGAATACAACTCAACAATGAATCAGGAAAGCCTAAGCTACCCACTCTCATTCTATTGAAAGAAAAGTAAACATCAGCACTAGCTTGATTCAGACTATTACCTTTAACACATTAGCAGAGAAAGATGGAGAGAGGAAAAATGACTAAGTAATTCATATGGGGTTTCACACTTCACAGCGTGTCACTTAGTGCTTTTCTTGACTGGTTCCCATCACCCGGAGAGGGTACAGCAAGCATCTGCAAGTAGAAACCCACTAGGGGACACAAGACTGTTGATATGCCTCCTGCTTGGAGGAAGTAGGTGAGCCAAACAGATTTTTTTTTCCAAAGCAGGGAGCTTCAAAAGGCAACTCGTCAAAATGGAATTAAACCAGGAGATGCAGGAGAAGAAGCTCATAGACAAGCATCATAGAGTTTAGATTGGGGTCTGAGGTCTGAAAATTACTCACTCATTGACTTGTCCAAATCACCTTAGCCCTCTTGTTCTCAGGCAGGTTTTTCCTTTTTTTTTTCTTTTCATAGGCATGATATTATCTGTGTAGGAAATCACTGATGTGGGATTTCCTTCATTCCAGAAAGTATGGCATGATGCATAGTAAGTCATTTCTAGAGTAAGGAATATTTATCAGATATTTTTGATGCTTTGCAGCTGTGTGACCATGGCTAATTTTTAAATGTTCAGAGACTCAAAATTAACTTTTTAAGCCTCTTTATAAGGCCCAAATTTTGTGAGGACAAGCCCCATCATGTAGGATGGGGATTGTTGTAGTATGTGGCTTGAAGAGAAGTAAAATAGACATCTCTAACTTCTTTTCCATCTGCCCTCTTTAAGTGAGACTTTAATTCCTAAAAAGAAAAGAAGCTGGGAGTTTGTGCCTGAAGTTACTCTGCCCTCCACCAAGAGAGGAAATATTAGCCTAGAATTACATCTATCTGCTTCCTTAATTAAATTTCATTAGTCAGCAAATATAATCAGGTCCCATCTAACTTCTGATCATTAATCATTATAGGGAGTAGCAGAAATCCAAGCTCTATATTTAAGGCTTGACCCCTTTTCCACTAAACAATACGAATTCCATGATGAACACACAATACTGCAATCAGTCTAGAAATTTTTTCCCCCAAATTGGTGGCAAAGGAAATATACTCAGGAAAATATATGTGTATATGTATGGGCATATATGTATATATACACAAAGATATGGGTATACATGTGTGTGAGTATACATATATATATATGTAAAACACATACCAGACAATTCATAGTGAAAAAACTCTCTGAGAGCAAGGTAACTCAGCTTAACAGACAAGTAGGGGGGGAATGGAGGAGAGAAAGAGTAAGGGGGAGGGGGAGAGGAGGAAGGGGGAGAGAGAGGGGAAGGGGAAAAGAGTGATAGAGATAGAGGGGTAGAGAGAGGGAGAGGGAGAGGGGGAGAAAGAGTTGTAGAACTCAGAGGAAGTTCCCCAAGTTTCTAGCATAACAAATTGGTCGTAGAGATATTATGGAAATAATAATTATTTCCATAATAATTCCTCTTGTGATTGCTTCTTTTCAGAGTCTTCCTTCAACAACCTAATGTGAGGGTGACATGTTACATTATCCCCTTGAAGTTGGAAATCAGAATTGCTTGAAGTGTCTGCAGTCTAAAGAGATTCTGAACTCAAAGATAAATTAAGACCTAAAGATTGAAGAGATTAAAATTGTCTTCTCACTCCTTCTCTTGTCAACTCCACCCTGCTCTTCACACAGGCACAGATCATTGATCTCCCCTAGTAAAAAGAGACATCCTTACCAACTGCTTTGGTATTGAGTTTATACTAAGTCAAAGAGAAATAAGCTGATGTGTAATGGGCTGAGGCTTGAGTTGATGCACTGAGGTCCCAAGCACATGAGGCTAAATAGTAATTGGACTATACTCTATTAATATATAAGCTTGGAGAAAGAATGCCCCCGCCCACTCTTTGTGCAAGTCCTGATGTGTTGTATAGGAAATGACGATTCTGGTGGGTGGAGGCAGGGGAGTGAAAAAGGAAGGGGAGGAGAGCTCAGACCTCTCTCACTCTGCTTTTTTGTTTGTTTGTTTGTTTCTCTTCTTTTTTTTTTTTTTTTTTTTTGCTTTTTGCTGAGGCAGTTGGGGTTAAGTGACTTGCCCATTGTCATACAACCAGGAATTGTTGAGTGTCTGAGGCTGGATTTGAACTCAGGTCCTCTTGACTTCAGGGCTGGTGCTCTTGTCCACTGAGCCATCTCCTCTGCTTCTTCTTCTTCTTCTTCTTCTTCTTTTTTTTTTTTTTTTTGCTTAATTGGCGATGGATTCTTGAAGAAAAAGTTTCTAAAGTTCCTCTTAAAGGACCAACTATCTTTACAAATGCATCCAAACACAATATTTGTGCTGTATACTCTCATGACTTAATGATAAAGAGAGTAGTCAGAACTCCTTTTCAGTCCACTCAGCAGAATGAATTATATGCAATCATGTTAGCTCTCACTTATTACTCAGGAGACATAAATATAATATCTGATTCAGCCTATTTAGTAGGTGTGGTACAAAGAGTTGCCACAGCCCAAATAAAATTTACAGCTTCTAATATATATCAGCTCTTTAAGGAACTTCAGGAGCAAGTGAGAAAACATCCAGGTAAGATTTATATCTTGCATGTCCACTCACATAGTGGACTCCCAGCTCCTATTTTTGATGGGAATTCAAAGGCAGATAGCCTTTTAACTATGTTAGCCAGTATACCTTTATTTCAGGAGACCCAGGAATCCCATTCTAAATACCATCAGGCTGCTCGAGCTTTGCGTTTACAATTTGGGATTACAAAAGAGGAAGCTAGGAGCATAGTAAAAAGCTGTACAGCTTGCCTTCCTTTCCACGCTCCTACACTGCCTCCAGGGAAGAACCCTCGTGGTTTGAGACCCAATAGAATCTGGCAAATGGATGTGACCCATTATAAATATTTCGGTCGTCTGTCTTTTATCCATATTGTGGTAGACATCTTTTCAAGATTCACTTTTGCCATACCAGCAGCAAAAGAGACAGCCCGAATGGTCACTGAATTCCTCACGCAAGCATTTTTCATTATGGGAGTGCCACAAACAATAAAAACAGATAATGGTCCTGCATACACCTCCAAACATTTTGCACACTTTTGTGCACAGTATAAGATTTTACACACCACTGGCATATCCTTTAATCCTCAAGGACAGGCAATAGAAGAGAGGAGAAACAGAGACATTAAGATGCTGCTCCAAAAACAAAAGAATGGGGGAGCCACAGATAACCCTAGAGACCTTCTAAATCTAGCTCTTTATACTATTAACTTCTTGATTTTTGACAAAGATGCACTGGCTCTGGCAGACAGGTTTTATAACCCAGCGGAAGGGCAGTGTCCAGTGCGAGCAGCTCCACTATCTTTAGATAATCACCAGGTGATGTGGAGAAACCCAAAAAGTGGTGAATGGAAGGGACCAGATAGGCTAACTGCTTGTGGGAGAGGGTTTGCTTGTATCTCTACAGGTGGAGAAGGAATCAGATGGGTGCCAACGAGCCATATTCGCCTTGTCCATTGCAGAGAGATGGAGCAGACCCATGACATGAAGGAGAAGACCCAAGAAACATCGGGTGGTTCTGTTGCTGATTGTGCTCACCATTGAAAGAGTGTGGCAATTATGGCGTTTGACTCATGGACATAGAAAATCATTGGACTTCAAAACCCTCAGAAATCATTGGATTCTCTGAGACATTGGATTGTTGTAGGATTTTAAATCCCTCAGGAATCATTGGATTCTTTGAGACATAAGACTTGAAAGCCCTCAGGAATCATTGGATTCTCTGAGAAATGATATGACTGTTACAGGACTTCAAAATCTTCTGTAATCATTGGATTCCCTAAGACATAAAAAGACTTTTGCTGGACTTCAAAAACTTGGGGGGATCATTGGATTCCCTGATATGTGAAGCAATGGACAATAGATTGGTTTTGGACTATCTCTTGGCTGCTGAAGAACGTGTATGTGTGACTGCTGTTTACATACTCTCCTTCTAGGACTTCTGGCAATCTTTTACAACACAATGTTGATTTATATAGTTTGTTATACTGTTACTTGGGTGTACAATTCATGTTTGTTACACCACATCAAGCCTGCACTGACTGTGGGGAGAGTCATCACTAATAGCCTCTGTGTTGTTGCTATGTGCTTGTGTAATACTTCCCATGCTGATGGGTTTGTGCATAATGAGACCCTTCAGCCCAGAAACCCGCTAGCAACCCCCACTTCCCTTTGGTGCTTTTCATCTCCCTTCCTGAGATGTCAGGGAGGGCATGATCATCTCCTTTTTAGTGCTTTCACTTCCCTTCCTGAGAAGTCAGGGGGGTCGTGATCACCTCCTTTTCGGTGCTTTCACCTCCTTTCCTGAGAAGTCAGGGAGGATGTGATCACCTCCCCTTGGGGGCTCTGACCTCCCTGAGGAGTCAGGGATGGCATGATCACCTGTGTTCTAAAACAAAAGAAAGCGGGAGATGTAATGGGCTGAGGCTTGAGTTGATGCACTGAGGTCCCAAGCACATGAGGCTAAATAGTAATTGGACCATACTCTATTAATATATAAGCTTGGAGGAAGAATGGCCCCTGCCCACTCTTTGTGCAAGTCCTGATGTGTTGTATAGGAAATGACGATGCTGGTGGGTGGCGGCAGGGGAGTGAAAACTGATGGATATTTGGTGTCAGTTATCTCTCCTGTAAAACGAGGGAGATGAACTAACTGATCTTGAAGGTCCCTTCTAGTTTTGACGTTTTGTGTTTTTCTATTTCTAAATCAATCTTTTCCTAGAACTGAAAGGCACCTCAAAGATGATATAATCCAATTCCCTAATTTTACAGATGAAGATAATTGAATCCCAACAGATCCCATGTATTTTACACGAGGTTTTTCATGTAGAACTGTCTTCAGTGGGATTTGAACCAACATCCTCTTATTTCCAAACTATCTATATTGCCCTTTTCTTGCAGTCGTCTTTCTCTTTACCTGAAAATGGCCATGGCAATTCCTCTTGCCCAAGGGCACAGATTTGTCAGCGTATTCTCTGTTCACATTATTCCAACTTCCTTGGCTCTGTCAGCTGATGTTGGCTGAGGTAAATGGCAAGGGTTTAAGAAAAATAAACATACCCTTCTCTTTGGGGCCTGAGGAAGACATTTAGAACCCATTCATTTTCAATGTTATAATTAAACTTTAACATTAATGTGTGCACAAGGGTAGAACAGAATGAACTACAAGACTTACTGTGTCCCTATAACCTTGGCTTCTCAGTTAATGCTGTTATATGTAGAAGACCAACTTTAGTCAAAGTTGCAAAATAGACCACAAAATCATAAAAAAGTCAGTGAGTAAAGATAATAAATGTCAAATAGCCCAGTGCAGAGAACATTCTCCATATCTAGTATGAAACATATACATTTTTAAAAAATCTTGTTCTGGAACTATGCTTTTATTAGTATGGGGATTTCTTGTGGAAATTCCCTAAAATGATGCAGATGGTACTATTAACTCATGTGCAAATTATAGTCTGAGTGAGTTGCCTGAAAGGTGACTTTCTCATAGTCACCCAGACAATATGTATCAGAGGCAGGATTTGAACCCAGATTGTTCTGACTGCCCTCTATCCATAACACCACACTGCCTCTTGCTTTTGTATGTATTATATGGCACAATAAATGTTTATTGAATTGAATTAAAAAATACTTAGAGGACTAGTAGAAATTTTCTTCCTATCCAATTAGACTCAGGAATTTTGCCAAGGGAAAGGAGGTAAATTTGTAAAGTTAATATAAAAATAATATGGAAAAGCTTATGTTGATTTGAGTGATTGATCTCCACCATAAATGGTCCATGCCCAGTTATTGGAACATCTATTAGCTCTAAGCAATCTACAAGTAAATAACAATACAAAGCGACATAAAATAGCATTACTGGGTGTTGGTCCTTTGCCAATGAAGCATTTTGTTTTGATATCTCTTGAAATCACTGTTAGCCAGTAATTTGATGTTTACAAAATGTTTTTACTCATATGTATCCTTTGAGAGATATGGAAATAGCATTATTTTTGAAGTCATAAAATCTGATTTGGAAGGAACTTGAGAATCCACTAACTCTAATCCTTAACAGAAAATGTTTTCCTTCTTCATATATCCAAGAGAGGGTACTCCTGCCGATGGAACATCTAGTGCCAAATGTCCAAGAGGAAGCCCAGTGATGTATTCAGGGGCCTTGAGAATATCTAGAGCAGCTGTGCCAACCTCCATGTGCTCAGACTGGCACCCTAAACTTTGTTCTTGTGTTAATTCAACAAGAAGAAAAGGGGAGTGCATTCTCTCCCCTCCAATGTTCCTGTCTTCCTTGGCTCTAGTTAACTAAATTGTCAATCAAAAACAGGACAATTCAGGACCCTGAGAAACCAATGAAAGTTATCACTGCCTCCCCTGAGACTGACTGGGGGCTCATCCAGACAAGAAAGTGATGAAAAATGATGTAGCATCTGTTTAATTTTTAATTTTTAAAAGCCATTTTAAGTATAAAAATGTCAAACATGTGACCTGATGATTATATGTGATTTACAACACTCCTGAGTGTTGTTGAAGCTGATTAAGATATATAATTGGGAGATTCTTAACTAAATAAATAACATACAATAAAACATAGATAATATTAATATGTTGTTTTCTAAGTTGAAACGTGGCCCTCAGAGGTCATTAAATAGCTCTCATTTCAATTTCAGTTTGATATAATTGCTGGAGTAGAGAGAAAATTGGACTTGGAGTCAAAGAATTATGAATTTAAGTTCTGACTCAAACACTTACTAGTTGTAAATCAGCTAACCTCTTTCAGAATAAATATAATACCTGCTATACAAAGTTATTTGTAAAGTATTTTACAAAGCTTCTAGCACTATGGAAATACTAGCTCTTTTATTTGACTTGTAATTATTTCTGGTCTACCTAAAGGCTTGCAAATATTTTGAATACAAAGATAATTTTCCACTACACCTGGGACTCAGTTGGCCCCACCTGAACTTTATTTGTCCTTTAGTTTTTTATCTAGTTTCTACTTTAATATATAGAATCATGCCTCTTTCTATTTAGCATAGTCTGATAATCAAGATGTGATTACAAATGACTGCTAGCTTTTTATACATATATTCCTCAAACCATCCTCATCCGAGGTCTCATCCGAGACCTTCTACTTTAATTGTATGGCCCCAAAGGATTAGAACGAGGCAGGAAAACTATCCATATATCTATATGGTTTTAAAATAACTACTTTTCCATCAGGTTTTCTTTCCAAATAATAGGAAATGTAACTGATTGTTTTAACAAGGAAAATTATATTTTTCCCTCAAGTCAAATGCATTCAGAACTTCTGGACAAAGATACTAAACATATTCCTTTTTCTTCTTCCCTGATTTGGCTGCTTATGTGAGCTGGGGGACATCATTCTTTAAAAGCTTAATGATTTTGGAAACCTACTAGGCACATAGAACTAATCCTGCCCTGGAGGCCCTGGAGATTGTGAATGAAGAAGTGGAAATCTAATCCACTCAACCTTGTCACCCTGCTGCTATATGTCCCTTCAGTCAAATCACCTGTTTCCACCACCCACTCCTAACAACAGTCAAATCCTTTGAGAGCCTAATAGCCTTTAGGCATGCCTTTTGCTGAGACCCATCAGTATGACCAGCTGTTGGGCATCTGGCAGGCAAGTGCCCCCTCTGTCTTTCTGAACTGAAGTGATTTGGCTGAATGCCTTAAAGCTGCTGTAACAACTAAGATCAATCACTGACCGGAATGGCTGTCCCAGGTATTTATGTCTTTGGGAAATCTCCCACAAATAGACAAGATTCAGCCTTGACAGAGCTCTGGGCAGTTCATTATAGGCATCTAGTTATGTGTAAGTTCATCTTATTTGCTGGATGACATAGTTTCAGAAAATAACAGATTGCTAAGTATGAGCATGAGAGGAAAGCATCATGGTACAATTGAAAAAACTCTGGATTTAGAGGGATTTTTAGAGGGTAGGTACAAATCCTTATTCTGTCCCTAACTGTCTGTGCGACCTTAGGAAAGTTGTTAACTTAGGGTTTCATTTGCCTCATGTATAAAATAAATGACTAGAATCAAATTTTCTTTCAGATCTAAATGCAGAATTCTATAATCTGAAGACTGCTTCAAGGTGACAACTTTGAGAATTTTTTTAGATATGAATGATTATTTTATCTAACATCTTTTCTTCACCATTTTAATCTAATAAAAGCTAGACCTGGAATGAAAAGGAAAATTTGATTCCATGTCTGGGATCTATAGGGTATGAATTATAATGATTTTTTTTTATCTTTTTGAACCTCAATGTCTTCATTTCTAAAATAGGACTTTATGTCATTCATACTATTAACTTCTTCTCTGGGTTGTTATGAGGGAAGAGTCAATAGGAAGGAAAGAGCTTTAAGTCCGGTATTCAAATTTTATATCCCTCAACTTAATGAATGCTTACAGAATTCAATAACATATCAGGTCTGGGTATTAACCACTGGAAAATGCAAAAGGTATAGAAAATAGTCACTCATTGTTAAAAGCTTACCATCTAATGATAGCTCACATTTGTATTGAACTTTGTGATAAAATACTTTCACACATATTAGTTCATTTGAGCCTCACAATTACTTTTGAGACAGGAAGTTTGAATTTTGTTGTCTTCATTCTTAAGTTCAATGGAAACAGAACTACTTTTTTAAAATAATGGTAGTAATGACGATGGTGAGAAATACCAGATGAAGAAGTGTATTTCTCCTCCTTAGGTCCACAAAAAGAGAAAACAGACAGTTACATACATTACAGGAAAAAAACACACAGAAAAGTTCTGCCCAAGAGCAAAACTTATAAAAACATTACTCTTTAGGTACAAGTAGAAAGTCAGGAAAGTTTAGAGCAGGAAGATATTTTATTAAAAATTAACAAGCTCTCTTAATAATACAACAATTTAGAAAAACAATTAGAAAAAAATAGTTATGCCTATTTATGTGGAAATGTTTTATTGTTCCCCCCCCCCCCCCCGGAGGCTGGTGGGGAAAACTTTTAAGTTATATTGCCTCTTTTCTTTTGTTTCCATTAAATTAGATACAATATCTTATTCTACACTTCTTGCCTTCTTTCCCCACACTCTCACCCCAGCTGGCACAACTAACTCTCTAGATTCTCCTGAAATTCCTTAATAAAATAGTTTTCCTTGTTTAGAAATATTTTGTAAGATTGTAGATCAATGCCAAAGAAGGCTAACATTCTTTCCAGTTCACAAAACATGGTTTCAACTTAAAGTTCTAATCCAGAATGTAAAGCTGGAGAAATTAGTTAATTCAAGAAAACAAAAATAATCATGGAATATTATGGAATTAAGGCCTTTTAACACACAAATGAAAAAGAGAATATCCTCTCACGAGTGCAAGCAAAGTCTCAAAAAAAAAAAAAATCAAATTTCCTGCAAGCTAACTTGAATTCCTAGAAGAAATAGAGCAAGAATTTTAAAATGTTCATACACATTAAATTAGAGATATAAAAAGAATGAAGGTGGAAGGGAATGCAAGATATAGCAAAACAATAAATAAACAGGGAATAAGAGCTCTAGAGAGGAGAATTGGAAGGGGAATTAATAGATTTATAAAAGAGAATCAAAGCTTACTCACTTACTTACTGAAAATCCAACTGGACCAGACAAAGATCAATGATGGTGAGATGAGAAATATGAAAACTAAATTGAAAAAATAAGAAAATAGGAAATGCAACCTATCAAAAATAACTTACCTGGAAAATGGATCAAGAAAATATAAAAATCATTAAACTGATTAAAATCCTTGCCCATTAAAAATTTTAATACCATGTTTTATTAAATTGTGAAAGATTTGAGAATTAAGATCTAGTATATCCACAGTGTTACTTAAATATATATATATATTTGAGCTATCTCTTAAAGAGACCAGAAAATGAAATCTCCCTGGAATTTTATAGCTCGAATCCAAAGCATTCATATGGGAAAAAAAAATACTGCAAGCAGTCAAAGAGAAAAGGGTTCAAGTACCAATCAGTCATGGTCCAAATTATTCAAGACCTGACTACTAAAAAGTCAGAGAAAAAGAACTTGTTATAATATTCCAGACTGCAAAAAATAAAGTTCATATATAATTTTGTCACTATTGAAAAATATTACTTTATAGAGGGAGACAATAGACTTCTATTTATTTATCTGCCCATTCATTCATTTATTTATTTATTTTTACTGGTAGGCCAAAATTAATTAATTAATTAAACTTTTTTTTTTAATTTTCAAAACATATTCATGGATAATTCTTCAACATTAACTCTTGCAAAACCTTGTGTTCCAATTCCCTCCCCCGTTTCCCCCTCCTAGATGGCAAGCAGTCAAATATATGTTAAATATAGTAGAAATATATGTTAAATCCAATATATGCATACCTATCTGCACAATTATCTTGCTGCACAAGAAAAATCAAATCAAATAAAAAAATGAGAAAAAATAAAACACAAGTAAATAACAACAAAAACAATGAAAATTATATGTTGTGAAATACACTCAGCTCTTACAATCCTCTCTCTGGATGTAGATGGCTCTGTTTATCACAAGATCATTGGAACTGTTCTTAATCATCTCATTGTTAAAGAAAGTGATGTTCATCAGAATTGAATATTGTATAATCTTGTTGTTGCTGGGTATAATGATCTCCTGTTTCTTCTCATTTTCCTTAGCATCAGTTCATTCAAGTCTCTCCAGACCTCTCTGAAATCATCCTGCTAATCATTTCTTACAGAAAAATAAAATTCCATAACATTCAGATACCAATCACTTATTCAGCCATTCTCCAAATGATGGACATCCATTCAGTTTCCAGTTTCTTGCCACTACAAAAAGGGCTACCACAAATATTTTTGCACATGTGGGTCCCTTTCCCTCCTTTGAGATCTTTGTGAGATCTGAGCCCAGTAGAAAGACTGCTGAAGCAAAGAGTGCAAATTTATGCACAGGTTGATAAATCTTTGGGCATAGTTCAAATTTTCTCCAGAATGGCTGGATCTGCTCACAGTTCCACCAACAATGTATTAGTGTCCCAGTTTCCCACGCCCCCTCCAACATTCAGCATTTGATCTTTTCCTGTCATCTTAGCCAATCTGAGAGGTGTATAGTGGTATCTCAGAGTTATCTTAATTTGAATTTTTTTGATCAGTAATGATTTAGAGCATTTTTTTCATTTCATCAGTAAAAATTGTCTATTCATATATTTTGACCACTTATCAATTAAAGAATAGCTTGAATTCTCATAAATTTCAGTCAATTCTCTATTTTTAAAATGAGGTCTTTATCAGAATCCTTGAATGTAAAAATGTTTTCCCAGTTTATTGCTTCCCTTCTAAACTTGTCTACATTAGTTTTGTTTGCACAAATCCTTTTTAACTTAATATTATCAAAATTTTCTATTTTGTAATCAATAATGATCTCTAGTTATTCTTTGGTCACACATTCCTTCTTCCTTCACAGATCTGAGAGGTAAATCATCCTATGTTCTTCTAATTTGTTTATAATAGCACTCTTTATATCTAAATCATGAACTCATTTTGACCTTATGTTGGTGTACAGTGTTAGGTGCAAGTAAGCATCTAGAGGTATAAAATTTCCCCTTATTGCCACTTTGGCTGCATCCCACAAATTTTAGTATGTTGCCTTTTTATTGAAATTCTCTTAGATGAAATTATTAATTGTGCCTATGATTTGCTGATTCTCCCATACATTCTTTAGGATGACTTTATTTAATTTGTAATTAATTTTTTGTCTATTTTTCCCCTGGACTTTTATTGAATGTAATTTTCATTGCATCATGATCTGAAAAAAATAGATTTACTATTTCTGCCTTTCAGGATTTGATTTTGAGGTCTTTATGATTGAATATATGTCAATTTTTATATAGTTCCATTCACCCCCAAGAAAAATTGGTTTATTTTTTCTCCATCAATTTTTTCCAAAGATCAATCATACCTAACTTTTCTAAAGTTCTATTTATCTCCTTAATTTTTTTGATATTTATTTTGCATTTCAATTTATCAAATTCAGAGAGATTTAAGTTGAGATCCCCCACTAGTTTTGCTTTCTATTTCTTCTTGCAGCTCTTTTACGTTTTCCTTTAGGAATTTAGATGCTTTACCTCTTGGTGCATATAAGTTTAGTGTTGATATTACTTCATTATTTGTGGTACCCTTTAGCAAGGTATAGATTCCTTCCTTATCTCTTTTCATTAGATCTATTTTTGCTTTTTCTTGATCTGAGATCAGGATGGCTATCCCTGCTTTCTTTACTTCACCTGAAACATAACGATTCTGCTCTATCTTTTTACCTTTACTCTCAAGGTATCACCCTGCTTTAAATGTGTTTCTTGTAAACAACATATTGTAGGATTCTGACTTTTAATACAGTCTGCTATCAGCTTCTGTTTTATGGGATAGTTTACCCCATTCACATTCACAATTAAATGACTAATTCTGTATTTCCTGCCATCTTATTTACTCCAAGTTATGCTTTTCTTTTTCCCTTCTCCCTGTTCTTCCTCCCCAGCATTTTGCTTCTGACCAACACCTCTCTTGTAATGGGCCAGAATTCTGGAGAAATGTACTTGAAATAAGGATTCTTACAACAAGCTGTTAACTCAGTGGAATTGATAACACATTGGTTATCTAGTTTAGCATATGAATTCTCTAGTTTAGTATGATTGATTTAATCTTACAACAAATAATGGTTCCTTAGTGATATAATGATTGGTTTATATTCAGTATACTGTAATAATGTAATTGTAATAGAGTATATAAACTAAGGACAAAGTAAGCCATGCCATTCCATCTTGGACCAGGCTCTGGTGGCTCTCCTGACTCCTGCATTTTCTCCACTGAAACTCAAATCCATTCCGGAGGGCCTCCAGAAAGCTAGCCGGGACCCAGGTGAAGTAGATAGACTGTGGAGAAGATAATAAAGACTTTATTCCTGATTATTCTCGTGGTTATTATTCTGCTGAAACAAAGGGTTCCAGAAAGCTAAACCAGAGCATTACACTCCTCAAGCACTCTCATCCTTTATAACTCCTTCCCCTTTCTTATACCTTTCCCCTACTATTTCTGTTTTCCCTTCTATTAGCCTCCCAGTTTCCCTTTCCCCTCACACTTGCCTATAAGGTGACACAAGTTTCTCTGTGAAACCAAATTATGTCTCATATTCTCTTTTTGAGCCAAATATAATGAAGAAAATGTTCATCCTCCTCTCCGCTTTCCCTCAATAATAATAGGTCTTCTTTGCCTCTTCATGAGCTATAATTTCCCTTATTTTACCTCCATTTTTCTCTTTTTTCAAAACAATCAACTTTCTACCTCTATTTTCTTTGGTATGTTATTACACTAAAATTCAATTATACCTGCATTCTCTGTTTACCCATAAAAAAGATATAGTTCTCAAGAGTTCTTTCCTTTTTACCTTTTTGTGATTCTCTTTAGTTTTATATTTGGAAGTCATTTTTTTTTTCATCTCTGGTCTTTTAATCAGAGAAAAATTAAATTCATCTGTATCACTCAATGTCCATCTTCTTCCCTGAAACATAATGCTCAAGAATCAGGAGATCATTTTACATGGCAACAGCAGTATTATACAATGATTCCATTCTGAGGGATGTGGTTCTCTTCGACAAGGAGACGATTCAGATCATTTCCAATGATTGTGTGATCAAAAGTGCTATCTACATCCAGAGAGAGAACTGTGAGAACTGAGTGTGGTTCACAGCATAGGATTCTCACTCTTTTTTGTTGTTGTTTGCTTTCATTTTATTTTCTTTATCATTTTTCTTTTTGGTTTGATTTGATTTTTCTTGTACAGCAAGAAAATTGTATAAATATGTATGCATATATTGGATTTAACATATATTTCTATTATTGGACTACTTGGCATCTAGAGGAGGGAGTGGGGAATAGGAGGAAAACTGGAACACAAAGTTTTTCAAGGACTAATGTAGAACTATCCATGCATATGATTTGAAAAATAAAAAGTTTTAAGTAAAAAAAGAAAGATAATGCTCATTTTAGCTGGATAGTTTATTCTTGTTTATTCTTGTCTGCATTCCAAGTTCCTTTGCCTTTCAGATTATCAGATTGCATGTCTTTCAATCCTTATGGTGGAAACTGCTAGGTCCTGGGTAATCCTGATTGTGTCTTTGTAGAGGGCTGGAACTCTGAAAGGGTGTATTTGAATATAAGATAGCTGAGTACTTAAGGCTAATTATCTACTCAAAGTGTGATAATGGTTCTATAAACATATGGTGCTGTTATGGCTCTCCTCAGAATTGGAGTTGGCTGAATGTATTGTAATGAGGTAATCAGAGGCAAGAATTGAGAGGGAAAGGGTCAGAGTCTCTTTACTGCAGCATGCTGAGGAAAGAGGACTTCAGGCTCCAGACTCCAGAGTCCAAGATTCATCTTCAACAATCCATGTGCCTACCTCTTTCACTTCTCTTCCTAAAGACCAAGGGCTTTGACTAATCCTGACTCTGACTGAACCTGAGGTCCTCCAGAGAACTAGTCCAGACATTATATGGCTCCTTATGTTGTTCTCTTCTTTTTTATAGTATAATCATTCTCCCTGGGAGCAGGTTTCTTGGGGAGGTTTTTTGGAGGCAGCCTTAGTTTCGATTCAGAGTAATAATCACCTCAAAATGCAGCCAACTGATAAAATCCAAACATTTATTTTCTCCTTCCAAAATAGCCTGATTAGTTTTCTTAGCAGCCTATCTCTCTGCTTGGTTCCAAGAGCTCTTGAAGCTTGTCCTTTGCCTCTACTTTCTTCAGCCTCTAGCCAGCAGCAAGGTGGAAGATGAAATGACTCTGTCCACCTACAAGAGTGGGCTTCTGGGCTTCTCCCAGAGTGCTCTGTGTCTGTCCCAGAGTGCTCTTTGGCCCTAAGAGCTTCTTGCTTATATGAGCTCTCTAAAGGTGTGAACACAAGGATTGTTTCTATCAGTTCCACTTGGTATCTTGTTTCAAGTCCTGGCCCATAACATCTCCTTGTAAGATCGGATTAATCATACTGAACCATGCTAAATTAGATAATTATTATCTCTATCAACTCTAATGAGTTAACAGCTTGTAAGGATTCTAACAGCTCCTCAATATTTGAATTGCTTCTTTCTTTTGGATTGCAGTGTTTTTTCCTCAGTCTGATAGTTCTGAAATTTAGCTACTATTTTCCTTGGAGTTTTCATTTTGGATTTTCTTTCAGAAGGTGATGGGTGAATTCTTTCAATACCTATTTTATCTTCTCATTGTAGGACATCAAGTAAGTTTTCCTTGGTGATTTCCTGAAAGATGATGTCTAAGCTCTTTTTTTCATCATGGTTTTTAAGAAGTCCAAAAATCCTTACATAGTCTTTACTAGATTTATTTTCCAGGTTAGTTGTTTTTACGAGGCGGTATTTTACATTTTCTTCTATTAAAAAAAATTGATTCTGTTTAATTGATTCTTGATATTTCATTGAGTAACTAATTTCCTTTTGTTCACTTCTGATTGATCACTAATTTAGTGAATTATTTTCTTCAGTTACTGTTTTTAGTGGTTTTTTATTTGTCCAATTGAATTTTAAATGAGTTGTTTTGTTCTATGGATTTTTTTTTTCCATTTGCCAAATTCTGTTTTCTAAGAAGTTACATTTCACAAATTCTGATTTTCAGAGTGTTGTTTTCTTTTTCCATTTTGTCAGACCTATTTTGTAAGGAGTTCAGTGCTTTTTCCATTTTACTAAATCTATTTTGTAAGGAGTTTTCTTCAAATAATGTCTGTGTTTACTTTTGCTAACATTCTTGAAAAGTTCTCTTTTCCTTTCCCCATTTTTCTTCTAGTTCACTTTTAAGATCCTTTTAAATTTCTTCCAAGAGAGCCTTGTAAAGGTTGGGGGACCAATTCATATTTCTCTTTGGGGTTTCATCTGGATACAATCTGCTTTTACTAACTTCAGGGTTTGAAATCTGTAATCCATTCTTTACTTTCATCATAAAAGCTATCTATGGTCAAGAGTTCTTTTTGTGCTTTTGCTCATTTAAAAAAAAATTGAGATCTGTTTTTAGGGCAAAGGGGAGATTATACAAGTTTCCTCTATAAGTGGCAGTGGCTATGCTGGGTCTGTGCTGATTAACTTCCAGTGCTGGATGGGCATGGTCCCATGAAATTCTGGCAATTAGAGATTTACTATTTGTCTTTAGTATTTGTGTTGGATGTAGTTGGATATTAGTCTACTAACATATTAACTTGCATCCTGGGCAGTATAGCCAATATTGTTGTAGATTCCTCCCATTAGATTCTCTGGTACAGAACCCACCATGGGTGGCCATGGGATTGTGCATTGCTTGCACTCTCTGTGCTTGATCCCCCTGTGCTTGGCCCACCTCCCTCCATGCCCAGTTGAAACAAATCTTTTCTGGAGATCTTTGAAATTGTCTTCTGTTGGTAATTTGTTACATTCCCAATATTTGTGAGAACTGTTACTCCAGTTCAGAGACTGAATTTGCTGTTACATTGAGTTTTATGTGGAGAGCTTAATAAAAGACTTGTCTCCTCTCTGCTATCTTGGCTCTGCTGACAATATATTTTTAAATAATGAGGACTTTCAAGTCTCTGGGCTAAAGAGCTCAATCTTTGAAGTGCAAACATGGGAATCAAGCAAAACATAGAAAGGTAAACAAATCTGGATTGAATTGGAATTGATTGGAAATGAATATATGATGATTACAAATACATGTTCTAATAGAGGGAAAAAAAATTTCATCTTAGCAACTTCATAATATATTTGTGTCATAAAGTGAGTAAGTCAAGAGACATGAAGCAATTTTGTTACATTTCTATAATATTAAAGGAAAGGAAATTAAAAAAAAAAATAATTGGGAAGATAGATGAAGAGTGGCAGAACTTATCTCACAACACTAGAATGCATGAAAAGACTATAAAATTTAGAAAGTGTGGTAAAATTAGATTACACATAAAACTTACTTTCCTATGAGCTAGATAAAGTTGGATTGCATATGCAAATATAGAGTCTCATGGAGAAATACACTCAATTCAACAAGGAATAGAGCAAGGACAGGGAATGTATAATCAAAGAGAGATTGCTCATAAAACAAATTTGATTTTCAGAAAGTGGAAAGTAAGGATAAATGGACCCAAAGGATGAAAATCAATTATCAGGATCTGGATGATGAAAAGAGAAAAATAGAAAAAAAAATTACATAAAATACAAATCATTAAAATGAACAAATTAATGATTACATAAATGAATTCACACACACATACCCACATCCACACACACCCACACACACACACCCCCCACACACAAATAACCCTTTTGATAAAGTATAAAATCTATTTCTGCTACAAGCACTGAAAAGTATAAGAATGAATGGACATTTTTTCTTAAGCTAATAAATACTGTCTTGTGGTGATCTTTTTCTTCTCAAAGACGCAGCCAGGTGATAAAAGTTCAGATCTTTTATTATCCCAATATAGCCCGGTTAGCTTAGAGGCCTATCTCTCTGCTTGGTTCCAAGAGCTCTCTCCGAATGTCTTTAAATCCAAAGGTCTGGTCCTTCAGCCTCTGCCTCTGCTTTCTTCAGCCTCCCCAGCTCCAGTCTTCATGTCATTCCGGTGAAATCTCGACTTGTGGCGTCTTCACTCTGAAGAACCTCTTCGACTGGCCCATTGGCCTATTTATGCTCCTTCCAGAGAGAGGGATTATGGGTAGTTCTACTTAGTACCTTGTTTCAGGTTCTGCCCAAAACATCTTCTTGTAAGATTAGATCAACTCTAATTACTTAGCAGTTAGTAAGGATTCCAACATCTCCCCCTTTCTTTTGTTTTAAAACATAGGGGGTTTCTGAGGGGATACACATAAATCCATCAATATGGGCCAGAACTTTGTAACAGATATAAATCCATCAATATGGGAGGCATTATACATAATTTACATAAGCACATAGCAATATAACACAGGCTAGTAGTAATGTAACAAATAACATGAATCATCCTGAAAATTTACACATGTCCATAAGTCCTAGAAACAGTCCAATAGGATTCCATTGTCCATTCTGAAGATTTTAAGAATCCTTTTGACAGTCTCATTGTCAGCCATCTGATTCTTTCTTCATCTGTGGAAATATAAGCAGTAGTTCATGTGCCAGGAATCTAATAATTCCTGTAAGCTCTGAAGTACTGCAAAAAGTCTCATCAACAATTTTTCATCTCAGGGAACCCAATGATTATCCTCTTCCCCAAGCAGTTAATCTATCTAATTCTCTTCTATTTACCACTTTTGGGATTTCTCCTCATCATCTGGTAATTACATTGGAGTTGTTTGCATTGGATATTGTCTTGTTGTCTTAAAAAGCCTGTATTCTTCCCAACTGTAATCCTGATTGCTTTTCTGTTGGTTGATGACATCAGAGTTCTGAATTTCTAAAGTCTCTCTGGGTGTAACCTCAGCTGCTATCATGCCCCACCTGTCCTTTGATTGATACTTTGGAGCTGGGCCTTGCCTCTCCTTCCTCTGGGTCAATATACATTTAGAGGCCCAGTGAAAGCCTCGGTTACATTTTGGACATGGGGTTTTGGGTTTTCTCTCACCCTGTCTTCTCATTGTGTCTCTGTATCTACATTGGGCTCTTAGATGTCCAATTTTTCCGCACTGAAAACATCGACGAGTTTCTCTAGAATTCCTCTGCCAAGAAGGACCTTGTCTTTCCATGTTCATCATAGTCTGGGCATAATAAGCATTTGTGCCCACTGTGGCACAGCGTCTTATGATTTCTTCTAAAGGAGCATCTTTGTCTAGCCACCATATAATTCTTTTGCAAACCTCATTGGCATTTTCCTTAGCCAAATGTTTAGTCATTATTTCTGTTGCTGCATTGTCTCCAATGGTTCTTATTACAGCTGTTTGTAAACGTCCCACAAAATCTGCAAAAGGTTCATTGGGACCTTGCTCTATTTTTGTGAAAGCATTATTTCCATCTTTCTGTCCAGGGAGAGAATTCCAAGCTTTTATTGCAGCCTTAGAAATTTGCTCATAGACTGTTATGGGATAATAAATCTGTTCTGAACTCTCTGCATACTGACCTTCACCAGCTAGTTGGTCAAAAGTGATTTGTACAACAGCTCCTTTTTGCCTATTGCGTTGGGCTTGAATCCTACATAATTCATGAAACTCCAAAAGCCACAATAAATTTTGTCCCGGTTCTAGACAAGTTTTCGTTATGGATTTCCAGTCATTCGGGGTTAGGATTTCATTAGACAAATTATCCAGTAACATCTTCACATAAGATGATGTAGCCCCATAAAGAGTGCAACCCTTTTTCAAATCTTTAATTTTTCCCAAATTAAAAGGAGTGTATTTTCTCTCTTTTTGACCTGAGGAGTTGAGCTCTTCAATCACAGGATATGCATTTATAAAATCAGATATATCTTCTCCTTCATTTTTTGCCTTAATTAATGCTTTTTCTAATCTTGTTAAATTCTGCTTTACAGGAGAAGCTGACTGTGTTTCTGTCTCTCTCCCTCCCCCTTGTTCCACCCATGAAGGGTTAATTGCGGGGGGAGGGTCATGAGATGTGGAATCACCTAATTCCTCCTGCTGTGAAGTATCATTCTGAGTTTAATTAACTCCATTCTCATCTGATTTGTCCTCCTTTTCACCTAGTAAAGTTGGCACTTCCTCCTGTACTTTCCTTTTCATCATTCTATCACTTAAATAACTTCTTATAGCCAATTGTATTACATTATATGTATTAATTATTGAGTTAGGCCCATTTTTATCATAGAATTGACAAAGATCGTCTCCAACCAATTTCCATTCATTTAGATCTAATTCCTTATCAAGAGAGAAACAAGGACATATGTCCTTTACAGTTTGTAAAAATTCAGTGATTTGCTGTAAACTTATAATTAAACCTTGGCTTTCCATAACTTTAATAATGCTCTCTAAACATTTTCCTTGAACAGAAACAGGCTGTTTTCTAAATATCTGTCCCATCTTAGCTGAAATTCTACTTTAACTCTTCTAACAAAATTTCTTTGTTGCACTCACCCTAATTTCTGGGTTGAAGTGTCTTTTCCACTGGATCAGGATCAGAGGCTTTTCCACTTGAATCAGGATCGTAGCTTTTCCTCTGAAATCCACTGAGGGGTCTGTCAGCCCCACGTTGGGCGCCAAAATATCTATAACCACTAGTCTTCCTTGATCTCATGTTTTCTGTCCAAAGATTATAAGGATTGCCTTGGATCAGTAAACAAGTGAGAAGAACCAAATCTTTCTTAGTTGAAGTAAGCAAGTGAAAGTAATACTAATCATTTAACAAGCATATAGTGAGTGTTTACTAGGATCTCAGAACTATACTTTGCAAATGGTAAATTTTTATTAGAAATAACTGGTCATTAAAATTCTTTGGTATCAACTAAAAATAGAGAAATTATTCTATGGAATAAAACAGATTGAAAACACACAGAAGCAAAACTAGAAGCATAATATTTGATAAATGAAGGAACATTCCTAAAATGTTATAAAATCATGATTTTGCAAAACTATTGCAAAACCTTGGAAGACATCGCAAAAATTATGTTAGATCAAGTACTCACACCACGTATAACAATAATTTCCAAATGGATACATGAGCTATATACAAAAGTCATATCATAAACAAATTAGAGTAAGCAAGAAAATAGCTTTTGCAATTATAGATAGGAGACAAATTGATATCCAAACAAGAGACAACACGAGTCATAGGAAAGAAAGGGAACAATTTTGATTAAATAAAATTGAAATATTTTATACAAATTAGAAAGGAAAGAGTTAACTGAAAAAGATCCTTTTTATTAAAGCTTTTTATTTTCGAAACATATGCATGAATAATTTTTCAAATTAATTAATTTAAACTAAATTAAAATTAATTTAATTAAATTAAATTAATCCTTACAAAACCTTGTGTTCCTATTTTTTCCCTCCCTTCTCCTTCTATCCCCTCTTCTTCATGGCATGTAATCTAATATGTGTTAAACATGATAAAATATGTGTTAAATCCAATATATGCATACATATTTATACAATTATCTAACTGCACAAGAAAAATCAAATCAAAAAGAAAAATAAAGAGAAAATAAAATGCAAGCAAACAACAACATAAAGAGTGAAAATGCTATGTTGTGATCCACAATCAGTTCCCACAGTCTTCTCTCTAAGTGTAAATGGCTCACTTCATCACAATCTCATTGGAACTTGTCTGAAATATCTCATTGTTGAAAAGAGCCATGTCCATCAGAATTGATCATCATATAATCTTCTTGTTGCCATGTTCAAGGATCTCCTCGTTCTGCTCATTTCATTTAACATCAGTTCATATAAGTCTCTCCAGACCTCTGTGAAATCATCTTGCTGATTATTTCTTATAAAACAATAATATTCCATAACATTCATAGGCATGCCATTCTTATTCAGCCATTCTTCAACTGATGGACATCCACTCAGTTTCCAGTTTTTTTTTTTTTTTTGGTTTGTTTGTTTGTTTGGTTTTTTTGGCTGCAAAAATGGGGCTGCCACAAATATTTTTACATGGGAGTCCCTTTTCTTCCTTTAAGATAGCTTTGGGATATAAGCTGAGTAGAAACATTGATAGATCAAAGGGTGTGCACATTTTAATAGTCCTTTGGGCATAGTTTTAAATTCCTCTCCAGAAGGGTTCAATCTGTTCACAACTCTACCATCAATGTATTTGTGTCCTAGTTTTTCTACATCCCCTTCAACATTCATCATTGTCTTTTCCAGTCATCTTAGCCAATGTAAGAGTGTGTAGTATAGTACCTCAGAGTTATCTTAATTTGCATTTCTCTGATCAATAGTGATATGACTTGAAATGGTTTTAGTTTCTTCATCTTAAAATTGTCTGTTCATGTCCTTTGACCATTTGTTAACTGGAGAATGGCTTGAGTTCTTATAAAATTGAGTTTGTTCTCTATATATTTTGGAAATAAAGCCTTTATCAGAATCCTTGAATGTTTAAATGTTTTCACAGTTTATTGCTTCCCTTCTAATCTTGTCTGCATTATTTTTATTTGTATAAACCCTTTTTAACTTAATATAATCAAAATTATTTTGTTCAACTAATTTATTCAATAATGATCAAAAATCTCATCTTTCTCCACAGATCTGAGAAGTAAACTAGCCTTTGTTCTTCTGATTTGCTTATAATATCTCTGTCTAAATCATGAACCCATTTCTACCTTATATTGGTATATGCAAAAGATCTTTATAGGATTTCTCTGATAAAGGATAGGTAGCCAACATAGACAGGTAGATACATAGACAGATAAACAGGTTCACATTCATACATACATATACGTACATATAGATGTATCATTGCCCAATTTACATTTGCCAATGCAAAAGAAGAATAATCTATTGAGGGAAGAATGAATCAAGTGAGGTATAGAATTGAATGTCAACAATCCTAATGTGAAAGTTAATTAGTCTGTGTAAACTAAAGATGTGCTTTTTATTTGACAAGAAATAACTTCTGTATCTATAAGTTAGTCTACCCCACCTGCCATCCCATTTGAAGTTATGTGGGTTCAGAGCTATACATACTGTTTCAATTCAGAAGTCAGATCTTTTCAGATATCATCTTAGCCAGATGTTTACTTTTCATAATCTCTGTTTTATATATACCTTCAATCAGTAGCAATGATAAGAAAAAATATTACCATCATCAACAGATTCCCACTTAAAAAAAAAAAAACACATCCCCCCCAATTACATGTAAAGACAATTTTAACATTCATTTAAAAATTGAGCTCAAGATTTTCTTTTTCCATCCCTCATATCCCACCCCCAATAATCAATTTGACATGTTAGATATGTTCAAAAATGCAAAACATATCACCATATTAGTCATGTTATGAAAGAAAATGACACAAAAGGAAAAAAAAAACTACACATAAAACTAATCAAGTTATTTTTTTCTTTCATTTTTCGCTGCCATTTTTCTTCTTTCTCTTCTTCATATAATCTCTCTCTCTCTCTCTCTCTCTCTCTCTCTCTCTCTCTCTCTCTCTCTCTCTCTGTCTCTCTCTGTGTCCATTTCTTTTTCTCTCCTACTATACTCTGCCTTATCACATTTAGAGTACTGTATTTAGGAATAAGTACTATATTTAAGAATAGTTAAGAACTGTAGAATAGTTAAGAGAAGTGCTAGTGAAAGTTGAAAATCTTCAATATAATGTCGCTTGAGGATCAAATGTAGGAAATATGGATGTTAGTCAAAAAAAAAAAAGATGGCTTAGGCAGGAAATGATAACTGTCTTCAGTTAGCTAGTCACTGCAGCTAGATAATGGGATTGATAGAGTATCAGGTCTAGAATAAGGAATTTCCAATGTGACAATTTCCAATTTCCAATTTCTCACAGCTCCTAGCTATGTGACCTTTGGCAAGTAATTTAAGCCTGTTTGCCTCACTTTCCTATTCTACAAATTGAGCTAGAGAAGAAAATGGCAAATCACTCATGTAACTTTGTCAAAATGACCCTAAATAGATCACAAAACTAGACACAACAACAACAACAACAACAAAAATACTGAACAACAACATATGGAAGAGATAGTCAAGTATTTATGTTTTTCCTTATATACTGAACTAAAAATGATGAGTCCAAACTGAAAAAAAAAAAAAAAAGGAAAATTTAGATTTGATGTTCACAAAAGTCTAATGATCACCATTGTCCTAGCATGAAATGAATTTCCATGTGAAGTCCAGTTTTTCATTCACTGGACATCTTCATTGGACTTCAAAAATACAAAGTCCAGGACAGCTCAGTGGTGCAGTGGATAGAGCACCAGCCCTGAAGTCAGGTGGGCCTGATTTCAAATCTGTCTCAGAACACTTAACACTTTCTTGCTGTGTGACCCTGGGTAAGTCACTTAACCCAAATTGCCTCAGCACACACACACAAAAAAAAATACAAAATCCTTTGCTGGGTGTGCTATTGAAGTGAATTTCACTCAGTTATACTTTGGACTAGATGGTTATTTATTTCCATTCCAACTTTTAAGTACTGTGATCATAGACCTTCATTTTTATGCCAGATCAGGGAGAAGAAGACTTCATAAAATCAACTTCAAGACCACAATGTAAATGAGGAACTGGATTGGTGGACTCTGCAGGATGTTCTCCCAGCTGTTTATTCACTTACAATCTGGTTGAGAGCAGACCTAGCAAAACACAAGCTGAGGCTTAGCTTGGGCTCACTTACACATTCAAATTGCCTGTGTTTAAAAACCCCTAAAAACTGTAATGGCTTAATTAAGCTGGTAACTTTATGACATCCTTCTCCTCATTTGAAGCCTGACTTCAAACCTTCTCTAAATAAACAAGCCAGCATTAAAACTCCAAGGCACTAGCCAGGCTTAGCACTGGAAAGCATAGAAATTCTAAGCTTAGAAGATAATGGGACCTGTGATGAATACTAAATTCTTTATTGTACATGCTGGACAGATTCACAGACTCTGGGATTTCTTGAAATCATGTAACAGAGCAGTTAATATTTCAGACATTTATGGGAATTTAGTGTTTTTAATGAGTCTGAAACATATATCCTGGCCTACCCATAAGAGATAAAGTCAACCTTTAAAAGGGAAGTCAAGCAGAGATCATATCCAGGATATTTGTAGGTCTAAAAAAGAACTCATACAACTTGGATCTTCTCTTTCAGCTCTGTGACTTTTTTGTCTGGGTGACAATAGGCAATAAGACTAAATTCCTTTCTCTCAGTTTTCAATAAAATATTATTTTCCCTTTGCTTTTACTATTTTCATTGATTCATCATTGCTATTCTTCTAGGCTATGATATTCTGCTACTTGGTGAATGGGTAACCACAAAGTCTTCTGGAATTTATTTAATAAATAGGGAGACATAAGCTAAAGGAAACTTGGTTATCTGTCTATTTCTTTTGGTCAGTATTGTTAAACTTAAGAAAAAAAGAAAGTTTTCAGAAAACTTTTATGGAACTTAAGTAAAGTGATTTTTGCTGTGAAATGAACTTTTTTCCCCCTCCTGTCTCACAATCTGGCCGACTGTCTGGTGATGCTTTCACTGAGCTATCATTCATCTATCAGATAAAAAGATGAAGGGAGATGTGTGCCGCACCAACTCTCCAAGGTCACAAGGAGGTGAGTGCCACCCTCAATTTCATTATATCTGCCTATTTGGATTTTTTGTACTGTGTCTTTTTTATTTCTCCCTTAACAGCTGCATGTATTAGCCTTTGGGGAATGTGGCAAAAGTGTTTTTCATTTTTAGGAAGCCACATGTTCTCTATCTTTAAATCAAAGGTGAAATGCAGCGTGATGTGGCAGCAGTCCAAAAAGTAGAGACCACATGGACTTTCTGCCTTAAAGTCATTTTCTAAGATGTTAAAAAAAATCCATATTGAATGTTGTAACTATTGAGGGCAATTAGCTGAGACAGCAGGGAAGAGACAAGACAAGGAGGCCTCTGGTGGCCAAAAGGTGGCTGTCTCCCTTTTAGGTTGTTAATGGCAATGCAGAACACATTAATTCCTACAATCATTTCCTATTAGCTAAATAGAAATGTCTTAAGATAATGGGAATACCTTATGGCATAAGTGACTTTATAAAGTAACTTATTAGAACTTCTTATCTGTATAAATTAAACAGTTTGAGATCTTGATAGCTGGGAAGATACCTCTTCAATGTTGATTATTGAGATATCTCATGGGAACTCATCTAAATGTTTCTGGATAAACTTTCTGGTAAGGTAGTATCTACAGCCCCTTGTTTGCCAGACCCCAATTTCTTTACAGGAATTTCTGCAATAAGTGACACAGGGATAGTAATTCAGACTGAACTTGAGATTTCATTGAAATAGGGAATTGGTTGGTTAATAAACTACAAATACTAATTCATATAAAAATCTCCATTCATTTCACTTAGTAACGCATAATCTTAAGGCTTATTAGATACCTAGAAAACTGAGACGGTAAATAGAGGCAAGACTTGAATCTACCTTGGAGATGAATTTTTATGATCATCATCAAGCATCTATTAAACACTTAGTAAGTGACAAGGCATTATGTTATGTGCTGAGGATACAAAGAAAAACAAAAATACTATATCTCTCAACTATAGACATTGCCTGTGAAGAGACAGACAGACAGACACACACACACACACACGTTTAGAGTTCTACAAAGTGTCTCACCTTTAAATGCTATCTTATTTAAACCTCAATACACCCTTTTAGGGAGGTGCTACAGAGATAATTCTATTTTCTAACCCAGAGAAGTTCATGACCATAGCGATTCGACCATTGTTCATATTCAGGGGTCCTCAAACTTTTTAAATAGGGGGCCAGTTCATTGTCACTCAGACTGTTGGAGGGAAAACTTTGTTTTGTAGGCCTTTAAATAAAGAAACTTCATAGCCTGGGTGAGGGGGATAAACATCCTCAGCTGCTGCATCTGGCCCGTGGGCCAGAGTTTGAGGACCCCTGATAGCTAATAATTAAAGATTTGAGCCCATGTTCACCAAATGCCCAGTCCAATATTCTAACACCAACACTATGCTGATAACCACTCCATCTGTAAAATCAGAAACTGGAAGCCCCATTAAAAAATATGTTTATTTTATGAAAATGACAACCTAAATTTCAATAGCTGTCTTTTTCTTAAGGAGGTCTAAACAACACAGAGGCTCTCATACAAATTCTCTGAACATCCCTGTGAGGAATAAATAAAAGAAGTGTAAAGAAAAAAAAATCACTATTTTGTAGAGACAAATACAATTCATAGAGAGATTTTGCAATATATATATATATATATATATATTTATATTTGCTCAAGGGCATACACTGAAAAGAAGTGCTGGAATCTAAATCTATGTTGAGTGCTTCCCAGTCCTGTGTGCTTTCTATTCCACTGGTTTAGCTGAATCCATGGGGTCCACCATAGCATTAATCCCTAGACTAAGCAACCTAGTGTTCAGCTGAGAGTCACTTGAAATGCTGGAAATTTCCTTTCATTTCCCTGAGAGACCATTAGATAGCTGAACAGATTCCATTATCTAGATTCATTTCCTTATATTTGTTTTCTTTACTTCATCCCAGAATACTCTTGCCTGCTAACCTAATAACTATAGTTGACACACGCCAGAACTTTAAGGTCTGCAAAATTCTGCAAATACATGATCTACCTTGATCCTCATGACAACTTTGAGATGTACTGCAAGCATTATCATCTCCATTTGAAAAGTAAAGAAACTGAGGTTCAGAAAACCTAAATGAATTTTCCATGATAAACACTTATTGATTACATTTGTCTCAAATAGAATTTCAACCTACTGACTCCCAAAGAATTTGGGAGCCTGTTCCCTTGCTAAATGACAAAACCTCAATAGCCCCAATCCCCTATGCATGTCCCTTGAAATAAGTAAGGCCTGGGTAATGCACAAAAATCCCTCTGCCTCCTGGCCCATGTTCAGGCTCCCTGATTTCTCTACCCTCACCCCAGCCTCTAATTTTACTTAATTCAAAGAGTCTAATAAAAAACTAGCAAGATTTACTTTTTGTGGTTGGGGAATGAGGAGGTGCAATTGCCTAGAGAATACTGTAAACCTAATCTTTTTCTAATCTCTCTAACTGCCCCTCCTATTGTGAATACTTTCTTCAATTAAATTTCCTTGCATTATTTTCTCTCTGTTACCTTCTGACTTGTGCTTTTTTTACATCTTCTAGTATTCTTCCTCTCAGCTATGTTAATTCTTTCCTTTAAAAGCATCAGTCATTAACCCAGGAAAGTTTTCCCTTAATCACATTCTCCTTTGTGATCTTCCTTCTGGCAACAAAAGTGTTCCATATGGGAAATTTCCACCTTTGCCTTGTACTTTATTCTAGAATCATGAAGCTCATTGAAAAACAAGCCTTTCGTGAAAATGTCTAGAACTATTTTCCAAATCTTTATATCTTTGGACCCAAATAGATTTCTCTTCCTTTGAAAAAATCAGTTTCTATAAACTTTATTCTAAGGCTAGCTATTTCCATTAAAAAAAATTCCTATTCAACTTTCTTAACCAAAATGCTGGAGTAATTTGCCTTTTCCTTCTCCAGCTCATTCTATAGATGAAGAAACTAAGGCAAACAATGTTCAGTGATTTACCCAGAATCACACATCAAGCAAAGTGTCCTTGCCATGTCATTGTCTCTGATCCTGCTACAATTTTATATTTCTAATTTGTATATATTTTTTTAACATCTGAATTTTATGCTTCAATCTAGTTTCCAAAAAAATGTAGGTACATCTCTTTTTGTTTGTTAATACTGGTCATTTATTTCATCACATGAATCAATTTTACCCCCATTGCCCCTAGAAATATGGTGAACTGAATTTTTAACTTACTTCAATGAAATAGTTAATATTCTCCATCTCTATGTAACCAAAATCAGAGCCAAATCAGGATCAGAGATTTTCTTGCTTTAGAAGAGAAGATTAATACAATTAGTAGATAAATGATAAGGTAAAGCTAAGGTCAATATTAACTCAGAGGAAGAATAAATCTTGATAACAACAAAGATGTCAATATGCAGCTAGGTATGCTATCCTTTTCTTGAGCATTTTTATTAGAAAACTATAGAAATAAAATGTCTCCCTCACTACTGAAGCAGTAACTATATTTTTGGATAGAAAAACTACATTTTATCAAGTTGAATATGCAGAAATAGCCCAGTAAAATGTACTCTTTGGCATATACAATCTGCTTTTAGCTAATATGTTTTATTAGCCAGAAATTTAGCATTCTGTTCATCAAAACTAAAATATAAATAATAATGGGGTATGTGAAGTGTTCAGGATGGACTAGTACATCTGATGTCAGGGATTGCTAAGCCATTTTCAGTGGTCGTTTCTTATTGAACAAAAATATTCCATAACATTAATATGCCATAATTTATTCAGCCATTCTCCAATTGATGAACATGCACTCAGTTTCCAATTTCTTGCCACTATAAAGAGAGCTGACACAAACATTTTTGCACATGTGGGTCCCTTTTCCTTCTTTAAGATCTCTTTGGGTATAAGCCCAGTAGTAACACTTCTGGATCAAAGGGTATGCACAGTTTGATAGCTTTTTGAGCCTAGTTCCAAATTGCTCTCCAGAATGCCTGGATGTATTCACAATTCCACCAACAATGTATCAGTGTCCCAGTTTTCCCACATCCCCTCCCACAATCATCATTATCTGTTCCTGTCATCTTAGCCAATCTCACAGTGTAATCTCAGTGATTGTCTTAATTTGCATTTCTCTAATTAATAATGACTTGTAGCATCTTTTCATATGGCTAGAAATAATTTCAATTTCTTTATCTGAGAATTGTGTGTTCATATCCTTTGACCATTTATCAATTGGAGAATGGCTTGATTTCTTATAAATTAGCATCACTTTTCTATATATTTTGGAAATGAGGACTTTATCAGAATGTAAAAATGTTTTCCTAGTTTATTGCTTCCCTTCTAATCCTGTCTGCATTAATTTTGTTTGTATAAAAACTTTTCAATTTCATATAATCAAAATTTTCTACGTTGTGATCAATAATGATCTCAAGTTCTTCTTTGATCATAAATTCCTTCCTCTTTCACAGGTCTGAGAGGTAAACTATCCTATGCTCTTCCAATTTATTTATAATCTCATTTTTTATGCCTAAGTCATGAACCCATTTTGACCTTATCTTGGTGTATGGTGGTAAGTGTAGGTCAATGCCTAGTTTCTGCCATACTAATTTCCAATTTTCCCAGCAATTTTTGTCAAATAGTGAGTTTTTATCCCCAAAACTGGGGTCTTTGGGTTTGTCAGACACTATATTATTAAAGTTATTGGCTGTTTTGTCCTTTGAACCTAACCTATTCCATTGATCAACTGGTTTATTTCTTAGCCAATACCAAATGGTTTTGGTAACCGCTGCTTTATAATATATTAAATCTGATATAGCTAGGCCAACTTCATGTGATTTTTTTTTCATTAATTCCCTTGAAATTCTTGACCTTTTGTTTTTCCATGTGAACTTTGTTGTTATTATTTCTAGGTCATCAAAGTAGTTTTTTGGGAATCTGATTGGTATAGCACTAAATAAATAGATTAGTTTAGGTAGTATTGTCATCTTTATTATATTTGCTCACTCTATCCAAGAACACGTAATATTTTTTTCCAGTTGGTTAGATCAGACTTAATTTGTGTGGAAAGTGTTTTGTAGTTTTACTCATAAAGTTTCTGATTTTCCCTTGGCAGATAGATTCCTACATATTGTGTACTATCAGTAGTTACTTTAAATGGAATTTCTCTTTGTAACTCTGTTTGATTTTGTTAGTGATATATAAGAATGCTGATGATTTATGTGGGCTTATTTTGTATACTGCAACTTTGCTAAAGGTGTGGATTATTTCTAATAACTTTTTAGTAGAATCTCTGGGGTTCTCAAAGTATACTGTCATATCATCAGCAAAGAGTAATAATTTGGTTTCCTCATTGCCTACTCTAATTCCTTTAATCTTTTTCTCAACTCTTATTGCCAAAGCTAGCATTTCTAATACAATATTGAATTGTAACAGTGATAGTGGGCAACCTTGTTTCACTCCTGATCTTTATTGGGAATGGTTGCAGTTTTCCCCCATTACATATGATGCTTACTGCTGGTTTTAAATAGATGCTACTGATTATTTTAAGGAAAAGTCCATTTATTCCTAAGCTCTCAAGGGTTTTTAATAAGAATGGATGTTGGATTTTATCAAATGCTTTTTCTGCATCTATTCAAATGATCATATAGTTTTTGCTAATTTGATTATTAATGTGGCCAATTATACTGTTTTCCTAATATTGAACCAGCCCTACATTCCTGATATAAATTCTACTTGATCGTGATATATTATCCTGGGGATGATTTTCTGTAGGCTTTTTGCTAATATTTTATTTCAGATTTTAGCATCAATTTTAATTAGGGAGATTGGTCTATAATTTTATTTCTCTGTTTTCAACATACCTGGCTTAGGTATTAGTACCATGTCTGTGTCATAAAAGGAATTTGGTAGGACTCTTTCATTCCCTATTTTTTCAAATAGTTTATAAAGCATTGGGGCTAATTGTTCTTTGAAAGTTTGGTAGAATTCACATGTAAATCCATCTGGTCCCAGTGATTTTTTTTTTAGGGAGTTGATTAATAGCTTGTTCTATTTCTTTTTCTGAAATGGGACTATTTAAGCAATTTACTTCCTCCTCTGATAATCTGGGAAGCCTTTATTTTGGGAGGTAGTCATCCATTTCGCTTAGGTTATCAAATTTATTGGCATAAAGTTGCACAAAGTAACCCCTTATTATTTCTTTAATTTCCTCTTCATTGGTGGAAAGTTCTCCCTTTTCATTTTTAAGACTATTAATTTGACTTTCCTCTCTCCTTTTTCTAATCAGATTTACCAAAGGTTTATCAATTTTATTGTTTTTTTCATAAAACCAACTCTTAGTTTTATTTATTAGTTCAATAGTTTTTTTTTTTAACTTTCTATATTATTAATTTTTCCTTTTAATTTTAGAATTTCAAGTTTAGTAATTTATTGAGGGTTTTTAATTTGGTCTTTTTCTAGCTTTTTAAGTTGCAGGCCCAATTCATTGATCTTCTCTTTTTCTATTTTATTCAAGTAAGCCTCTAAAGATATAAAATTTCCCCTTATTACTGCTTTGGCTGCATCCCATAAATTTTGATATGATGTCTCACCATTGTCATTATCTTGAGTGAAATTATTAATTGTGTCTATAATTTGCTGTTTCACCCAATCATTCTTTAAGATGAGATTATTTAGTTTCCAATTACTTTTTGGTCTATTTATCCCTAACTTTTTGTTGAATGTAGTTTTTATTGCATCCTGATCTGAGAAGAAAGCATTTACTATTTCTGCCTTCCTGCATTTAATTTTGAGGTCTTCATGTGCTAATTATATGGTCAATTTTTGTATAGGTTCCATGAACTGCTGAGAAGGAAGTATATTCCTTTCTGTCTCCATTCACTTTTCTCCAAAGATCTGTCATACCTAAATCCTCTAATATTCTATTTACTTCTTTAATTTCTTTCTTATTTGTTTTGTGGTTTGATTCATTTATTTCTGAGAGTACAAGATTGATATCTTCCACTATTATAGTTTTCCTGTCTATTTCTTTTTGCAAGTCTCTTAACTTTTCCTTTAGGAAGTTACATGCTATGCCACTTGGTGCATATATGTTTAGTATTGCTACTGCTTCATTGTCTATGCTACCCTTTAGCAAGATATAGTTTCCTTCCTCATCTCTTTTAATTAGAAAAAAAAAATTTTGCTTTAGCTTGATCTGAGATAAGGATGGCTACCCCTGCTTTTTTGACCTCATCTGAAGTATAATAGATTCTGCTCCAGCCTTTTTACCTTTACTCTGTATGTATCTCCCTGCTTTAAATGTGTTTCCTGTAAACAACATATTATAGGGTTCTGACTTTTGATCCAGTCTGCTACCCATTTCTGCTTTATGGGAGAGTTCATTACATTCACATTTATAGTTAAAATTACTAATTCTGTATTTCCTGCCATCTTATTGTCCCCAGATTATGCTTTTATTTTCTTGTCTTCCCTTACCCCTTTCCCCCTAGTAACCTTATGGCTACCACTTGCCTCATGAATCTCTCTCTTTAGAATCCCTCCCATCCCCTTTGAATCCCTTCCCCTTTCTTGTACCTTTCCCTTATTACTCTTTTCATCTCCCACTTTTTAATGAGGTGAGAGAAGTATCTCTGTAAATCTAATATGTCAATTATTTCCTCTTTGAGCCAACTCTGATGAGAGGAAGATTCACATAGTGTTCCTTCCCCTCTCTAAATTTCCTCAAATATGATAGGTTTCCTTTGCCTCTTCGTGGGATGTAGTTTCTCTCTTTTTATATCCCCCTTTCCCTGTTTCTGGTATACTATTCCCTTTCCATTTATACTTACCTTTTTTATGTTATATCACTGAAAAGCTAGAGATATGATAAGTTAAATGGTGATGCTTCCTGGTAGAAAATACTGGAGGAAAGATGAAAGCTGGGCTTGAAATTCTGTCTTTCCCTCTATCTTCTCCCCCTTTCCACACTAATAGAATCTTTATGAAATTAAATCAGCATTTTAAAAAATTATTGTCAAGTATTCAAGGAGAATATTATCTGGGTTTTCCTAGTGGAAATATAACAGAATTTAAGTGATTTGAATAAGTAAGTATGAATTATCCTAAAAATAAAGAGATTGGGCACAGAGAATAAATGCCCTTGAAAAGCTAAGATTCAGGACAACAAGAAGCTTTGTAATGTAGTCAATGTTGATTAATAGAAATGCTATGAATTTGGGAGGAACATATTCTCCCCAGAAACAAGTCAAAGTCAAAGAGATAGAATCATGCAGTTGTATAAGTAGAGACTTGTATCTTAATCTGCTCCTTAAAGGCAAGGGATGAGATTGACTGATTTTATCTTGAAGGACATTGTTTCTACCTGAGAGAGTTAGTGCCTGCACAAGGAAAGATTAATTAGTGTTATGGGCCAGAACTCTTGTACTTAAAACAAGCATTCTTACAAGGTGCTAAGTGGAATTGATAAGACATGGTGATTAATAGTTCTCTAGTTCAGTACATGTACTTAGTACTTAATATAGTTCTACAAGATCCACACCTACAATGATATAATATAATAGAGTATATAAAAGCTAGCAGGAACTGAGAGACAGATTCATTCCATCATCCACCTTTGTGGTAGCTGGAGGCTGAAGCATAAGCCCTCAGACTCAGAGACAGATTCACTTCATCTCACACCACCTTGGTATCTGGCCTCATGCACTTCCCTCACTGAGACCAAGGCCGGTCTGAAAGGCTCTCCAGAAAGTTGCCCAGCCCCAGGGAAGGAGACAATAAAGAATTTGGACTTTAATATCTGATTATTCTTGTGGTTATTACTCTGACTGAAAAGAAGGCTGCTCCAAAGACCTCCAGAAAACCAACAAGAACATTACAAATTAGGGAGAAATGAATTTTCCCATAGGAACAAACGTGACCTTTTATACTCCTATGACCCCAAGGCGTACAGACTTTCTATCATCATCCCAACCATTTCCTTTTTTGTTATAGAATGTTATACTTTGGCTATATATTCTAAGCAAATCTATTATTGTTGAGTCATTTTAGTTGTGTCTGATTCATCATGATTCTATTTGGGGGTTTCTTGGCAAAGATACTGGAGTGGTTTGACATTTCTTTTCTCAGCTCATTTTACAGATGAAAAACTAAGGTAAATAGCATTAAGTGACTTGTCTAGGGTCACACAGCTGGTAAGTGTCTGAGAATGAATTTGAATTCATAAAGAGGAGTCTTCCTATCTTCCGGCTCAACTCTTTGCAATGCATAGTCTAGCTTTTCTAAGAACCTACACAATCTGAACCCTAAAGAACCTCAAGGTGATACCTGAACAGTTTTCTTTGTGTACTAATACATTTATTTTCCTTTAGTTTGTCTAGTTATTTTATTGTTAAATATATGTTTTGATCTTCCAAAATTAATGGAGAGTGAGATTCTCCCCGGCATTTCAAAAGATCTAGACTAGGGAACTCCCAAATTATTTTGGTGGCAGCTATCCCTGGGCTCTCAGGAAAACCAAATTGGAGAACATCCACAATAGCAATAAGCCCCACTTTAAATGTAAATCACTATGTTTGGAAAAGAAGTGTGGTACTCTGCATAACATATCCAATGATGGATAGAACATTTATTGGAATCAGGAGCTGTATTATATTTAAATCTTATTTCTAACATCTATTTGCTCTGTGATTAAGTGAAGGTATCTTGAATTCTCTGGAGCTCATTTACTTCCTATGGGAATAATGGGAATAATAATCTTCATATAAATTACCTCAAAGTAATATTCTGGGAGGTTTACATAAAATAGATTGTTCAATTTTTTAATATAAAAAACTTTTTTTTTTTTTACTTTTTATACTTAAAGATGCTATATAAATGTCTAACATTTTGGTTGTAGAAAAAACCTTTCTTATTTTTTCATAAATTCAAATACAACCAAAATTAATTTGGTACCAGTAGTCATTATCTTGTTTAAACCACAAAATACAATACTTGGTGGTTCTACAGATGAAATCCTAAGGGAGCATAGATGAATATACATATACACATAAACATACATGTATATTTGCATATATGTAGCTACATTGCAGGATGCATGTGTGTACATATGTGCATGTATGTGTATATGTATATAATACCCATATGTGTGTATGCATAGATTCCTCACATGAATATACTAGGTTACCCATTCAACAAAACAATATCAAATAGTAGAGACTGGATTTAAGTCCTGCTTATTTGAATATGACAAAGTCTGCTTTTCCCATACATCTTTTTACTTTCCTATTAATCCTCTTGTTCTGACTTCTGAACTCTGATATTGTACCTTTCCTACCCTACTTTGTCTCTTTTGCTTCATTTAAAAAAAAAAATATTGGTGTCCTATGTATACAACTTGAGTACACGAAGAAAAAAGGCATTTTCTAATCAACTAACATAATGGGGGGGGGGAAATATATATATGTGTGTGTGTGTGTGTGTGTGTGTGTGTGTGTGTGTGTGTGTGTCTTAGGGAAGGAAGAGAAAACACAATGGCAATCTTATCCATTCTTTATTCTGCATGATAGCTCTATACCCTACTGAGAAGGGATAAAAAATATGTGGTTCACACTCAACTAACCCAAAGTCATTATTACTTCAAATGATTGGTGGGAATACGAAGCAGTACATGACATATAAACTCCAGAACCAGGAGTATGAGAGTTGATCTTTGGGGTACTTAATGGGAGCAAATGGCAAATAATGTTCAAACCAGTGTCAAAGGTCCACAAAGACTTGGGAAAATAACAAAATAGAGATTTGATAGAAGATAAAGCCTAAATTATAGTGAGTCAACAGATGCTTATTTGGTCCATTGATTGGTGACACTATTCAGCTCTCCCTGTGACATTGTACTTTGGTCCACTATAAGCAAAGATTCTCTGCTGTTGAAGAACATTAGTATTCTACAAAATTATTTTTCCATCTATTGTATTTTTTTCATTAATTCCATTGATATTCTTGTCTTTTTGTTCTTCTAGATGAATTTTGTTATTTTTATTTTTTTTTTAGTTCTATAAACTAATGTTTTGACAGTCTGATTGGTATGGCACTGAACAAGCAGAACAATTTAGGCAGAATTGTCATTTTTATTATATTAGCATGGCATAGCCATGAACAAGTGATATTTTAAAATTATTTTTTAATGAACTTAAACCATGATGAACTAGTCAATAGGGAAAGAAAAACAAGAAAAGAGGAGATAATGAGGAGGAGGATGAGGATGATAGTATAGTGGTGCTGGTGGTAGTGCTGGTAGTGGAGTGAGGGAATAATCGCCTTGACATGGTATTTTAAGATTTGTAAAGTGCTCTACAAATATTTCATTTTATTCCCATTCAAATCCTGAGAATTATGTTCTATTATTCTTCTCATTTTATATATGAGGATACTAAGACAGAGGTCAAATGACTTGATCCAGATCACTCATCTAGAAAATGCCTTAGATTTTACAGTCAATCTTTCTGGACGAAAGATTCAACACTCTAGGAACTGCTTTCCTTTATGCCTTTCCTATTTTGGAATTTTAAGTGAAATTTTGGACTTCAGTACACATAGTTTGTTCTTTAAAATAAACTTATATTTAATAATAATAATAAAATTTGCTCTTTATATATACATTTATGTCACTTTCTAAACAACTTTCATAGTCAGGAGTGGTTTGTTTCTCCTATGACTTTGTGCATGAAACCTTCTATTAGGATTTATAGAACTTTGATTTGTATTAAATTGATTTGTGTTCATCATATGAAAGACTGCTCCAGATCATTAACATAATAAAAGAGAAACGCAAATTTAAAAAAAAAAAAAACTGAGGTTTTACCTAAAACCCTGTAAATGAACAAAGATGGTAAAAAATAAGAATAGTAAATTCTGGAGAACTTATGGGAATACAGGCACATTAATGCATTATTGCTGGAATTGTAAATAAGAGCAATAATACATAGTGTAAAAGCAATTTATATTTTTGCAAACACAGCATACTTTCAGCCCAGGAACTCCATTTTTAGACTTCACTCCAAAGAGAGTATTGGAAAGAAGAAAATCTTAATGTACATCAAAATATTAATAGTAGCAATTTTTGTGGTAATAAAGGACTGGAAACAAAGCATATGCCCCTTGATTGAAGATCAATTCAAAAACTGTAATGTGTATTACTCATTAAGAAATGAACAATGTGATGAGTATAGAGAAACATGGAAAGATTCATATGAACTGACTCAGTGTAAAATAAATAAACAGAACCATGAAAATAATATATACAATGATTATAATGCTGTGAAAGGGAAAAAACACAAAATAATCAAAGTGAATTTGTAAAATTACCAAAAAACAAGTTTTGCTTTAAGGAAGAATTATGGTATTGGCATGGCATTCCCATATAACATTGGGAGGTCCTAGAGCATGGTATATTGGACATAGTTTCAGTTTTTTTTTTTAATATTGATTGGCTCAGCTTATTTTTTCCCTTTTTTCATTAAAATATTATTTGTTATATTTATTAAGGCACAAGGAAAGGAGAAAGGGGAAAAAATTTATGATAAAATATCTATAAAGTATATTTTGAAAGTGTTTTGTATCTTTATGTTTCTTCCTAAGTGATATGTTCCTTGAGATTAGAAAGCATGCCTCATTTTAGTTTTATTAACCAATAAATAAATTAGTATTTATCAAATATGTGCTATGTTTTAGGCATTCCATGTTTTTGTGTATTCTAAGATAACAATAAAGTAAATAAAGTAAAATAAAATAAAGTGTTATCAAAGAGGTTATATACTACTAAGGGAAACAAAATGCAAATATATTAGCCTATACCAAATACACACCAAATTAAGTATCAAGCAGTTCTGGAAGGGACCATTAGCCCTCTGGAGAGGATCAGTGAGCTTCAGGTAAGAGGGAAGTTTCTGGTTACATTTCCAAGGAAACAGCATTCAAAGTCATATATATATATGAGAAGAGGAAATACACTGTGTCTATGTGGAAGAGTTTGTGCTTCTGCACAGAGATATGGTTGATAGAATGTTAAATGTAATGAAAAGTTAGTAGGAGAGTCTGTATTACACACTAGGGTATTTACAGGAAAGTCATACACGATAGATTTGGAAAAGCCATTAAGATATCCGCTGATGAAAGGCTGCAAAGGCTAAATGTAAGAAAATATATTTGATTCTAATTGCAATAGGGAATTATGGGAATTTATTGAGTAGAAGAATGACAATTATTCTTGTTTTTTAGGAATATCACATTGACAGGGTATGTGGAGGATTGATTGGAGAGGAAAGTATTTTGATTCAGGGAGATTAGTCTATATTAGAAAATCAATTAGGTTATTTCAAGAGAACAATTTAAACTGTGGTGGTGGCTATGTGAATAGAGAATAGGAAACATATACGCAAGAAATATAGAAAAATGAATGACAACTTTTGGCAAATGTTTATATGATATAGGATTGAGATTGAAGACTCAAGGATGACAGGGAATTTGAAAATCTGAAAGACTGTAAAGATAGTGCTACTCTCAATAGTAACAAGGAAGTTCAGAAGTGGAAAGATTTTTTTTTTTAATAATAGCTTTCTATTTTTAAAATACATGCAAAGATAGTTTTCAGCATTCACCCTTGCAAAACCTTGTGTTCTAGATTTCTCCCCTCCCTTTCCCTACACCCTCTCCTAGACAGCAAATAATCCAATATATGTTAAACATGTACAATTCCTCCATACATATTTCCACAAACATCATGCTGCACAAGAAAAATAAGATCCGAAAGGAAAAAAAAAATGAGAAAGAAAACAAACAAACTAACTGACAAAAAATAAGCAAACAACAACAACAAAATTCCAAGAAAAGCTATGTTGTAATCCACATTCAGTCTCCACAGTCCTCTCTCTGGATGCAGATGGCTTTCTCCATGGAAAGAATATTGAATTTGGCCTAAATCACTTCATTGCTGAAAAGAATCATGTCCATCAGAGTTAATCAGCACATAATCTTATTGTTGTGTACAATGTTCTCTTGGTTCTACTCATTTCACTTAGCATTAGTTCATATAAATTTCTCCAGGCTTTCTGAAATCATCCTCCTGATCATTTCTATAGAACAATAATATTACTTAATATTCATTTGACATAATTTATTCAGCCTTTCCTCAACTGATGGGCATCCATTCAGTTTCCAGTTTCTTGCCAAGAAGTGGAAAGATTTTGAGATAAAAGATCTCCAGTTCTTTTTTGCATATATATAGACATCTAGTTTGAAATGTCCAAGAGAAAGTTCATGAAGTGAGCTTGGAGTTGAGGAGAGAAATTAGAGCTAGAGATTCAGACTTAGACTTGGGTGTCATCTGCATTTACATGTAATCAAATCTGAGGGAGTTAATGAAATCACTAAGAGAACACAGGTGTAGAAAAGGATAGGAGCTAGGACTGATCCCTGAGGTACACCTATCGTAAAAGGTTAAGATATGGGTGATGATATATCAAAAAAGAATGAAGAAAAGTTAAAAAGTATAACTAAGTAATATTAGGTGGAAAATGTGTGACATGCACTGGAAATGAGAGTGTTATGGAAACCCAGGGGGGGAATAACTAACAGAACTCGGTTGCTGCAAATAAGTGAAGAAGAATGAGACTTGATTTTAAAAAAAGGCTATTGAATTTGGCAAATAAAAAATCAATGATGCCTTTTGAGAGAGCAATTTTTGTTGAGCTTGAAAACTATATTGTAGGATGTTGAGACATAAACAAGGGAGAACAAATTGAAACAATGAGTGTAGACAGTTTTCTTTAGAGTTTTGACAGTGCAAAAGAGGAAATAAAATGATAACTTTATTTAGAGGATGCTAAGACTAGTAACTTTCCTAAGATCCAATCTAGTATGTTTTCAGTTAAATGATTATTAAATGAATGAACAAATGAATTCAATAACCGTTATATTCTAATAATTTAGAAATATGTAGAGGTTACTCTATTGGCCCAAGACTTATCCTTTGCATAATAGTCAGTTTTTGTACCAACTATTCAACAATGGTCTTAAGGATGCATAAGTAGCTTCCATGATTTTCCATATGCCAAGCACAAGACAAGTAGTATAAGATTAATTTTCATATCCATCATTTTTTTTAGCCCTGTGACAACTAGCTACATTGTAAATACCCTGGATCACCCAGCAAGCATAAATAATAAAAAGCTTTTCTTGGGGACATTAAAAGTGATTGATACACCAAGGAACTGTTAACCCGGCTTAGCATTGTTCTATAACAAGCTCACTGCCCTACTTTTGTGCCTGAACCATGTAAATCAATAATTCATTTGAGGTAGCAGAGGAAAAGGGGAGGGGAAATTGCTCATATTCTTCTGTTTACAAAGGAAGAAGGAGATACATTTAAGAACTTCAGCTTGGATCACACCAAGAGACTGTTCTTATTATAGGTGTGAAAATTATGAGGTGCCATGTTGGGAATGCTAAAATCACCTTGTTTATAGGATTAGGGAGAAAGCCCAAATTTATTTCTCTTTCTGTTTATAAAGATAAATTCTATATTGAAATGTCTTCTGGGTACACCCATATGTTTCCATATCTTATAACAGATGAAGGAAGAGAAAAAAGAGAAAGCTAACTATAAAATCAACCAAAGCTATAATATTTGTAGGCAAAGAAACTAACCTTAGAATAGAAGCTGTTTTCTAGTCTCTTAATTATATTTTACATTGAAAATGCCCTATACTCAGTAAGGAACTTTCTTTATAATCATCCCTAAATGTCCCAAGAGTGTTTATAGTCATACCACTTTAATTAACATTTTCTGACACTGATATTTAGCATTTCATTTAAAATAATAAATAATTACAAACACATAGTACGAGACCAAAATAAAAGTTTTGATCAGAATATGACTAACTGCTCTACTCTGCTGTATGTATGAACTCTTGTTTGGCTTTCCCTGAGATCAACACAAGAATAGATAGGACAGCCTTGTTTATAGTCCTAGCATTTGATATTTGAATGATATACCAGTGGAGTACCAACTATGACAGATCTGATCAATTTAGATCCTTGGGTGATGGAATTTTCATCTTTAATACAAAGGCTTAGACTACTAAATTTGAAGAGGCTTAATGTGAAAGGAGTGCTAATAAGGTAATGAAATTCATTCGGCATGGCAACTCATGGAAACAACTCTGAATTTATGTGTAATCATTTGTAATCAATGTCCATGAAGGAATTATCATAGTAAATAAATCATGCATCTTTTAAAATCATGGAAAAGTATTATGGAATAAATAGGCTCTTGATGAAACCTTTCATTGAGCCAAGCAGATTAAGAATCCATATTTAGCAAATTCAGCAAAACCTTCCTCTGATCAGAATAGTTGGAGCCAGGAACTACTATTTCTTCCTGAGGTTAATGTCACACACATGAGCAGGGTGCCGTTATATAGGAAAAATAATTGAAGAGGGGGTATAGGAAAGGCACCGTCACGAAGTACATGGAATTGTTTTAACTCAACTAGAGCTCTCAAGTTCTGGCTAGTTATTGTTATGATCTAAAGAACATTTCCTAGGTTGAGGTCTTTGAATCTCAATATGCTATTGAAACAGAAATGGGGGATGACATGTGTAAGCAAACCTATTACATCAGAAAATATATTCTATTTTACACAAAGTGGAAGGCGTCATGACTTGGAGGAAGAGTGTTAGATGCTTGGCTTTCAATCCTGGCTGTGCCATATCCTTCACTATGTGATATAGACAATTCACTTTGTCTCTCTAAGCCTCAATTTCCTCCCCTATAAAGTAGACATTATAATATTTGTAGAGGGATAGTATTGTATAATTGTATATTGTATAATGAAGGAAATCACTTACCTTCTAAGTACCCAGGTAACTCTCTAAGATTATATAAACAGGCCAATCCTCCTTGATGGAGAATGTTTCCTTAAACCAAAAGCCCTAAAACCAATGAAAATAGCAGGATCAGAATAATAATAAAAGCAATAATGATCAATATAATGACTATGCTTCTACAGTATAGCATGACTGTGCAAAGAAGCACTTTTTAGTCTTTAAAGCATTAAGCAAATATTAAGTGTTATTACTATTAATAGAAAAGTAAATTATTATAATTGTTGGTATTGTTATTTTGTTTTTATCTCTTTTCTGGGGTAAAAAAGGGACTGGTCTAGTAGAAAATTTTATTCTGCTATGATTCCTTTTACAGTCACTATTCTACAGACATTGCACAAGTAGATAAAATAATTGAGTTTTGGAATTAGATACAAGTATAAGGGTGTAAAGCCATCTTCTGAAGGCTTCTTAAAGCATCTTTGGTTGATCTCCAACAGAGGGCATTATATGCATTTTATGCTGTGCCATTATAAGCTTGACTTCCTCAGTCATGTCTCTTTATTTTGAATGTTTTTCATTCCAAGAATCTTTGAGATTATAAATATTTGGGATGAGGAAATCAATTTTAGAATGTTGTTCATAGATTTTTAGGAATCAGTTTTTATTCATCATCATTATTGTCATTATTATAATAGGGCTATTTTTGCATTACCATTGTTATTATTATTATTATAAAATATATGCTGAGGAAGAATCACTGGGAGATGGACAGAGGAATCAGTAATTGTTACTTAGGAAGAGAAATTCCCTAGAGGTCACCTATTTTGTTATGATAATTGCACCATTTGTCTTACCCAAAGAAGTCTGGTGCTTTGCCAGAGAAGTGACTAGAGAAACTCATCTTGTTTTACAGAGAAGGGGAAGGCAAGCCTTTCTCACTCCAACATCTGCATTATTGCAAATCATTGTCAATGTGGTCAGAAATAGCTCAAAGCAGTTTAGTACAGGTCTTTATCCATCTATATACCTCTATGTGTGAACTACTTATAAATTTTCTATGGAAATAAGAAAAACTCTTTTATTCTTGTAAATAAAAAGGGATTCCAGAAAAGAGTAAATCCTGCAACCCTGGGTTTTCAATTCCAGTCCACAGTCTCAGTCTTGTTTTATCACACAGAGTTACTTAGCAATTTTTTTTTTTTGGTGAATATTACTTTTTTGAACTTATGATTATTTAGTCCCCAAATGTAGGGATACTTATTTAATTTACAATTAAGTTACATGACTAATGCATACATCAATAAGTAGTATTTGACCTTAATTTGTATGTGTGTGCTTTTATATTAGTATGTATATATGCATGCATATGTGACTATATATACAAGAATATATATATATATAACATACATATAAATGTATAACATTTCTCATTAATGAGGTTCACCTATGGGTAACATAATTAAGACATGAAATAGAATAAAAGTTATTTTTAAAATGTAGGTCATTCCCTTGCACTACCTTGAAATGAGTCTCTATTGACAGGCTCTAGTTTCAACTCTATATCCAGAAGGAAGGCATTTTGGCTATTCCTATTTCTTACTAGAGAGAAAAGTCATTGGTCTTGTCATTACGTTAGTGTGGGTCTTATACACACACACGTACACATACACATACATGTACACATAAACATATGTGTATACACACATGTGCACTCATTTACATTTATAATACACATATGCATATATACATATATATGTATAACACATATTAGTATTTGTATAGCACTTTAAAATCTACAAGGTGGTTTTCATATTATCTCATTTCATCCTCACAACAAATCTGGAAGTTAGATGTTATAATTATCCCTATTTTACAAATAAAATAACTAAGACAAATTAAATGACTTGCCCAGAATTACATAGTTAATACATATCTGAGGTATAAATCAAATTTAGGTTTTCTTAACTCCAAATCTAACACTATCCACTACACCACCTAGCTGCCTCAAAGAATGAGAAGGCTTTCATGTTGTGAAGATTGCAAAGTAGAATCTTTTCTGTAGGACCCACAGGGCTTCCCTTTGAGAGAAAAGTGGACACAATAGGTGGAATTTAAAAAGTGATCACAGATTATTTTTCTTAAAAGATCAAAAAATATTATAATAGAAGGATGAATGACTGGAGTTTAATAACTGAGAGAACATTCACAATAACAATCTTTGAGCAAAGGACTAATGAATCAGAGATGGATACCCTTCTGCTATCAATGTTCAATTTCTTAAAGTATATTAGGTTTCTTGTCTTGGTATTCCTTACCTTCATTTTTTTCTTTCTTTTTTGTTTTTTTGGAGTTATACAATTTCCTCAATTTCAAATCTTGCAGGGTAAGACTTGAGGGTAAGACTTGACCTTTGGGAAAGTACATCTGTCTTTCATCTTCATGTGTACCTTGAACTAAAGATACACATACATACATTCACAAACATATATGTATATATCCACACATATACACATACATATGTATGTATGTTAGATTTCTGAAATGATTTAAACTTTGTACATGCATGGATTGCACGTGTGTGTGCGCACACACACCATGTGTACAAGTGTATTTGGTGAAGATAGAAGGGATATAATATCTTTGTTCTACTGGGAAACAACTATTTTGTGCTCACTGCAGGAACAACTCAAGATCACAGTTATACAAAATGGTTCTTTTTCTCAAATTCTCAGTCTCTCCCAAAGAGAATATCTTGAAACATTATCTTTTTAAGTTAAGAAACCTGAAAGTGCAAATTAGTAGGCTAGCTCTGGAATGAAACAAATGTCTGGGGAAATAAATCTCCCAAGATCATGCCACCTTTTGATTAAAGATATTTTAGATTTATTCGTATTCAGAGCAAGTAGGCTAGAGAAACTACCCATTGTGCTCTCTTCTCCTTGAATTTCATCATTTGCATCCCTAATTTGAGAGTACTCTATCTGGATATCTGGTGAAATAATTTTAAAAACAGTTAATTGGATTAAGAATGAGTCTGAATGCCTATCTTAAATTCTTCACTAAAAGAACTTTAGTCATAATGGGAAAAAGGAAATGTTAACAAAGAGTTATGAGCCTCTGACTTATTTGCAGCAAATGATAATTCCTAATTTGAGGCCAATAAACTATGGTAGACATGAAGCCAATCAAAATGCAGAGACTCCTCAATAAATATATTTAAAAGGATAACTGTGAGAACTAAGGAATTTGGTATTTTTATGAATATAAGTTGAAATCAAATGTCAAATGTTTCCCATATTCCCCATATTCTATGATATTTAAGTAAGACCCACCATAACTTCAAAAGGGTTACCCAGTCATTTGTAATGCAAAAATTGCAAACAGAAAATAATTGACATTCTGCCATGGACCAATTAGAATTTTCATTAGAGAGTATGATTTTCCTGATGGAATTTTACATTCCCTAGAGCTCAGATACTCTTTTAGAGAAGATTTAAAGATAGAGATTCAATTATTTTTTGAAAAGCTAAGATCAAAACTAGTGATCACAACTTTCTAAACTTGTCATTGGGATAGGCATATTGTAGAAAGAAGCAGAATTAAAAAAAAAAAAAAAAACTTAACTGTGAGTTTAGACTGAGAAAAGTAATGACACTTCAAATGAGATTTTTTTTTTTGCAAGTATACCCTAATAACCAAGGACTTATAATGAAATTGTTCTCTCAACCATAACTATAGCAAAGCTAGTGTGATGGCAAAATATATCATTTATCTGGAAGAGTCCACCTATAATTATCTGAAGCAATAAGAACATTTACTATGATAATTAAAGCCAATTACCTTTACTTCAGGATCAAAAATAAACATTATCTACTGTGCTTACATATTCTCATTTCCATAAATCTGACAAACTCTAACATCATCATAGTAATTACTGTACTAAGTGTTGCCCAACATATGCTTGGGGAAGGGAAATTGAATCATGTAATATCAGTATGTGAGGTGACTGCATTCTTCAATAGCCCTAGAGGGTCTGCATAATTCCAAGTGATGATATTCCTTTGTCAAGGCTGATTGTATGTGTGTTGGGAAGAGATTGATTTTGGAAGAGGAAAAAAATAAATGATAAATGATTTATCCACTTCCAAGAGGAAATACAGATTCTAGAGGAGAGAAATGAGGCCACTGTTATTTACTGTTATTTATTGAATAAAATAAGGCATATGGTTTATCTCAAGTACTTTTTATCTTGCTATTATTGTCTTCCTATTTTCTCTATTTTCTTCTTAAGATTGTTTTTCAAAGGCCTGCCTCCATTGGGCCAAATGTGGGATAGAGATAAAATATGACATATGTATCCCAAATTCATTTTCTGTGTCCATCTCCCACATATAACAAAATATTAGTTTATATGTATTGTGATTGCCTTATTCAACATGTGGTTTATAAAAGCACAAATTTTGACTGGGTTACATAGAAAGGTGTCAGAAATAAAAAATAAAACAGAATATAAAGAAATTTCAAACCTAATATTTAGCATTTGTATAAAAACAACTGTATAATTGCCAGCTTCCTCAAGAGCAAAGATTATTATATCTAATAGACTTTCTAAAGAACCCAATAGGTTGTAAAAGGTGATCACATATTGACTTTACAAAAAAAAAAAACTATATTACCTTTGGTTTTGAATTATTATAGAGAGAAGGTTAAGCAAAAGTCTTTAACTTTTCAGACCCATAATCTGAAAAAAAAAAAGGTATTCATTCTCAGCACCTTTTTTCACTTGGTTTCTTAAATATAGTCATTCATATCACACATCAAATTTGCATTTTATAAAGCTTTGAACATGGAAGAACATACTAATTGGATTAGTTTCAAAAGAACTCTTCTTATTCCCATGAACAATTGTTAAAAGTCCATAATACTCAATAATTTACTAAAGTAAGGGCTTTGGACATGAAAGCTTGTTGGCTAATGGCTATCCCCACAAATTGGCAAGGTGAATTAGGATGATTTGGCTATCTAGGCCAGCAACCTTTTCATCCCTCATATATTTCCTGAAGACATTTTGCTAAAGAAATAGTTGTGTTTTTTTTTCTTTGTTTTTGTTTATTTTTATTTTTATTTTTTTCTATCATAGGCAAGTGATAGAAGGCAAGAGACAGCAGGCTGGATTTGAATTCAGGAAGACATGAATTAAAATCTTACCTCAGATACTTACTAATTGTGTGCCCTTGGCCAAATCATTTAATTATAATTAGTTTCATATCATATATAATATATATGTGAAAAGTGAGGCAAGCTGGATCAAGTGACTTGGCCAGGGTCACAAAGCTACTAAATATCTGAGACCAAATTTGAATTTAGGAAGATTAATATTCTTGACTTTAGAACTGGCACACTCTATTCACTGAGTCACCTAGTTATGCCCATGATCTTATGATACTACAATTTTATGATTTAGAGATGACAAATTTTTTGAAAGTCATGTACTACAAATCATTTCATCTTACAGAAAGATAATATGCATTATCCCAAGTTCTCAAAGTTGGAATTTTAACTCAAGATCCCTAACTAGGTTATTACTTTTTCTTGTTGGTTAAAGTTAATGAAATAACCATATCCTTCTTCCAGAGCCATTACGTAATCCCTGAGTCTCACTGATAAAAGAATATAGAATTTTCAAGCTTCCAAGTGGGTGTCCATGGAAATTATCTTAAAGGAATGATTTTTGTCAACTTGATTGGATTTTATTCCTTAAGAGAAAGTCATATTTAAAATTCATTTCTACACTGTGGAATAGTGGCTATATCTCCCTTCCCTCAATAAGTAAAGATGGGTATCTTTCAAAGGTACATAATAACGTGGTACCAACTTCTTGGCTGATAAAATAATACACCCACTGCTAGAAGCATACCCAGAGAATGAGTATTTCCAATATTAACTTGGTTAGTCTTTTTCCATCTGTAGGCAAATCTGTAACAGCTATGGAGTTGAAGATTTATTTTCTGTCTTCGAAGCCTAAACCAGTCATGTAGTACATGACTTTCAAATAATTTGGCATCTCTAAATCATAAAATTGTAGTATCATAATTAATTGTCTTCATCTTCACCTGGAAACTTATTTATGATAATTACCTACCAGGTATAAAAAGCACCCCCCACAATAAGTCTGACATTTTATGTGGTTTGAAATCTGTACTCCAACCTCAAGACCTAATGTGACAAATATACTTTAGAAGAATGAAGCTGTCAGCAAAATGCTTGGGAGAATAATAAACCATAGTGAGAAAGGACAATGTTTGTATGAGATGATGGTTCTACAATCTGAAAAGCTGCCTCTAAATCTTGACCATCAATAGCAGAGCAGGAACATTTTTCCTTCCATAATGAGATTGACATCTTAATAAAAAATGGCTATTCCCACCAAATTGGTAAGTAGGAATAAGGAAACTTCAGTTCCCAATTTATAATATAGAAGTCACTGATCAATGGAGTGGACCTAGCAGAACACTTGAGGAATCATCAAGTAAGGTATCTAGTACAGAAATATAAAATATTAGGGCAAGAAGAGACCTTAGAAATGTTATAGACTATTGCCTTATATTACAGATGAAGTTTATGAGGCCTCGAGAAGGGCCATTTTCCAATGCTACGCAGCTATTTTATTTAAAAAAAATATTATTCAGATTCACCATCCAATTCTATTTGTGCTATAGCATGTGATAGCTGAAATTGCTCCCTATAAGTCAAAGCAAATTAAGTTTCTCAAGGAAGGGGAGGGGATTGCCATTAAATTACAATTAGTATTGACTAAAGGATCTTATGAATTTGTGTCAGTCAACAAGTATATGTTGGGGCAGCTAGGTGGTGCAGTGAATAGAGCACTAGGCCTGAAGTCAGAAGGACCTGAGTTCAAATCTGACTTCACACACTTAACACTTCCTAGCTGTGTGACCCTGGGCAAATCACTTAATCCCATTTGCCTCAGCAAAAAAAAAAAAAAAAAAAAAAAAAAAAAAAACAAGTATATGTTAATTGCCCATTTCAGGGATTGTTTTAAATGCCAGTGATAAAAAGAATGGCAAAAACCAATTCCTGTTCTCAATGTTCTAACAGTCCAACTGGGGAGACAACATAGGAAAAACTACACAAAATAGATACATACATGATAGTTTGAATATATTTAACATGGGAAAGGCACCAGCATTAAGGGGTACCAGAAAAGCCTTCTTGCAGAAACTGAGGTTTTAGCTAGTACTTGAAAGAATCCACAGAATTCAGGATGCAGAGATAAAGATTGAAGGAATTCCAGGCATCATGGATAACCGATAAAATTTTATAGAGTCAGGAGTAGAATGTCTTGGGAAAGAAAACATAGAGATCAATGTAAGTGGATCAAAAATATGTGGGAGTGAATACATTGTAAGAATAGTGGATGGAGGAAACAACCAAGTTGTCAAGAGCTTTGAATAACAAATAGAGGATTTTTATATTTTATCCTGGGGACAAGAAAAAGCCCCTGGACTTTATTGATTGTAAAGATGATACAATCACAACTATAAGAAAAATATTTTTTTAGCTGATTGAAGGATGGATTAGATCAGGAAGACCTGAGGTAGGAAGACCGCTAACAGTGTCTTGGAATAATCCAAATTTGAAATAATGAGGGTTATGAGACAACTAGGTGTATAGTAGATAAAGTATCACCTGGAGTTAAAAAGTTTATAGTTCAAATCTGGCTTCAATGTAACTCTGGGGATTTCTTAATCCTGTTTGCCTCAATATCCTTTTCTATATAATGAACTAGAGAAGAAAATGACAAATCAGTATGTTTGCCAAGAAAACCCCAAATGAAATCATGGAGAATCAGAAATGACAAACAAACAAAAATAAAAACAATTGAAGAACACATAGAATTTGCTATCTTTTTTGATCTGGAAAATGACTTTCCTAAAGAACTTTGTGATAAGATGGTTGACAAAAGTTAGGGACCCTAATAATGCTTTTTTTTTTTTGACAATCCAAGAATGGTAGGACCCACAAAAAGGTGGAGTAAAACAATTTTTTCAGCACAAGACAATTTAGAAGGAGTTGGCAGAAAAGGTCTGTCATACACCAGAGCAAGAATGGAGGACAGTCCAGTGAAGGCAGTGAAGGGACATTCCCAGCAGACCAGGTGTAGGCCTTGGGAGCTACTGAATCAGCAACATCAATGGCTGATACTGTGGCTCTCAGCCTATAGACAATAGCAGGGTTGAACAATTTGTCAGAAGAAAGTTATAGGGGTGTCTTTGCTAGCAACAAGACAGAACTTTTTTCTTTTGCCAATACTCAAATCCAGGTGACAGTTCCAGGTGGCAGTCTCAGTGTAAGGGGGGACACCAGCAAACTAGAGCTTGTAGACACAGTGGAGAATAGACAATTCCCACAGTTCCAGAGCAGAAAAGATTGTTTGTGGTCACTTATAGAGCAGAGTATAGGCCAGAAGAATAGGAACCCCACCTCATAAAGTGATAATATCTTGGAAGAACTAAAAATTTATAGATCCCTAAAAGTATCTCTAAAAACAGCTCTATAAATATTATTGTTCTGTAAGAAATGACTAGCAGCATGAATACAGAGAGGACTGGTGAGACTTACATGAACTGATACTAAGTGAAATGAGGAGAACCAGGAGATCATTATATACCTCAACACCGATACTGTTTGAGGATGTATTCTGATGGAAGTGGATGTCTTCAATAAAAAGAGCTAATTCAGTTTCAACTGATCAGGGATGGACAGAAGCAGCTACACCCAAAGAAAGAACACTGGGAAATGAATATAAACTGCTTGCATTTTGGTTTTTCTTCCCGGGTTATTTACACCTTCTGAATCCAATTCTCCCTGTGCAACAAGAGAACTGTTCGGTTCTGCACATATATATTGTATCTAGGATATACTATAACCCATTTAACATGTAAAGGACTGCTTGTAATCTGGGAGAGGGGGTGGAGGGAGGGAGGGGAAAAATCGGAACAGAAGTGAGCGCAAGGGATAATGTTGTAAAAAATTACCCTGTCATAGGTTCTGTCAATAAAAATTTATTTAAAAAAACAAAATAAAATAAATAAAATAAAAATAAATAAAAATAGCTCCACAAATCCCTGAAGCTTGAGACAGTGAACCCACACCCTGAGAAACAGAACTCTACTTTAATAAGGTGTAAAGTCAAGTAATGCACCAGGAAAATAAACAAAAAAAAATTCTGACCATAGAAAGTTATTATTGTAACAAGGAAGATCAAAACATGTACTCAGAAGATGAAAAAGTCAAAACTTCTATATCCAAAGAAAAAAAGTTCTAAAATGATTTTGAAAATCAAGTGAGGAAGAGGAAAACTAGGAAAAGAAATGAAAGTACTGCAAGAAAATAATGAAAAATGAGTTATTAGGTAGATAAAAGAAACACAAAACTTACTGAAGAAAATAACACCTTAAAAAGACTAGGCCAACTGATAAATGAGATACAAAAAGACCTTTGTGACTGTTTAAGCAATTTTCATTTACTAAAATTTATTTCCTATAAAAATAAGAGTAAAAGATCAGTGCATGTTAGTAATATAGAAAGTAGAGGGGATTGGAATGAAGGAAGAAAGTATTTTAAAAGCCAAATTAAGGATTTTATATTTGATATTTTGATGTAATAGAAAGTAATTGGAATTCATTGAATAGTAACCTGATCATATCTATATTTCAGCAAAGTCACTATGACTGCTGTGTGGAAAAAGTCCTAAAGAGAGGAGATATGAGATTAGAATAAAATTATAAAACTATTTCAACAGTCCAAATGTTAGGTGATGAGAGCTTGCACCAAGTGGCAATGACCTGGTCAATTGGTTTCTTTTAGTATATTGTGGAGGGGGTAGAGCCAAGATGGCACACGGCTCTCTAAGCTCCTCTCATTCCCCTCATAACTAACTATTTAATCCAGCCTCAAAAATAGCTCTTCACTGCTTAAATTCATGAAGATTAGAAGCACTACAATTTACCAGCCGAAGTCAATCTGGAAGATCGCAAGGAAAGGTTTGTCCTGAGGGGCCAGGAACAGACTAACACAAGCAGAGAGAGACTAGCATACTGAACAGACCAGGGGTGGAGGTGATCTCTGTGGCTAGAGAAGTTATTGAGAGGACTCTGGGCGGGATTTGGCTTGGGGTAGTGAAACTCTCACTGCTCAGTGTCTAGCCCCAGGGCAGTCTTTATCTCACACAGCAGGGATTCTTTACAGGGCTCTTTCCCAGCTCGGCCCTGCGGGCCTGAGTTACTCCCTGGTGGGGAACTCTTTCCCAGAGCACTCCAGTACCTCGCTGCTTTTTGTAGCAGGCTGGCAGGACAGCTACCCATCCATACACCTTTCACTGTTCTGCAGAGGAAGCTCATACCCTCTTGGCTCTGAAGGCAGACCTTACAGGCTTTAACAAAATGAGTAAAAAAATCAAAAGAACAATTGATAGTTTCTATACATAAAGAGAACAGCTTTTCAACCCTGAAGAGACTAATAGCAGACAGTCTCCAGACAATTGTTGGTCTCCAATACAAAAGGCTCTTGTAGAAGAGACTACTAAAAACTTTAAAAGAGAACTAGAAGAAAAATAGGGAAAGGAAAGAGAAGCTAGGCAAGAGAGCAACAACTTCCTAAAATGTGAATTAGAAAAGATAAAAAACTCCCAAAAAGTACAGGGGAACAGAATTTGCAAATTGGAAAAAGAAAATAACTCACTAAAAAAAAAAAATAGTGAAATGGAAAAAAATTCCATAGAGCAAAACAACTCACTTGGACATATACAAAAAGAAGTAAAAAAAGGTAATGAAGAAAATAACTCACTAAAAATCAGTACTGAACAAATAGAAATGACTGATTCATTGAGATATCAAGAATCAGTCAAGCAAAACCAAAAAAATGAAAGATTGGAAAAAAAATATCAAATATTTACTAAGAAAAAGAACACACCTGGAAAATAGATCTAGGAGAGATAACCTGGGGATCATTGGACTACCTGAAAATTATGATGAAAAAAAGAGCCTAGATTTTTACTATTTTACAGAAAATCATCAAAGAGAACTGCCCAGAAGTAATAGAACCAGAAGGGAAAATAGGCATTGAAAGAGTTCATCAAACACCTTCTGAATAAGACCCTAAAATAATGACTCTGAGGAATATTGTGGCCAAACTTCAGAATTTTCAGACTAAAGAAAAAATTTTACAAGCAGCCAGGAAAAAAAAAAAAAGTTCAAATACTGAGATGCCACAATAAGGGTCACACAAGATCTAGCTGCCTCAACATTAAAGGATCGAAGGACCTGGAATCAGATATTCAGGAAGGCAAAAGAGCTTGGAATGCAGCCAAGAATAAACTATCCAGCTAAGCTGAGTATTTTTTTTCCACGGAAGAAGATGGACATTTAATGAAATAGAGGAATTCCATTTGTTTCTAAAGAAAAAACTCAGATTTAAACAAAAAATTTGATCTCCAACAACAGGATGCAAGAGAAGTAGAATAAAAGGTAAAATGAATTCTTGAGAACTGTGTTTCTGTTGTGGATATACATAAAAACCATATGTATAATTTGATTTTACCGAGATAACATAAAAAAGGGAAGTAGAAATGGAAAGGGGATAGTGTCAGAAAAAGGGAAGAGGGGAGATAAAAAGAGGGAAACTACATGTGACGATGAGGCAAAGGAAACCTATCATATTTGAGGGAACTTAGAGAGAGGGAGGAACATTATGTGAATCTACTCTCATCAGAGTTGGCTCAAAGAGGAAATAATTGACATATTTGTTTTACAGAGATTCTTCTCTCACTTCATTAAAAAGTTGGAGAGAAAAAGGGAGAAGGGAAAAGGGTAATAAGGGAAGGGTACAAGAAAGGGGAAGGGATTCAAAAGGAGGAGGGAGGGATACTAAAGAGGGAGAGCTGTGTGACATAAGTTGGACCAATAAGTTTAATACTAGGGAAGAAGGGAAGGAGGGCAAGGGAAAAAAAAAAGTATAATCTGGGGATATTAAGATGACAGGAAATAGAATTAGTAATTTTAACCATAAATGTGAATGGGATGAACTCTCCCATAAAGAGGAGGTGGATAGCAGACTGGATCAAAAGTCAGAACCCTACAATATGTTGTTTATAGGAAACACATTTAAAACAGGGAGATAGATACAGAGTAAAGGGAAAAGGCTGGTGCAGAATCTATTATGCTTCAGGTGAAATCAAAAAAGCAGCGGTAGCCATCCTTATCTCAGATCAAGCAAAAGCAAAAATTGATCTAATTAAAAGAGATAAGGAAGGAAACTATATCTTGCTAAAGGGTTCTATAGACAATGAAGCAATATCACTGTTAAACATATATGCACCAAGCGGTATAGCATCTAACTTCCTAAAGGAGAAGTTAAGAGAGTTGAGAGAAGAAATAGACAGCAAAACTATGATAGTGGGAGATCTAAATCTTGCACTCTCAGATTTAGATAAATCACAAAACAAATAAGAAAAAAAATAAAGATTTAAATAGAATATTAGAAAATTAGGTATGATAGATCTCTGGAGAAAACTGAATGGTGACAGAAAGGAGTATACTTTCTTCTCAGCAGTTCATGGAATCTACACAAAAAATTGATGGTATATTAGGACATAAAGACCTCAAAATTAAATGCAGGAAGGCAGAAATAGTAAATGCTTTCTTTTCAGATCACAATGCAATAAAAACCACATTCAACAAAAAGTTATGTGTAAATAGACCAAAAAGTAATTGGAAACTAAATAATCTCATCTTAAAGAATGATTGAGTGAAACAGCAAATTATAGACACAATTAATAATTTTACTCAAGATAATAACAATGATGAGACATCATACCAAAATTTATGGGATGGAGCCAAAGCAGTAATAAGGGGAAATTTTATATCTTTAGAGGCTTACTTGAATAAAATAGAGAAAGAGAAGATCAATGAACTGTGTTTGCAACTTAAAAAGCTAGAAAAAAAAAACAAATTAAAAATCCCCAATCAAATACTAAACTTGAAATTCTAAAATTAAAAGAAGAAATTAATAATATAGAAAGTAAAAAAAAAAACTATTGAACTAATAAATAAAGCTAAGAGTTGGTTTTATGAAAAAAACAATTGAACTGATAAACCTTTGGTAAATCAGATTAGAAAAAGGAGAGAGGAAAATCAAATTAGTAGTCTTAAAAATGAAAAGGGAGAACTTTCCACCAATGAAGAGGAAATTATAGACGTTATAAGGCGTTACTTTGTGCAACTTTATGCCAATAAATTTGATAACCTAAGTGAAATAGATGACTACCTCCAAAAAATATAGCCTTCCCAGATTATCAGAGGAGGAATTAAATTGCTTAAATAGTCCCATTTCAGAAAAAGAATAGAACAAGCTATGAATCAACTCCCTAAAAAAAAAAAAATCACTGGGACCAGATGGATTTACATGTGAATTCTACCAAACATTCAAAGAACAATTAGCCCCAATGTTTTATAAACTATTTGAAAAAATAGGGAATGAAAGAGTCCTACCAAATTAATTTTATGACACAGACATGGTACTGATACCTCAACAAGGTAGGTTGAATACAGAGAAAGAAAATTATAGACCAATCTCCCTAATGAATATTGATGCTAAAATCTGAAATAAGATATTAGCAAAAAGTCTACAGAAAATCATCCCCAGGATAATACACCATGATCAAGTAGAATGTATACCAGGAATGCAGGGCTGGTGCAATATTAGGAAAACTATCAGCATAATTGGCCACATTAATAATCAAATTAACAAAAAAAAATATGATCATCTGAATAGATGCAGAAAAAGCATTTGATAAAATCCAACATCCATTCCTATTAAAAACTCTTGAGAGTATAGGAATAAATGGACTTTTCCTTAAAATAATCAGTAGCATCTATTTAAAACCATCAGTGAGCATCATATGGAATGGGGACAAACTGCAACCATTCCCAATAAGATCAGGAGTGAAACAAGGTTGCCCACTATCACTGTTACTATTTAATATTGTATTAGAAATGCTAGTTTTGGAAATAAGCGTTGAGAAAAAGATTAAAGGGATAAGAATAGGCAATGAGGAAACCAAATTATCACTCTTTGCTGATGATATGATGGTATACTAAGAGAACCCTAGAGACTCTACTAAAAAGTTATTAGAAACAATCCACACCTTCAGCAAAGTTGCAGGATACAAAATAAGCCCACATAAATCATCAGCATTCTTATATATCACTAACAAAACCCAACAGTTAGAGTTACAAAGAGAAATTCCATTTAAAGTAACTACTGATTGTTTAAAATATTTAGGAATCTATCTGCCAAGGGAAAATCAGAAACTTTATGAGCAAAACTACAAAACACTTTCCACACAAATTAAGTCTGATCTAACCAACTGGAAAAATATTAAATGCTTTTGGATTGGATGAGCAAATATAATAAAGATGACAATACTACCTAAACTAACCTATTTATTTAGTGCTATACCAGACTCCCAAAAAACTACTTTGATGACCTAGAAAAAATAACAACAAAGTTCATATGGAAAAAAAAAAGTCAAGAATTTCAAGGGAATTAATGAAAAAGAAATCAAATGAAGGTGGCCTAGCTGTACCAGTTCTAAAATTATATTATAAAGCAGCAGTTACTAAAACCATCTGGTATTGGCTAAGAAATAGACTAGTTGATCAATGGAATAGGTTAGGTTCAAAGGACAAAACAGTCAATAACTTTAATAATATAGTGTTTGACAAACCCAAAGATCTCAATTTTGGGGATAAGAATGCATTATTTGATAAAAATTGCTGGGAAAATTAGAAATTAGTATGGCAAAAATTCGGCATTGACCCACACTTAACACCGTACACCAAGATAAGGTCAAAATGGGTTCATGACCTAGGCATAAAGAATGAGATTATAAATCAATTGGAAGAGCATAGGATAGTTTACCTCTCATACCTGTGGAAGAGGGAGAAATTTATGACCAAAGAAGAACTAGAGATCACTATTGACCACAAAATAGAAAATTTTGATTATATCAAACTGAAAATTTTTTTGTACAAACAAAACAAATGCAGACAAGATTAGAAGGGAAACAATAAACTGGGAAAACATTTTTACAGTCAAAGGTTCTGATAAAGACCTCATTCCAAAATATATAGAGAATTGACTGTAATTTATAAGAAATCAAGCCATTCTCCAATTGATAAATGGTCAAAGGATATGAACAGACAATTCTCAGATGAAGAAATTGAAACTATTTATAGACATTTGAAAATATACTCCAAATCATTATTAATCAGAGAAATGCAAATTAAGACAACTCTGAGATACCACTACACACCTGTCAGATTGGCTAGAAAAGAATATTGTGGTTGGAGTAAATATGACTTATATTTGAATCATACATCAGACAGGGAAAGATAATGCGGAATGTTGGAGGGGATGTGGGAAAACAGAGACACTGATACATTGTTGATGGAATTGTGAACACATCCAGCCATTCTAGAGAGCAATTTGGAATTATGCTCAAAAAGTTATCAAACTGTGCATACCCTTTGATCCAGCAGTGTTTCTACTGGGCTTATACCCCAAAGAGATACTAAAGAAGGGAAAGGACCTGTATGTGCCAAAATTTTGTGGCAGCCCTGTTCGTAGTGGCTAGAAGCTGGAAAATAAATGGATGCCCATCAATTGGAGAATGTTTGAGTAAATTGTGGTATATAAATGTTATGGAATATTATTGTTCTATAAGGAATGAACAGCAGGATGAATACAGAGAAGACTGGCGAGACTTACATGAACTGATGCTAAGTGAAATGAGCAGAACCAGGAGATTATTATATACCTCAACAATGATACTATTTGAGAATGTATTCTGATGGAAGTAGATCTCTTCGATAAAGAGAGCTAGTTCAGTTTCAATTGATGAAGGATGGACAGAAGCAGCTACACCCAAAGAAAGAACGCTGGGAAATGAATATAAACTGCTTGCATGTTTCTTTTTCTTCCCGGGTTATTTATACCTTCTGAATCCAATTCTCTCTGTGCAACAAGAGAACTATTTGGTTCTGCACACATATATTGTATCTAGGATATACTGTAACCTATTTAACATGTAAAGGACTGCTTGTCATCTGTGAGAGGGGGTGGAGGAAGGGACGGGAAAAATCAGAACAGAAGTGAGTGGAAGGGATAATGCTGTAAAAAATTACCCTGGCATGGGTTCTGTCAATAAAAAGTTATTAAAAAAAAAGAATATTGTGGTTGGAGTAAATATGGCTTGTATTTGAATCATACATCAGACTTCATAATTGACCATGCACATGTCACTTTTCCTTTTCCAATTTCAATTTTTTTCCTCTTCTAAATATTCATGGGGTTGCACTTCTTTCGATCTCTAAATCTGTGAGCCTATTCACTTTCATAACTAAGGATAGCAAAGAGTTTAGCATCACAGAAAACACCCTATTCTATTGCCAGGCACTTCTCACTATTAGCAAGTTTTGACTTTTATTTGCCTAAACTCCATCTCCTTATAACTTCTATTCATTGTTCTTACTTCTGTTCGGAAAAGCACATAAAATCTAGTTCCTTCTTCAAATGACAGAATTTCAAATGCATTAGAACTGTATAATTGACAATCATCCTGCTCTTAATCACATAGTGACTTACAGAATTGGAAGCAAAAAAAATTGTTTTTCATTCACAGCAGTTAGTGGCATGAAATGTAAAAGTCGCCCAAAACTCAGTTTTTTACCATAAGTAGTGACTAGGATTATCTCAGGGAAGAATTAAGTTCTTTACCCATAAGCTAATCACTCACTATGACAGAAAGACACCCAGTTTTAGCTCTACCTCACATCTATTCCTCACAAAGATTCCAAAGGAAAAATTTTATGGAGAAGAATGAGAAATGGTCTATCCATTTTGAAACAGTAAATAAAATCTCACTAGCAATAGTGTCAGAAGGCAAGTCTTGGACAAAATTATCCAGAAGCAAATCCAATGTAATTCATCTTGAACAAAGATGGATAATCCATTCTTGGTCAATATCCTTCAATGAACTATGTTACCTCTTATGAATTACAATGGATGGGAGAGAGAGAAAAATTTGACATTTGCAGACTTTGAAGTTCTGACTACACAAATTCTTTTAATTAAATTATCTGACAATTTTACCTAGTTTTCAAAAATACATTTTTAAAATTAATTAGCTAGTAAGCATCAGTCTATATTATGATTAATTAATCATCAATCTCAGAAACAAAGTGGTGTGTTAACAGTTATGACCAAACATAATCCCTCAGTTGCTTCCCTCCGTTAAGAGCCCATCTTTGATACTTTCACTTGGTTTCTTCTCAAGGATATTTGTATGATTCCTGTCCTCTACTGTAACCTCAGTTGACCGTTTTCTCTTCCATTATATAAAAAAAAAAAAAAGTTAGTTGCTCAGCCTTCTTTAAAGCCATACACAGTGCTTCTTTGCATCATGAAGACGACCTAGCATTCTGGGAGATTGTAACAATGGAATGCAATTTCTGGCATTGCTATAGAACTAGAAAGCCTTTCTGTCTAGATTGGGTGTTAAACTATAATTTGTAAATTGAGAAGTAGCTTTGATATTAAGTATAAAAAATTATCTTCAGAACATGAGCCACTAGGTCAAGGGTCCTTAGTATTTTTTTTTTTTTTGTATTGTAGAATCTTTTGGCATTCTGGTTAGGCTTGTGGACTTAATAGAATGTTTCTTAATGTTTTAAAAATATAAAATAAAATATAGGATTATAAAGGAAATAAATTCTACTGAAAGACCATCATTAAATGTGTATAAATATATGATTTATATGTATATACACATATATGAGTTTTAAATACTTATTTCATACATACACGGATCTATCAATCAGGAGATGTTTTATTTTTTCACAATAACAATTTAGTTTCGATGCAGATCAGTGGGAAAAGTAACTGCACTGATGAAATCACAGTCCTTTTATAGTATATCAGTAAAAACTCCTTAAAAGACAGACCAACTGTCCAAGATCTATCCAGAGTTAGGTATGCAATAGACTTTTTATAAACCTGGGTTAATTGAATAAATGAAATGTTGTTTTCTATCTTTTCTATTTGAAGAAGACTAATGATATCACAACAAGATGCTTTGATTCATCTGAATCAAACTAGTTTTAAGTGAGGCAGAATAGTACAAAATTGTCAGCCTCACTTTCTGTTTCAGAATTATTAAAGTCCAGTGGTGAGACAAAGTCAGAAATGACAATGACCTGTGCTACAATAGATGACCTTGACATCTTTTATGTCTGAACAGGCTCTAATCACTTCACAATATCTGCCTCAGCTGCCCATTAGAACAAATCTTTTGAGGGAAGTCTTTAAATACCTTGGGTAGACACACACATACACATACCAGAAAATTCAGTGATGGCTTTGTGGCCCATTGGTTACCCTCAACCCATCTGCTGGAATTGTTTACTGAAATATGACTGCTTCTTAGAGTCATAGCTAAGAGTTGAGGGCATGAACAGCCCAGAAAATGGCCTCAGCAAGTGCTCTCCCCAGAAGTACTAATCTTAGTTGAACATCCATACACCATGAAAAGTGTACCATGTATAGAGTTCCAGGCCTGGAGTTAGGAAGAACTGAGTTAAATCCAGCCATTTACTAGCCATGTGACCTTGGCCTAATTAACATCACTTGCTTCCATTATAAAAAAGAGTTGGATAAGGAAATGGCAACGCTCTTTAGTATCATTGCCTAGAAAACCCCAAATGGGGTCACAAAGAATTGAGCATGAGTTAAACTCCTGAATATGAGCAATGAGTGAATGAATGAATGAATACCATAATACATAATAATAATAATAAAAAATTACTTTCTCAGGTTAAAGACAATATGTTGGGGATATGCTATATCTTGCATGTGAAGGATTCCTATCTCAACCTTTTAACTTTAAACAACTAATCATCAAAGGACCTTTAACTGGTGTTCAAATTTCTTTTATCCATAAAAAGGTTATGATTATTCAAACTACTTTGTCAGAGTAACATATCACATTTGTTGAACACAAGATTTTCAATGCCAAAAATCCTAGTCAAAATTTATAATAATGAAAAAAAAGTTATGAAAAGATAAAATTTGAGGCTAGATCTATTGAGTTGATAAATATCTTTTTATACTTGTTTGGCTCAAAGTCAAATAAATCAAGACATAATTCAGTAAAAACAAAATTATGAAAAAAAAAACTCTCACTTTAAACAATGAACTTTTTTTTTTAATCTGTAGGATATGCAGTGAAATAAGTGCTAATTTTCATCTTAGGGTACTTTGGGTTTTGTCCCAGCTCTGCAAATAGCTAACTTTATCACCTAAGGAACTATTTTATCTCTTTACATATCATTTTCTTCCTATGTAAAATGGAGAGGTAGTATTTGATGCTCTCAAGTCTCATCTAGCACTAATATTCTACATGAGAGATATGACATGTTTAGTTCCCAACTCCAGTGTTATTCCAGGTTAATCATTTTGTAATTATGGTTCTATTGTTTTAGTGAAATGTACTTTGCAGAATTAAAGAACTGGAAGAAATCACCAAGTTCCTGCAGTCCATTGTATAAGTGAGTGTGAATTTTCTCTACAGCATAGTCAAAGTCATAATCCATATGATTAAAGAGTTTGAGTAAGGGAATTCACTACTTCCTGAGGCAGTCCATTTCATTTTGGAAAATGAAACTACTTATTTTTATCTAATACAAGTGGAACAAATTTAACCATGTAGTTCTTCAAATACTTAAAAATTACCTGTGATTTCCTTGTTCCTACCATCATTCTGGCATGATCTAAGTCTATTAAATATCCCTGTTGTCATACTATAAATGCTCAGCAGTTTATTAATATCTTACCTAAGATGTACTCCCCAGAGGTCATCATAATGCTCCAGACATATTCTGACCATAATAGAATATAATGGTACTATTATCTCCCCTACTGCCTGACTTAATGTAGCTTAATGTCACATTTGCTTTTCTGGATGCCACATATCACTGTTAACTGAACTTGCAGGCCAAAGAAATCTTCAGATCTTTAAAAGAAAAACTGCTGATCACTTATCACTCTTTCATCTCATATTTTGAACCTAAGAATAGTATTTTACAATTATACTTATTATTCCCCTTAATAGATTTGGTTTAATGTTCTAGACAGATAAGATCTTTTTTGACCTTGTCATCCTCAGTTATTATTATTAGCTTTATGTCATTAGCAATTTTGATAAGTATGTCATGGATGTCTTTATTCTAGGTATTGTTTAAAATTATAAGAATAAGCAGAGATCTTTGGACTCTCCAAAACACCTCTTAACATGTGATCATTCTGGGGAGTCCCAATATTCAATGATTACAGAATGTACCTAATTAACTATTGTCTAACATATCTTGTCATCTCGTCCAAAAGAATAAAATCATTAAAAAATTGTGAAATGATTGGCTAAAACATAGATAGTCTCTATCTATACCATTTCCCCTGATTTTCCAGTCTAGCGAACATGATTTTTTTTTTAAAGAAAGTAATAGCATTATTCTGGCATGTCCTTTTCTTGATGAAACCATGTTAGCTCTTAGAGATCATTATTTTTCCAAATGCTTATTAAGTATATCTTAATAATAACTTCTATAATTTCACAAGAAGTGAAAACCAAATTCAGTAGTGCCTATTCACCTCCTGATATGAACGGAAAGAGATATTTAGACATTTCCATACTCATCATGATTTCAATATATCCTGGGCTAGAATAAGAAATAATATGGGAATTTGGGGTGAGTTTTTTGGAAGCTACAGAACACAAAAATATTTAGAAACTAAGTAATGCATAAGATACATGTATATTATGGAATAATATAAATTATTTTATCTTTTAATATATTAATTAAGAATTATTCTGTAGTTTGAAGGAAGGACTAAAAATTTCGGCATATTTTTCAGCTCACAGGGATACCATATTCCTAATTCTCATGATGTAGAAGGGATGCTTGTATTGATCTTTAAGAAATCACTGGCCAATCTCAGCAAACACTCTTACCCAGTTAAAATAAAGTTTTATTTAAAATTTCAAGATTCAAATTTTATTCTTCATTTTTTTCATATAAGCAATAAGATAGGAAGAAATGCACATGTGTGATTATGTAAAAACATTTCTGTACTAGACATTTTGAAAAGAATTGAATTAAAAAAATCAAAGAAAGAAAGTAAATATATATATATATATATATATATATATGTATATATATATAATATTTCTATACTCAATATCTGTTCATTCCCTGGATATATTCCCTGGATAGTATGTTTCATTATTAATTCTTTGAAATCATCATGGATCATTGTATTGCTGTGAATAGCTAATTCAGTCACCATTCTTCACTGAACATTGCTTTTACTGTTTACAATGTTCTCTTAGTTCTGTTCAACTTACTATGAATCAGTTTACGTAAATCTTTTCAGGTTTTTCTGAAATTATACTGCTTATCTATTTTATAGCATAAGAATATCCCATTATAATGATATACCACAACTTGCTTAGCCATTACACAATTTACGGACATTTCTTGTATTCTCAGTTCTTAGACATGACAAAAATGAGTTGCTATAAATATTTTGTTTTGTACAAATAGGTCCTTTCACTTTTTACGGATGTCTTCAAGATATATACCTAGCACTGCTGTCATTAGATCAAATGCAGAATTTCAGAATTTGGGGGGCATAGTTTCAAATTATTCACCAGAGGAATATGTTCACAATTACACAAAAAGTGCAATAGTGTCCCAGTTTCCCCACATCCTCTCAAATAAACAATATTCCTTTTATTTTAATTTTACCCACTATGAAAAGTTTTAAATAATTCCCCAGAGTTATTTTAATTTGCATTTCTCCCATCAAGAGTGATTAAGAGTATTATTTCATATGAGTATGGATAACTTGAAATTTTTGGTCTAAAAACAGCCTGTTCATATTATTTGGCTATTTATCAATTAGGGAATGACTTGTTTTTTTTTTTTTTTTATGAATTAGAATCAATTCTCGTCATATTTGAGAAATGAAGCTTTTATCAGAAATAATTATAAAATTCCCTCCCCCCATTTTCCACTTTCCTTATAATTTTGGTTGTAATGATTTTGTTTGTATAAAACTTTTTAAATTTTATATAATGAAAATTATCTATTTTACATTTTCTAATCCTTTCTATATCTTCTGTGTCCCTAAATTCTTTCCCTATCCATAAACCTGACAGATAAACTATTCCATGTTCTTTTAATTTGTTTATGGTATATCCCTTGATCTGCAAATAATGTACTTATTTTAACTTTATCTTAGTCCTTTCACTTTTTATGGATGTCTTCAGGATATGTACCTAGCACTGCTATCATTAGATCAAATGAAGAATTTCAGAATTTTGGGGGCATAGTTTCAAATTATTCACCAGAGGAATATGTTCACAATTCCACAAAAAGTGCAATAATGTCCCTGTTTTCCCACATCCTCTCAAACAAACATATATGTTGTGCTCACACACAGGTTGGTACTTATCTAGTTTAGCCAAACTGTTTTCCAATTTTTCCAGCATTTTTTTGTTAAATAATGAGATTTTGTTCCGAAATCTTGGATTTTTGCATTAATCTTATAAAAGTTTATTATGGCTCTTTAATATAATGTAATTTCTACTTAATCCATTCTACAAACCCATTTCTTAGTCAGTGCTACATTATTTTGATAATTATCATTTTATAGTACAATTTGAAGGCTAGACCAATTTTTTTCACATTGTTGCATCGATTCCCTTAATATCTTTGAGATTTTATTCTTACAGAAAAAAAATTATTTTTTCTAGTGTTATAAAACGTTTATTTTTGATAGTTTGATAGCCTTTTCTAATTCTTGTGGCTGAACTTTGTCAGTAAGATATAGACATGTTGATGATTTATGTTGCTTTATTTTGTGTTCTGCAACTTTGCTAATTTTAAATAATTTCAAGAGGTTTTTAGTTGATTATCTAGAATTTTCTTAGTTAACATTGAATCATCTGAAAAGAGTGATAATTTTGTTTCCTCATTGTTATTCTAAATCCTTTAATTTCCTTTTCTTCTCCCATAGCAATAGCTAATATTTCTATGACATTATTAAATAATAGAAATGATAACGGACATCCTTGCTTTATCCCCCCGCCCCCGATAGCTTTTGGAAGACTTCTAGCTTATCCTCACTACAAATAATGTTTGCACATAGTTTTAGATAAATATTACTTATCATGGTAAGATAAGTTCAATTTATTCCTATGTTCTCTAATGGTTTTTAATAGGAATGAGTGTTATATTTTGTCAATGGCTTTTTTTTTAATCTGTTTTCCATTGGTTTTGTTATGGATGTGATCAATTATGCTGATAGTTTTCTTAATATTGAACCAGTCTTACTTTCTGCTATAAATCTGAATGGGTCATAGTGTATGATGCTTGTGATAGATACTATTACTCTTTGCTTGTATTTTATTTAAAATTTTTGCATCAATATTTATTAAGGAAATTGATTTATAATTTTCTTTCACTCTTTTGGCTCTTCCAGGTTTATGTATCAGCAGTTTATTTGTGTCATAAAAGGAATTTCCTCACCTATTTTTTCTCCCAACATACTTTATATAACATTGGGATTAATTGTTCTTTAAATGTTTGGTAAAAATTGCTTGTGAATCCATCTGATCCAGGGGATTCTTTTCCTAGAAAGTTCTTTTTATGGTTTCAATTTCTTTCTAAAGACTGGATTAAATATTCTATTTCTTCTTTTGTTAATCCAGGCATTTTTATTTTTGTAGATATTAATCTATAGAATTTAGATTGGCAAATTTATTGTCATAATTGGGCCAAATGCCTTCTAATATTTGCTTTAATTTTGTTTTTATTAGTGGCAAGTTCATTCCTTTTTATTTTTGATACTAGCGTATTTTCTTTTCTCTATTTTTAGATTAAATTAACCAATGGTTTGTTTTGCCCAATAATTATTAGTTCAATTTTTGTTGGTTTCTTATTTTTCTATTAATTTTTCCTTTGATTTTCAATATCTTTAATTTTGTGTTTAATTGAGAATTTTTAGTTCTCTTTTCTAGCTGTTTTCTGAAATTGAATGCCCATATCATTGACCTGTTTTTTTTTTTAACTGATGTAAGTAATCACACACACACACACACACACACACACACACACACACACACACACAGAGACACACACACACACAAATATATATTTCCTCTAAGTACTCCTTTGGCTGCATCCCATAAATTTTGATTTTTGGTCTAATTGTTGTCATTTTATTTAATGAAATTATTGATTGTTCCGATGATTTGATCTTTGACCCATTTATTCTTGAGGATTAGATTAAGTTCCAACTTATTTTCATTTTTTTGCCCATCATTGAATGTAATTTTTATTGCATTATAAGCTGAAAACTATGCATTGACTATTGCTACCTTTTTTGTATCTGGTTATGAAGTTCTTATATTCTAATACTGCGTTAATTTTTATGAAGATTCCATATACTGCTGAGAAAAAGCTGCATTTCTTTCTATTCCCCTTCAATTTTCTTCTGAGATCTATCATATATACCTTTTCAAGAATTTTATTTATCTCCTTAAGTTGTAGTTATTTTTTTTTTAGATTTATCTAGTTTTGTGAAGGGAAAACTGACATCCCCCCATTACTATATTTTTATTATCTATTTTTTTTCTCTAACTCATTCAACTCCTTCAAAAATTAGGTGCTATCATATATATATATGTTTTAGTATTGATATAACTTCATTATTTATAGTACCTTTCAGCAAGATATAATTATCTTCCTTATCTCTTTTAATTATACTTTTGCTTTATCTGAGATTATGATTGCTACTCTTTCTTTCTTTTTTTCATTTGAAGGATAATAAATTCTTCTTCATCCATATATTTACTCTGTGTATATCTCTCTGCTTCAAATGTGTTTCTTGTAAACAACATATTCTGGTTTTTGATCTATCCTACTATCTGCTTCTATTTTATGGGTGAGATTTTGAATGAGAATTAGAAATGCCATAACAATCAAACTACCAAGAAATTATTTTATAGAGGAATAAAAAATAATAACAAAGTTTATCTGGAAGAACAAAATATCTTGCATGTTAAGGGAAACAATGAAATAAAATGTAAATGATGGTGGCCTAGCTGTACCAGACCTAAAACTATATTATAAAGCAGCTGTCATCAAAACTATTTGGTACTGACTAAGAAATAGAGTGGTCAATCAGTGTAAGAAGTTAGGTCCACAAGACACAATAGTCAATGACTATAGTAATCTAGTATTTCATAAACCCAAAGACACTACCTTCTTAAGAACTCATTATTTGACAAAAATTGTTGGGAAAATTGGAAATTACTATGACAAAAACTAGACATTAACCCCTATGTAACACCCTATACCAAGATAAGGTCAAAATAGGTTCATGATTTAGACATAAAGAGTAATAATATAAGCAAATTAGGAAAAAATACAAAGGATAGTCTGCCTTTTAGATCTGTGGATAAGGAAGGGATTTTTGGACAACGAAGAACTAATATAGAATGTAAAATGGATAATTTTGATAATATTAAGTAAAAAAAAAACTTACAAACAAAACCAATGCAGACAAGATTAGAAGAGAAGCAATAACTGGGAAACCTATTTTTTAATTCCAAGGGTTTTGACAAAGGTCTGATTTCTAAATGACTCAAATTTACAAGAATTTAAGCCATTCTCCAATTACAAATGGTCAAAGGATAGGAACAATTTTTCAGATGAAGAAATTAAAACCATTTATACTCAAATGAAAAAAAAATTCAAAATCATTATTATCAGAGAAATGCAAATTAAGATAATTCTGAGGTACCACTACATAGCTCACACATTGGCTAAGATGACAGAAAGTTGGAGAAGATGTGGGAAAACTGGGATATTAATACATAATACATTGTTGATGGAGTTGCAAAGTGCTTCAACTATTCTGGAGGACAATTTGGAACTGTATCCAAAGGCTATCTAACTCTGCATACTCTTTGATCCAGCAGTGTCTCTATTGAGTCTGTATCCCAAAGAGATCATAAACAAAGAGAAAAGGATCTCTGTGTGAAAAAAAAAAGAATAATAATCAATATATTAAATAGGCTCCCTAATAATCAATGAATTGACAGCCAGTGGTTTTCCTAAATAATCAGAGCTCCCCAATGGAGGCCCTGAATATTTAAATATTTTTTTTTCTTTCTTTTTTCTTTTTTATTTACAAAAATATGCATGGGTAATTATTCAACATTGACCTTGCAAAACCTTGTAGTCCAAATTTTTTCTTCCTTCCCCCCACCCCACCCCCAGATGACAGGTAATCCAATACATGTTAAATATATTAAAATATATGTTAAATCCAATATATGTATACATCTTTATAGTTATCTTGCTACACAAGAAAAATGAGATCAAAAAGGGAAAAAATAAAACTCAGAAAGAAAACAAAATGCAAGTAAAGAATAGAAAGAGTGAAAATGCTATGTTGTGGTCCACACTCAGTTCACACAGTCGTCTCACTGGCTGTAGATAGCGCTCTTCATGATTATTAGAACTAGTCTGAATCACCTCATTGTTGGAAAGAGCCATGTCTATCAGAATTGATCATGCATAATCTTGCTGTTGCTATGTACAATGTTCTCCTGGTTCTACTTACATATCTTAACATTAGTTTGTGTAAGTCTCTTCAGGCCTTTCTAAAATCATCTTGCTGATCATTTCTTATAGAACAATAATATTGCATAATATTCATATACTATAACTTATTCAGCCATTCTCCAACTGATGGGCATCCATTTAGTTTCCTGTTTCTTCCACTAAAAAAGAGATACCACAAACATTTTTGCACATTTGTCCAGAAGTAATAGAACTGGAAGATTAAATAGGCAATGAAAGAATTCATCGAACACCTTCTAAAAAAGACCCTAAAATAAAATCTCCAAGCAATATTGTGGCCAAAATTCAGAATTTTCATACTAAAGAAAAAGTATTACAAGCAGCCAGGAAAAAAACAATTCAAATACCTAAGTGCCAGAATAAGGATCACTCAATATCTGGCTGCCTCAAAAGTAAAGGATCAAAGGGCCTGGAATCTGATATTTTGAAAGGCAAAAGAACTTGGATTGCACCCAAGAATAAACTACCCAGCTAAGCTGAGCATTTTTTTCCCATGGAAGAAGATGGACATTTAATGAAACAGAGGAATTCCATTTGTTTCTAAGGAAAAAAAAAATAGATTTAAACAAAAAAATTGATCTCCAACCACAGGTCTCAAGAGAAGTAAAAAAAGGTAAAAGGAATTCTTGAGAACTGTATTTTTATTGTGGATATACATAAAAACGACATGTATAATTAGATTTTACAGATACAACATAAAAAAGGGAAGTAGAAATGGAAAGGGGATAGTGTCAGAAAAAGGGAAGAGGGGAGATGAAAAGAGGAAAACTACATCCCACAATGGGGCAAAGGAAACCTATTACATCTGAGGAAACTTAGAGAGGGGGAGGAACATTGTGTGAATCTTATTCTTATCAGAGTTGGCTCAAAGAAGAAATAATTGACTTATGTGCGTTACAGAGAATTTTCTTTCACCTAATTAAAAAGTGGGATAGGAAAAGGGAAAAGGAAAAAGAGTAATAAGGGAAAGGTACAAGAAAGGGGAAAGGATTCAAAGGGAGGAGGGAAGGATCCTAGAGAGGGAGAGCTGCATGATGCAAGTGGGACACATAAGTTTAATACTAGGGAAGGGGGTAAGGGAGGGTAAGAAAAAGAACAACATAATCTGGGGATATTAGGATGGCAGGAAATACAGAATTAGTAATTTTAACTGTAAATGTGAATGGGATGAACTCTCCCATAAAGAGGAGGCGGATAGCAGACTGGATCAAAAGCCAGACCCCTACAATATTTTGTTTACAGGAAACACATTTAAAACAGGGAGATACATACAGACTAAAGGTAAAAGGCTGGAGTAGAATCTATTATGCTTCAGATGAAGTCAAGAAAGCAGAGATAGCCATCCTTATCTCAGATCAAGCAAAAGCAAAAATTGATCTAATTAAAAAAGATAAGGAAGGAAACTACATCTTGCTAAAGGATAGCATAGACAATGAAGCAATATCAATACTAAACATATATGCACCAAGTGGTATAGCATCTAACGTCCTAAAGAAGTTAAGACAGTTGTGAGAAGAAATAGACAGCAAAACTATAATAGTGGGAGATCTCAATCTTGCATTCTCAGATTTAGATAAATCAAATCACAAAACAAATAAGAAAAAAAAGTAAAGATGTAAATAGAATATAAGAAAAATTAGATATGATAGATCTTTGGAGAAAACTGAATGATAACAGAAAGGAGTATACTTTCTTCTCAGCAGTTCATGGAACCAATAAAAAATTGACCATATATTAGGACATAAAGACCTCAAAATTAAATGCAGGAAGGCAGAAATAGTAAATGCTTTCTTTTCAGATCAGGATGCGATAAAAACCACATTCAACAAAAAGTTAAGTGTAAATAGACCAAAAAGTAATTGGAAACTAAATAATCTCATCTTAAAGAATGATTGGGTGAAACAGCAAATTATAGACACAATTAATAATTTCACTCAAGATAATGACAATGATGAGACATCATACCAAAATTTGTGGCATGTAGCCAAAGCAGTAATAAGGGGAAATTTTATACTTTTAGAGGCTTACTTGAATAAAATAGAGAAAGAGAAGATCAATGAACTGTGTTTGCAACTTAAAAAGCTAGGGAAAAAAAAAAACAAATTAAAAATCCCCAATCAAATACTAAACTTGAAATTCTAAAATTAAAAGAAGAAATTAATAATATTGAAAGTAAAAAAAAATCTATTGAATCAATAAATAAAACTATGAGTTCATTTTATGGGAAAAAACCAACAAAATAGATAAATATCTTTGGTAAATCTGATTAGAAAAAGGAAAGAGGAAAATCAAATTGTTAGTCTTAAAAATGAAAAGGGGGACTTTCCACCAACAAAGAAGAAATTAGAGCAATAATAAGGAGTTGCTTTGCCCAACTTTATGCCAATAAATTTGATAACCTAAGTGAAAAGGATGACTACTGCCAAAAATATAGGCTTCCCAGATTAACAGAGGAAGAAAATTGCTTAAATAGTCCCATTTCAGAAAAAGAAATAGAACGAGATATTAATCAACTCCCTAAGAAAAAATCCCCAAGATCAGATGGATTTATATGTGAATTCTACCAAACATTTAAAGAACAATTAGCCCCAGTGATATATAAGCTATTTGAAAAAATAGGGAATGAAGGAGTCCTACAAAATTCCTTTTATGACACAGACATGGTACTGATACCTAAAGCAAATAGATTGAAAACAGAGAAAGAAAGGTATAGAACAATCTCCCTAATAAATATTGATGCTAAAATCTTAAATAAAATATTAGCAAAAAGATTACAGAAAATCATCCCCAGGGTAATACACTATGACCAAGTAGGATTTATACCAGGAATGCAGGGCCAGTTCAATATTGGGAAAACTATTAGCATAATTGACTATATCAATAACTAAACTAACAAAAAACATTTGACTATCTCAATAGATGCAGAAAAAGCATTTGATAAAATTCAACATCCATTGCTCATAAAAACACTTGAGACTATAGGAATAAATGGAATTTTCCTTAAAATAATCAGGAGCATATATTTAAATCCATCAGTAAGCATCATATACAATGGAGAAAAACAGGAATCTTTCCCAGTAAGATCTGGAGTGAAGTAAGGTTGTCCACTATTACCATTATTATTCATTATTGTACTAGAAATACTAGCCTCGGCAATAAGAGTTGAGAAAGAGATTAAAGGAATTAGAGTAGGTAATAAGGAAAAGAAACTATCACTCTTTGCAGATGATATGATGGTATACTTAGAGAACCCCAGAGATTCTACTAAAAAGCTATTAGAAATAATTCATAACTTTAGCAAAGTTGCAGGATACAAAATAAATCCATATAAATCCTTAGCATTTTTATACAGCACCAAGAAAATCCAACAGAAAGAGATACAAAGAGAAATTCCATTCAAAATAACTGCTGACAGCATAAAATATATGGGGATCTATCTACCAAAGGAAAGTCAGGAATTATATGAGCAAAATTACAAAAAAAAAAAAAAAAAAAAAAAAAAACTTTCCTCACAAATAAAGTCAGATTTAAATAATTGGGGAAAAAAGATGACAATACTCCCTAAATTAATCCATTTATTTAGTGCTATACCAATCAGACTCCCAAGAAAATATTTTAATGATCTAGAAAAAATAACAACAAAATTCATATGGAAGAACAAAAGATTGAGAATCTCAAGGGAATTAATGAAAAAAAATCAAATGAAGGTGGTCTAGCTGTATGTGATCTAACACTATATTATAAAGCAGCAGTCACCAAAACTATTTGGTATTGGCTAAGAAATAGATTAGCTGATCAGTGGAAAAGGTTAGGTTCACAAGACAATATAGTCAACTATAGCAATCTAGTGTTTGACAAACCCAAAGATCCTAACTTTGGGGATAAGAATTTATTATTTGACAAAAACTGCTGGGAAAACTGGAAATTAGTATGGCAGAAATTAGGCATGGACCCACACTTAACACCATATAGCCAGATAAGATCAAAATGGGTTCATGATTTAGGCATAAAGAACGAGATTATAAATAAATTAGAGGAACATAGGATAGTTTTCCTCTCAGACTTGTGGAGGAGGAAGAAATTTATGACCAAAGATGAACTCAAGATCATTATTGATCACAAAATAGAAAGTTTTGATTATATCAAATTAAAAAGATTTTGTACAAACAAGAGTAGAAGGGAAGCAACAAACTGGGAAAACATTTTCACGGTTAAAGGTTCTGATAAAGGCCTCATTTCCAAAATATAGAGAGAATTGACTCTAATTTATAAGAACTCAAACCATTCTCCAATTGATAAATGGTCAAAGGGTATAAACAGACAATTTTCAGATAATGAAATTGAAACTATTTCCCCTCATATGAAAGTGTTCCAAATCACTATTGATCAGAGAAATGCAAATTAAGATAATTATGAGATACCACTATACACCTGTCAGATTGGCTAAGATGATAGGAAAAAAAATAATGATGATTGTTGGAGAGGATGCGGGAAAACTAGGACACTGATGCATTGTTGGTGGAGTTGTGAATGAATCCAACCATTCTTGAGAGCAATCTGAATTACGCCCCCAAAGTTATCAAACTGTGCATATCCTTTGTTCCAGCAGTGCTACAACTGGGCTTATACTCCAAAGAGATACTAAAGAAGGGAAAGAGACCTGTATGTGCCAAAATGTTTGTAGCAGCCCTGTTTGTAGTGGCTAGAAACTTGAAAATGAATGGATACCCATCAATTGGAGAATGATTGGATAAATTGTGGCATATGAATGTTATGGAATATTATTTTTCTGTAAGAAATGACCAGCAGGATGAATACAGAGAGGCTTGGAGAGACTTACATGAACTGATGCTAAGTGAAATGAATAGGACCAGGAGATCATTATATACTTCAACAATGATACTGATGTATTCTGATGGAAGTGGATTTCTTCAACAAAGAAAAGCTCTAACTCAGTTTAAATTGATCAATGATGGACAGAAGCAGCTGCACCCAAAGAAAGAACACTGGGAAATGAATATATACTGTTTGCATTTTTGTTTTTCTTCCTAGGTTATTTTTACCCTCTGAATCCAATTCTTCCTGTGCAACAAGAGAACTGTTTGGTTCTGCACACATATCTTGTATCTAAGATATACTGTGACATATTTAACATATATGGGACTGCTTGCCATCTGGGGAAGGAGGTGGAGGGAGGGAGGGAAAAAGTTGGAACAGAAGTGAGTGCAAGGGATAATGTTGTTAAGATTTTTTTTTCAAAAAAATGAAAAAAAAAAAAAAAGAAACCAAGGGGCCAAGAAAAAGAAAAACTCAGAACTTCAAAGATGGGAAGCAACCTTAAGAAGAAAGGGTACAACATCACTGATTAGAAAACCAAGGATAAAAATAAGAAGGCTGAAGGACCTGGTGAAGAGGAAGAAGAAACTCTGTTGGAATCCTAGTGTTAACTCAACTTGAAACAAGGTGATAACTCAAGGGAGATTTTAGAATCCTAGTGTTAACTCAATGTAATTGATACAATTGATACAATTGTGTTCACACCTTTACTTATTGGAGTTCACAAGTATGGGAGTTTCACAAAGTAAACTTTGTAACTTTGTGAATTCACACCTCCCTTGAAGCTCTTAAGGCCAGAGACCACTCTGGGAAGAAACCCATAATCCCTCTCTCTCATATCCCACAATTCCTCTCTTTCACATACAAGAAACAGACAGAGGCTCTCAGATAGAATTCAGCTGAATTGCACGAGGAGTGATGCTGAATTTAGATTGAGAGGGGAGTGTCAAGTGAGTTCAGCCAGAAGCCCTCTCTGAGTGAGGAGTTTTACTTTGGAACATTGACTGTGGTTGGAGAGGAGCACTCTGGGAGAGTGAGAGCCAGAAGCCCTCTCTCAGAGGCAATACAGATTTAACTTGGTGATGGCTCTGGAGGCTGAAGAAAGCAGAGGCAGAAGCAAAGGATAAAGCTGCAAGAGCTCTTAGAACCAAGCAGAGAGATAGGCCTCTAAGAAAAAGTAACCGAGCTATACTGGAAGGAGCAAATAAACCTTTGCATTTTATCAGCTGGCTGCACTTTAGGGATTATTTACTCTTAACTAAAACAAAGGCTGCCTCCAGAAAACCTCCCTGAGAAACCTGCTTTCTCCCAGACAGAGCCATCCTCTTATATTATCTTATATTATATTAAAGAAGAAAAACACCACAAAACTCCAGAATGAGACCTAGACAGTGGCAGAGACCACAGATAGGAAGGAGAAAAAAGAAAGACTGAAAATGATTCCCAAATCACTCTTAATAAGATTGAAGTGAAGGAAGCAGAGAAGATGTTGTGGTTATCAAAGAATAGGCTCCAAAATCAGATCCTGAGCAAATAGGCTGCCCCTGATGGAAAAGTGGAACCCCAGAAAAATACTGAGCTGGAGCACCCTCCTGCCCCTTTTCCAGAAGCCAGTAATGATGCTTTTAAGAGAAAAAAAATGGAAGCTCTCTCATTAACCTCATAACCAACTATTTAATCCAGCCTCAAAAATAACTCTTCACTGCTTAAATTCATGAAGATTAGAAGCACTACAATTTACCAGCCTAAATCCATCCTGAAGCTTGCCAGGAACGGTTTGTCCTGAGGAGCCAGGAACAGACTAGCACAGGCAGCTAGAGGCTAGCATCCTGAGCAAACCAGGGGCGGGGGTGATCTCTGTGGCTAAAGAGGTTATAGAGACGAATCTGCTATAGGCTAACTGCTCTGTCTTGATTACAAAGCAGTAAACTGGCAGAGAAATTAAAGCCTAAAACAGAGGGTCCTCTAAAAAACGCCAGAACCTAACGAGATCTGGCTGTAACCCCTCAAACCTGGAAGTGACTCAGACAGACTTTACTGCAGCCCGTGGCCACATCCTGCAGTTCGGGGCCTTTGTGGGGGCAGTTGCGAATATGCACGACAGTGGGGCACAGCCTGGGCAGCCTCTAATCTGCAGAGTGGGGGGCTTGACCTGGGGCAATAGAACTTCCCCAGCAGACTGTGCTTCCCAGCAGACACTTCAAGTCCCTGCAAATCCATGCTGCTCAGCTGCTAATACCCATAGCCTCAGGGCAGGGTTTGGCTGGGGAGTGAAACTCTCACTGCTAAGTGTCTATCCCCAGGGCAGTCTTTATCTCACACAGCCTGGGTTCTTTGAAAGGCACTTTCCCAGCCCCGCCCTGCAGGCTTCAGTTACTTTCGGGTGGGGAACTCTTTCCCAGAGCACCCCAGTACCTCATTGCTTTTTGTAGCCTGTTGGCAGGAAAGCTACCCTTCCATATACCTGTCACCTCTCTGCAGAGGAAGCTGGTAACCTCCTGGCCCTGAAGGCAGACCTTACAGGCTTTAACAAAATGAGTAAAAAAATCAAAAGAACGATTGATAGTTTCTACACAGAAAGAGAACAGCTTTTCAACCCTGAAGAGACTAATAGCAGACAGTCTCCAGACAATTGTTGGTCTCCAATACAAAAGGCTCTCCTAGAAGAGACAATTCAAAACCAAGAGCTAGAAGAGAAATGGGGAAAGGAAAGAGAAGCTATGTAAGAGAGTACAGAAAAGGTACATAACTCACTAAAAGAAAAATTTGATAAAATGGAAAAAGAAAACAACTTCCTGAAATATGAATTGGAAAAGGTAAAAAACTCCCAAGAAGTTCAGGGAAAGAGAATTTGTGAATTGGAAAAAGAAAATAACTCACTAAAAAAAAAAAAAAATAGTGAAATGGAAAAAATTTCCATAGAGCAAAACAACCCAATTGGACATATACAAAAAGAAGTTAAAAAAAGCTAATGAAGAAAATAACTCACTAAAAATCAGAACTGAACAAATAGAAATGAATGATTCATTGAGACATCAAGAATCAATCAAGCAAAACCAAAAAAATGAAAGATTGGGAAAAAATGTCAAATATTTACTTGGAAAAACAACAGACCTGGAAAATAGATCTAGGAGAGATAACCTGAGGATCATCGGGCTACCAGAAAATTATGATGAAACAAAGAGCCTAGATACTATTTTACAGGAAATCATCAAAGAAAACTGCCCAGAAGTAATAGAACCAGAAGGGAAAATAGGCGTTGAAAGAATTCATCAAACACCTTCTGAAAAAGACCCTAAAATAAAGACTCCAAGGAATATTGTGGCCAAACTTCAGGATTTTCAGACTAAAGAAAAAATTTTACAAGCAGCCAGGAAAAAACAGTTCAAATACCGAGATGCCACAATAAGGGTCACACAAGATCTAGCTGCCTCAACATTAAAGGATCGAAGGACCTGGAATCAGATATTCCGAAAGGCAAAAGAACTTGGAATGCAGCCAAGAATAAATTACCCAGCTAAGCTGAGTATTTTTTTCCACGGATGAAGATGGACATTTAATGAAATAGAGGAATTCCATCTCTTTCTAAGGAAAAACCCAGACTTAAACAAAAAATTTGATCTCCAACAACAGGAATCAAGAGAAGTAGAAAAAGGTAAAAGGAACTCGTGAGAACTGTATTTCTGTTGTGGATATACAAAAAAACCATATGTATAATTTGATTTTACTGATGTAACATAAAAAAGGGAAGAGGGGAGATAAAAAGAGGGAAACTACATGCGACAATGTGGCAAAGGAAACCTATCATATATGAGGGAACTTAGAGAGGGAGAGGAACATTGTGTGAATCCCACTCTCATCAGAGTTGGATCAAAGAGGAAACAATTGACATATTTGTTTTACACAGATTCTTCTCTCACTTCATTAAAAAGTGGGAGAGGAAAAGGGAGAATGAAAAAGAGTAATAAGGGAAGGGAATAAGAAAAGGGGAAGAGATTCAAAGGGAGGAGGGAGGGATACTAAAGAGGGAGAGCTGCACGACTTAGTAGGACCTATAAGTTTAACACTAGGGAAGAAGGGAAGGAGGGCAAGAAAAAGAAAAGTATAATCTGGGGATATTAGGATGGCAGGAAATACAGAATTGGTTATTTTAACTGTAAATGTGAATGGGATGAACTCTCCAATAAAGAGAAGGCAGATAGCAGACTGGATCAAAAGTCAGAACCCTACAGTCTGTTGTTTACAAGAAACGCATTTAAAACAGGGAGATACATACAGAGTAAAAGTAAAAGGCTGGAGCAGAATCTGTTATGCTTCAGGTGAAGTCAAAAAAGCAGGGGTAGCCATCCTTATCTCAGATCAAGCAAAAGCAAAGATTGATCTAATTAAAAGAGATAAGGAAGGAAACTATATCTTGCTTAAGGGTACTATAAACAATGAAGCAATATCAGTATTAAACATATATGCACCCAGTGGTATAGCATCTAAGTTCCTTAAAGAGAAGTTAAGAGAGTTACGAGAAGAAATAGACAGCAAAACTATAATAGTAGGAGATCTCAATCTTGCACTCTCAGATTTAGATAAATCAAACCACAAAACAAATAAGAAAGAAATTAAAGAGCTAAATAGAATATTAGAAAAATTAGGTATGATAGATATCTGGAGAAAACTGAATGGTGACAGAAAGGAGTATACTTTCTTCTCAGCAGTTCATGGAACCTACACAAAAATTGACCATATATTAGGACATAAAGACCTCAAAATTAAATGCAGGAAGGCAGAGATAGTAAATGCTTTCTTTTCAGATCACAATGCAATAAAAACTACATTCAACAAAAAGTTAGGTGTAAATAGACCAAAAAATAATTGGAAACTAAATAATCTCATCTTAAAGAATGATTGGGTGAAACAGCAAATTATAGACACAATTAATAATTTCACTCAAGATAATGACAATGATGAGACATCATATCAAAATGTATGGGATGCAGCCAAAGCAGTAATAAGGGGAAATTTTATATCCTTAGAGGCTTACTTGAATAAAATAGAAAAAGAGAAGATCAATGAATTGGGCCTGGAACTTAAAAAGTTAGAAAAAGACCAAATTAAAAACCCCCAATCAATTACTAAACTTGAAATTCTAAAATAAAAAGGAGAAATTAATAATATAGAAAGGAAAAAAAAAACTATTGAACTAATAAATAAAACTAAGAGTTGGTTTTATGAAAAAACCAATAAAATTGATAAACCTTTGGTAAATCTGATTAGAAAAAGGAGAGAGGGAAATCAAATTGGCAGTCTTAAAAATGAAAAAGGAGAACTTTCCACTGATGAAGAGGAAATTAAAGAAATAATAAGGGGTTACTTTGCACAACTTTATGCCAATAAATTTGATAACCTAAGCGAAATGGATGACTACCTCCAAAAATATAGGCTTCCCAGATTATCAGAGGAGGAAGTAAATTGCTTAAATAGTCCCATTTCAGAAAAAGAAATAGAAGAAGCTATTAATCAACTCCTTAAAAAAAAATCCCTGGGACCTGATGGATTAACATGTGAATTCTACCAAACATTCAAAGAACAATTAGCCCCAATGCTTTATAAACTATTTGAAAAAAACAGGGAATGAAGGAGTCCTACCAAATTCCTTTTATGATACAGACATGGTACTGATACCTAAACCAGGTAGGTTGAAAACAGAGAAAGAAAATTATAGACCAATCTCCCTAATGAATACTGATGCTAAAATCTTAAATAAGATATTAGCAAAAAGACTACAGAAAATCATCCCCAGGATAATACACCATGATCAAGTAGGATTTATACCAGGAATGCAGGGCCGGTTCAATATTAGGAAAACTATCAGTATAATTGACCACATTAATAATCAAATTAACAAAAACCATATGATCATCTGAATAGATGTAGAAAAAGCATTTGATAAAATCCAAAATCCATTCCTATTAAAAACTCTTGAGAGTATAGGAATAAATGGACTTTTCCTTAAAATAATCAGTAGCATCTATTTAAAACCAGCAGTAAGCATCATATGTAACGGGGACAAACTGCAACCATTCCCAATAAGATCAGGAGTAAAACAAGGTTGTCCACTATCACTGTTACTATTTAATATTGTATTAGAAATGCTAGCTTTGGCAATAAGAGTTGAGAAAGAGATTCAAGGAATAAGAATAGGCAATGAGGAAACCAAATTATCACTCTTTGCTGATGATATGATGGTATACTTAGAGAACCCCAGAGACTCTACCAAAAAGTTATTAGAAACAATCCACACCTTTACCAAAGTTTCAGCATATAAAATAAACCCAAATAAGTCATCAGCATTCTTATATATCACTAACAAAACCCAACAGTTAGAGTTACAAAAAGAAATTCCATTTAAAGTAACTACTGATTGTATAAAATATTTAGGAATCTATCTGCCAAGGGAATATCAGAAACTTTATGAGCAAAACTACAAAACACTTTCTACACAAATTATGTCTGATCTAACCAACTGGAAAAATATTAAATGCTCTTGGAATGGGGCAAGCAAATATAATAAAGATGACAATACTACCTAAATTAATCTATTTATTTAGCGCTATACCAATCAGACTCCCCAAAAACTACTTTGATGAACTAGAAAAAATAACAACAAAGTTCATATAGAAAAAGAAAAGGTCAAGAATTTCAAGGGAATTAATGAAAAAAGAAATCAAATGAAGGTGGCCTAGCTGTACCAGATCTAAAATTATATTATAAAGCAGCAGTTACTAAAACCATCTGGTATTGGCTAAGAAATAGACTAGTTGATCAATGGAATAGGTTAGGTTCAAAGGACAAAACAGCCAATAACTTTAATAATATAGTGTTTGACAAACCCAAAGACCCCAGTTTTGGGGATAAGAATGCATTATTTGACAAAAATTACTGGGAAAATTGGAAATTACTATGGCAGAAACTAGGCATTGACCCACACTTAACACCGTACACCAAGATGAGATCAAAATGGGTTCATGACCTAGGCATAAAGAATGAGATTATAAATAAACTGGAAAAGCATAGGATAGTTTACCTCTCAGACCTGTGGAAGACGGAGGAATTTATGACCAAAGAAGAACTAGAGATCACTATTGACCACAACATAGAAAATTTTGTTTATATCAAATTGAAAAGTTTTTGTACAAACAAAACAAATGCAGTCAAGATTTGAAGGGAAACAATAAACTGGGAAAACATTTTTACAATCAAAGGTTCTGATAAAGGCCTCATTTCCAAAATATATAGAGAATTGACTCTAATTTATAAGAAATCAAGCCATTCTCCAATTGATAAATGGTCAAAGGATATGAACAGACAATTCTCAGACAAAGAAATTGAAACTGTTTATAGACATATGAAAATATGCGCCAAATCATTATTAATCAGAGAAATGCAAATTAAGACAACTCTGAGATACCACTACACACCTGTCAGATTAGCTAGAATGACAGGGAAAGATAATGCAGAATGTTGGAGGGGATGTGGGAAAACAGGGACACTGATACATTGTTGGTGGAATTGTGAACACATCCAGTCATTCTGGAGAGCAATTTGGAACTATGCTCAAAAAGTTATCAAACTGTGCATACCCTTGAATCCAGCAGTGTTTCTATTGGGCTTATACCCCAAACAGATACTAAAGAAAGGAAAGGGACCTGTATGTGCCAAAATGTTTGTGGCAGCCCTGTTTGTAGTGTCTAGAAGCTGGAAAATGAAAGGATGCCCATCAATTGGAGAATGGAGAAAGACCTGATTGCCTTGGAATAGTCCCAGTGGGCAAAATCAAACACATTACTGCCAAACACTATTACAGGAGAAAACAGATATAGTAGTGATGCTTCTAAGACTTCAGTGCCCAACACTGAGGCAAAGGTTTCCCAATGTTTAGGAGACCCAGCAACTGGGGAAGTAAATGACAAGGCAAAAGGAAAAGTGGAAGCCAAAAAGAATCAGGATATAAATTGTGGTATATGAATGTTATTGAATATTATTGTTCTGTAAGGAATGACCAGCAGGATGAATACAGAGAGGACTGGCGAGACTTACATGAACTGATGCTAAGTGAAACGAGCAGAACCAGGAGATCATTATATACCTCAACAATGATATTGTTTGAGGATATATTCTGATGGAAATGGATCTCTTCAATAAAGAGAGTTAATTCAGATCAAAGATGGACAGAAGCAGCTGCACCCAAAGAAAGAACACTGGGAAATGAATATAAACTGTTTGCATTTTTGTTTTTCTTCCCAGGTTGTTTCTACCTTCTGAATTCAATTCTCCCTATGCAACAAGAAAACTGTTCGGTTTTGCACACATATATTGTATCTAGGATATACTGTAACCTATTCAACATGTAAAGGACTGCTTGCCATCTAGGGGAGGAGGTGGAGGGAGAGAGGGGAAAAATGGGAACAGAAGTGAATGCAAGGGATAATGGTGTAAAAAAAAAATACCCTGGCATGGGTTCTATCAATAAAAAGTTATTAAAAAAAAAAAAAGAAAAAAAATGTAGAGAGCTAAAGGTTTACTGTCTCAAGTTGACATTTATCCACAGCATTAAAAAATATCAAAATAAGAAAAGCTGTAAATGAAAAAAAAAACAGAAAATATTGATTTCATAAAGATCTGATTGCCTTGGAACAGTCCCAGTGGGCAGAATCAAACACATTACTGCCAAACACTATTACAGGAGAAAACAGATATAGTAGTGATGCTTCTAAGGCTTCAGTGCCCAGCACTGAGGCAAAGGTCTCCCAATGTTTAGGAGACCCAGCAACTGGGGAAGTAAATGACAAGACAAAAGGAAAAGTGGAAGCCAAAAAGAATCAGGATTCTGTAGCTCCCTTGCCCAAGAAAGTAAATGTGGAGTTTTCAGCTTTAGACTCAAAAGCCAACATCAGTGAAATTGTGTCTTCTTCTAGAGAGACCCCAGCAACAAGGGAAGCCCCTAACTCTACCCATAAGGCCCAGGAATGTGCAGCCTCAACAAAAGAGATTACACCTTCTGAGGCTCAGAGCAGTTGTTTGTATCAAACCTTAACAGTAAAAGAGTAACATGAACAATCTAGTGAAAAAAGAAAATAATGATCATCATCATAATAATAATCATTTAAAAACAACCTCTATCTCCCTCCCTCCTTACTTTGCTATCTCTTTTCTTCCTCCCTCCCTTTTTCTCTCTCTTCCTCTTTTTCTCTCTCCCTTTTTTCTTTGTTCCCTTCCTTCTTGTCTCTCTCTCTCTGTCTTTGTCTCTCTCTCTCAGCTATCCTAACTTGTTTCACATCTGAAATAAGGTTATTTTGCCCCCACCATAGGATACTCCATTAAGGGAGGGAAAAAGAGAGTGGGGGAAAGGATCTAAATCACACTTTTGTGGGAAAATATCTAATATGCCTTTAGTCAACTTTACAAAGAAGTCCTGGATTTTAAAGATGGATGTCTGAAAGTACAGTACATCTTTTGTACCTGAATTGCTGTTACATGCATTCCATCAATATAACAAAATCTGTTTTCTTCTGTAATAGGGTTTGGGAATGATGTGTTTGACTCTGCCCACAAGGCCTGTTCCAAGCAATCAGATTTTTATGAAAGCAGTATTTTCTGTTTTTTTTTTTTAATTTACAGCCTTTCTTATTTTTATATTTTTAATGCTGTGAATAAATGCCAGTTTTCAGACAGTACCCACTTAGCTGCCCACATTTTTTTCCTTATTGCCCATCTTCCATTCTTTCACTCCAGATATTTTTGCAAATAACAAACATTCTTATCCCACTTACCCTAGTTAGATTTTTCATGACTAGTTAATGCGTTTCCATGGTTGGGTACACCTGTAGTTCTGTTTACTGATCAGTGGAAATGAAAAAAAAAAATCTAAGTTCATTGCAGTTCTATTTTCTCTTCCATTCTGTATCACAGATACCAACATACTACTCATTCAAAACTGAAAAAAATATACAAAAAAAGAACAAAATGTAAAATGGATTCAATGAATTTATAAACAATTGTAGAAATGGTACAACAGAAATAAAATAAAATAATTTAAAAATACATCAACCTATAACAATATAAACAGTTTAATTTTGTTGATAACTTATGTTTTCTCTTTCTTGTTTCAGGCCACTTTTTTTTTTAATTTCAGTTCTGTTCTTTTAATTAGAAAATGCTTGATTCATTAAATCCCCTCCATTCATCTGTATTATGTGATAAAAGATGAAGTAGCTGAACAATGCTTTCCTTTCCTCACCCTTTAAATTTCAGTACTCTTTTTTTATTGAGTTTACTTATCTGAATAAAAATTAACTTTCTTTTCCCCTGGCACAATAAAACTAGAATCCTTTACAGAAGTTAGGTGGGGCAGGGAATAGAGCATGAAACTTAAAAGCAAGAAAGTCTGAGTTCCAATCCAGCTTCAGACACTTATTAGCAGTGAGACAATGAGAAAGTCATGTAATCTCCATTTGCCTTGGATTTCTCACCTGTAAAATTGAAGAATAATAGTACCTACTTGCCCTGGTTCTGGTGTAGATCAAATTAAATAATAATTATAAAATGCTTAGCATATAGTGTTTGACACATTAAAAGCACTATGTAAATGTTATCTATTGTTATTGTCACTATTATCAGTATTATTTTTCATATTCATATTTTGGCAACCAAATAATTTACTCTAATACCTCACATAGAGCATGTGATTAAGGAATGTCAGTTGAATTAAACTGCACTGAACTAGAAGAAGTATTTCTTTAAAGGAAGGTGGCTCCAAAAGGCAGCGCCAAACCAAAGCCTATGTAAAATAAATAGAAAATGTCCTTGAAGTGATCTCTTTGATTTGATTAATAGCAGTTTCTGTCTTGTTTAAGAGCAATCTAAAAGCCTCCACAAAATTCACATTTTAATTGATTTTCAAAATCCCTAACAAAGACAATTACAGGAGAAATGGGATAAAATGCACTCAGTGGTTCTATTGCTTTACTGAAGCATCTCTAATAGTCATGCTCCTGGACCAGCTCATCACTTCCTATCAGAGGTTAAGAAATAATTGTTTGGGCACTGAATAAACTGATAAGAAACATAAATAATGGGAAAGAAACACGATTGAAATGTCTAAATCCTATGTTATTTCTAAAGGTTAGGTAAGAATGCATATTTTCTTTTTAAATGTCAATTTAATCTGAATGGCAGTGAACCTCAAATAACATTTGAGTTTAATGCAGAACTTCTGGAAATAAGGCAATTGTTGAGCTAAATGCCTCTTTGCTTTTGGATGAGTTCCAAAGTTTGGTTTCCAACTGATTGATGTCAGAGATATCATTTCTATTTGATGGTTAAAAAAATAATCCTTCTAATTTCTAATTAAAAAGGTCAAAAAAAATCATCTGGATTTCTGACTAGCACTCAGCCTGGGAGAAATAAGACCCAGAAAAAATCTGGTCAATGGAACTTCCCAATATGATGAGGTATCTAGCTTGACTGGAAGGTAAAAGATAGCTGAAAATTATTGGCACCATTTTCTGGATTGCCCAAGATTTGGTTTGGTATATGAGGTGATAATGAGGCAGAGTAATAAAGAAGAATGATAGACTAAAAATTAGAAGACACTGATTTAAGTCCTAACTCAAACTCACTGCACAAGTGTCATTTTACAAATTTCATTTTCCCATTTGCAAAATGATGGGACTGGTTTTCTGTAGATGTTTTAAAAATCCTATTAGTATTAACTTTGTTTTATGAGTATTTGTTTTATGAGTATTCCATGTTCAACGATTCTTCAAAGTTTTAACTAAGGCTAACAAGAATTTTGCCTAAGGACCTTGGATGTTAGTGGGTGCTGATAGCATTTATAGTCCTTCATAGGGGAAACAGAACTGAGCTTAACAGCTATTTGAAAATAAATAACTAAAATAGCAAGCTATCAGATGATCTTGCTTCTTTTCTTATGTTGCCCTCCCCACCTCCCAACTTGGCCAGTGAAATCAGTTCAAATGAGCTCCTATCTTATTTGGTCTTTTATGCTTTCTTCATTAGCAGGTATCTCCCTGTTTTCTTAGAACTCTCTATTTTCCCATGAGGTAATGTCCTAAAATTCTCTCCAACATATATCTCTGAAGACATAAAGTCGTTAATGAAGGTTCCCATTGTCCACAAAATGAATTCATCTTAATGTTTGACCAAGGCACATGCTGTTATGCTTGACCTAGTCAATGAGATACTGGCAGTTATTTAATGATTATTATAAAGGAAGCTTCATATAGATGAGCTACATATACTGCAATATATAGATATAGTTCAGAACTTGAGGAGGGTAAGGATGCATTCAATCTGGGACAATAAATAATTGGACAAACTGCTTCAGATTTAAGCACAGAAGTCTGGTCCTCATTCATACAGTACCATGATTGAATGGGTCAGGTAAGTTCAATAATATTATAATTAAAATGTAACCAAAGAGAATAGATGAGTATGATGAGGAGGTTGCCACCACAAGTTTTGAAATAAGATCAGGATATAAGAGAATCAAATACAGCAACAAGAACTGAGGTTAACCACATTAGCAATCAGAATTAGAAGTCAAAGAAAACCATAGTTTAGAGCATTTGAACAAAGTCTTTAAGGAAGCTAGGCATTCTAAGAAGTGGTGGTAATGAAAGGAAAGAATTCCAAACATGGAGAACAGTAGGTAAAAATGTACAATCCATGGAATTCCATGTATGAGCAACAATGAATAGGGGAGGATGGTTAGAGAGTATGGAGGGAGTAAAATATTCAAAGACTAGAAAGGGAAAAAGAGACCAGGTGGTAGAAGCCAATGAATCATTTAAAAGTGAAAATGCCAAATGCTTCTATGTTGTCACTTATGGAAGAACACAGGGTATCAGTGAAAGACAATTCTGCTGAAAGAAGTATACCAAAGCCCATGAATATGCATTATACAACTCTCAATAAAATATATTGACATATTGTTTATGTTCAGAAAGGACAACATAGATGGATTTTGGCAATATCTTTCATTCAAGTGGACTTTTTCTGACAGTTCTCTAAAAAGTAATCAGTTGTGTTATAAGGGAAAAGAGACTGAAGGTCTGGATTTGAATTTTATCTCTTCCACTTAATAATTTTGGTAATTTGGACAAAAGCTTAAATAATTTATTAGCTTGTTATTTGAGCAAAATACAACTTTTATCATGTTTCTCACATGATTGCTGTGAGAAAGAGATGAGATAAGGTACTAAAATTAGTATGTTAACCATTATGTGAATGTAAGCTGCTAAAATGGAAATGCTCTATGGAAAAGGAGCATTCACAATGAGGTAAGATGACAAGCATGGGGATAGTTGGGCTTTTTTATGTGAAGCAATGATTTTCTACAAAATAAATTGTCAGTGTTCTACTTTTCATTTCTTTCTGTTTTTGTTTTAGTTTTTATCACTGTTTTGTTTCCTTTTTAGGACTCATTAACCCTTCAACTTACTTGGCTTTATTTTCTTCTCAACTCATCATTCTGCTATCAAGTTCAAATGGAGTAAGAATTACAAAGCTATGGACTGAAAGGCTCAGTTTAGCCTAACATAGCTTAGGGGAATTTCTCCAAATTAGGCAAAGCACATTTTTAACATGGAATGAATGCACATAAAAAGTGTGCAAGTCAAATAACAAAACTTAGGCAATCCAATCCAATAAGCATTCCTCAATGTTCAAAGCACTCTCCTGAGAATTAGGGATAAAAAGACAAAATGGACTTCTGGCCAAGATGGCAGAGAGGAGGCACATAGCTGCATAAGCTCCACGTTTTCTCTCAGAATTCATTTCATTACAAGCCTCTGAATTAATGTTTGACCAAAAAAAAAAAAAAAAAACACAAATAGTTACCAAGAGAAGACATCCTTGAAATTTGCCAGGAAAGGTCTGTTTTTGCTCGAGGGTGGGGAAGGTTTTAAATCAGGCACAGGCTGAGAGCAAGCAGTGGCAGCAAGAGTGCAGCAGGCAGCTCATGACCAAGCAGACCAGAGGGCGGGGAGGGGTGATCTCAGCCATCTCTGTGGGGAGAGCTTTGCTACAGGATTGGATACTTTGCCGGCAGACAAGCAGAGAAGCTAAAAACACCCAGAGTGAAAAATACAATCCCAAACAGCTGGAGTCTCTAGGACCTGGCCACCCCTCCCCCACAGTGTCTCAGCACACTCTCAGAGTCTCAGAGCAGAGGTGCAGCACAGCCATTGCTGTCGTGCTAGTGCCTCCCTGCTGCCCCCTGCAGTCTATAGAGGAAACTCGGTAACACCACCCAGCCCAAAATAGAAAGCAGATTCCTTGTGTTTTTTTTTTTTTTTCTTTGCTAGTTTGTCTTTGATTCTTCTCTGACACAATGAGCAAAAAATTTAAACAGACCTTAACCATTGACAGCTTCTATGCAGATAGAGAGCAGACTCTAAACCCTGAGGAGACTAAAAACAGACTGTCTCTAGGTGAATCCCCAAAGGAAGAGATCATCTGTTCCTCAGCACAGATGAATCTCATAGAAGAAATTAAAAAGGCTCTCACACGAGAGCTAGAAGAAAAATGGGAAAAGGAGAGGGAGGCTTGGCAAGAGAGTCTGGAGAAGTCATCCCACTTATTTAAAGACAGAGTGGATAAAGAAATCAAATCCTTGAAAAATAGAATTACTGAACTGGAAACAGAAAATAGCTCTCTAAAAAATAAAATTGGCAAAATGGAAAACAACTACAACTCACTTAAAACTCAATTGGACAATTAGAAAAAATATAAAAAAGTGAGTGAAGAAAATACTTTATTGAAAATCAGAATCGAAAAATGGAATTGAATGACTCAAGGAGACAATAAGAATCAGTCAACCAAAACCAAAAAAATCAAACAATGGAAAAAAAAATGAAATACCTTCTTGGGAAAACAACAGACCTGGGAAATAGATTCAGGAGAGACAATCTGAGAATTATTGGACTCCCAGAAAAGTATGATGAAAAAAAGAGTCTGGATACTATTTTCCAGGAAATTATCAAAGAGAACTGCCAAGAAGTCATAGAAACAGAGGGTAAAATAGACATTGAAAGAATTCATCAATCACCTACTGAAAGGGATCCTAAAATCAAAACACTAAGAAAGATAGTGGCCAAAGGCCAGCACTCTCAGATGAAGGAAAAAATACTGCAATCGGCTAGAAAAAATCAATTTAAATATAGAGGAGCCACAATAAGGATTACCCAAGATCTAGCAGCATCCACATTAAAAGATCGAAAGCCTGGAATATGATATTCTGAAAGGCTAAGGATCTTGATATGCAACCAAAAATAACTTACCCAGCCAGAATGAGCATCTTTTTCCAGGGAAGAAGATAGACATTCAACAAAATAAGTGAATTTCACCTATTTTTGATGAAAAAAAACAGAACTTAATAAAAAGTTTGATCTACAAATATAGAACTCAAGAGAAACCTAAAAGGTAAAAAGAAATCTTGGGAACTATATTTCTGCTGTAAAGATGTATAAAGAATACATGTATACCTGGTTCTAGAAACTAGAGGTGGAAAGAATATTGTACCAGAAAAAGAGTAAAGTTGGGGTACTACATCTCACAAAGAGGCAAAGGAAACCTATTATATCTGAGAGAAAGAATGGAGGGGGATGAATATAGTGGGTATCTTACTGCCATCAGAATTGGCTTTAAAAAAAAAAATTAGACGTATTCAATTTATGCTGAAACTTCTCCCACCTCATTGAAAAATGGGAAGGGAAAAGTGAAAAGGGAAGGAATAAGCTAAGTGGAAGAGAATACAGAAACTGTGAGGAAAAGGAGTAAGATAGATGAAGGAACACTAAGGCAGGGGGAGGGATACTAAAAAGGGAGGGCTGTAAGAAGCAAGTGGTGGCATAAGGTTAATACTGGGGAGGGGTATAAGTGGGAAAGAATAGAGAAAAACATAAACAGGGGTTAACAAGATGGCAAGTAATACAGAATTGGTAATTTTAACCATAAATGTGAATGGGATAAACTCACCCATAAAGAGGAAGTGGTTAGCAAAATGGATTAAAAGCCAGAATCCTACAATATGTTGTTTACAGGAAACACACCTGAAGCAAAGAGATACCTAGAGAATAAAGGTAAAAGGTTGTAGCAGCATCTACTATGCTTCAGGTGAAGTCAAAAAAAGCAGGGGTAGCCATCCTGATCTCAGATCAAGCAAAAGCAAAAATTGATATAATTAAAAGAGATAAGGAAGGATACTATACCTTGCTAAAGACTAGCATAGATAATGAAACAATATCAATATTAAACATACATGCACCAAGTGGTGTAGCATCTAAATTTTTAAAAGAGAAATTAAGAGAGGTGCGAGAAGAAATAAAGAGCAAAACAATAATAGTGAGAGATCTCAACCTTGCAGTCTCAGAATTAGATAAATCAAACCACAAAATAAATAAGAAAGAAGTCAAAGAGGTAAATCGAATACTAGAAAAGTTAGATATGATAGACCTCTGGAGAAAACTAAATGGAGACAGAATGGAGTACACTTTCTTTTCAGTAGTTCATGGAACCTATACAAAAATTGACCATATATTAGGACATAAAGACCTCAAAATTAGATGCAGGAAGGCAGACATAGTAAATATATCCTTTTCAGATGACAATGCAATGAAAATTACATTCAACAAAAAGTCAGGGGAAAATAGACCCAAAAAATAATTGGAAACTAAATAATCTCGTACTAAAGAATGATTGGGTGAAACAGCAAATCATAAACATAATTAATAACTTCACCCAAGAAAATGATAATAATGAGAAATGATAACAAAACGTGTGGGATGCAGCCAAAGCAGTAATAAGAGAAAATTCCATATCTCTGGAGATAAAATAGAGAAAGAGAAGGTCAATGAATTGGGCTTGCCAATAAAAATGCTAGAAAAGGAACAAATTAAACACCTAATTAAACACTAAACTTGAAATTCTAAAAATAAAAGGAGAGATCAATAAAATTGAAAGAAAAAAAACTATTGAAATAATTAATAAAACTAAGAGTTGCCCCTATGAAAAAAACCAACAAAACAGACAAGCCCTTAGTAAATCTGATTAAAAAAAGGAAAGAGGAGAATCAAATTGTTAGTCTTAAAAATGAAAAGGGAGAACTTGCTATTAACAAAGAGAAAATTAGAGCAATAATTAGGAGTTACTTTGCCCAACTTTATGCCAATAAATTTGACAACTTAAATGAAATTGAAGAATACCTTCAAAAATATAGCTTGCCCAGATTAACAGAGGAAGAAGAAAATATCCTAAACAGTCCCATCTCAGAAAAAGAAATAGAATAAGCTATGAACCAACTCCCTAAGAAAAAATCCCCAGGACCAGATGGATTTACATGTGAATTCTACCAAACATTTAAAGAACAATTAACTCCAATGCTATATAAACTGTTTGAAAAAATAGGGTTGGAAGGAGTCCCACCAAACTCCTTTTATGACACAGACATGGTACTGATACATAAATCAGGTAGGCTGAAAACAGAGAAAGAAAATTATAGACCAATCTACCTAATGAATATTGATGCTAAAATTTTAATAAAATATTAGCAAAAAGATTACAGAAAATCATCCCCAGGATAATACATTATGACCAAGTAGGATTTATACCAAAAATGGAGGGCTGGTTCAATATTAGGAAAACTATTAGCATAATTGACTATATCTATAACCAAACTAACAAAAACCATATGATCATCTCAATAGATGCAGAAAAAGCATTTGATAAAATCCAATATACATTCCTCATAAAAACACTTGAGCGTATAGGAATAAATGGACTTTTCCTTAAAATAGTCAGGAGCATATATTTAAAACAATCAGTAAGCATCATATGCAATGGGGAAAAACTGGAATCTTTCCCAGTAAGATCTGGAGTGAAGAAAGGTTGCCCACTCTCACCATTATTATTCAATATTATATTAGAAATGCTAATATTGGCAAAAGAGTCGAGAAAGAGATTAAAGGAATTAGAGTAGGCAATGAGGAAAAAAAAATCACTCTTTGCAGATGATATAATGGTATACTTAGAGAACCCCAGAGATTCTACTAAAAAGCTATTAGAAATAATTCATAACTTTAGCAAAGTTGCAGGATACAAAATAAATTCCCATAAATCCTCAGCATTTTTATACATCACCAACAATATCCAACAGCAAGAGATACAAAGAGAAATTCCATTCAAAATAACTGTTGACAGCATAAAATACTTGGGGATCTATCTACCAAAGGAAAGTCAGGAATTATATGAGCAAAACTACGAAAAAAAACTTTCCACACAAATAAAGTCAGATTTAAATAATTGATAAAAATATTTAACGCTCTTGGATAGGCTGAGCAAATATAAAAAACGATGACAATACTCCCTAAACTGATTTTTTTTTTTTTTTTTTTTTTTTTAGTGCTATACCAATCAGACGCCTAAGAAAATATTTTAATGATCTAGGAAAAATAACAACAGAATTCATATGGAAGAACAAAAGATCAAGAATCTCAAGGGAATTAATGAAAAAAAAATCAAATGAAGGTGGCCTCGCTGTACGTGATCTAAAACTAAATTATAAAGCTGCAGTCACCAAAACTATTTGGAATTGGCTAAGAAATAAATCTATCAGTGGAATAGATTAGGTTCACAAGTCAAAATAGTCAACTATAGCAATCTAGTGTTTGACAAACTCAAAGATCCTAACTTTGGGGATAAGAATTCATTATTTGACAAAAACTGCTGGGAAAACTGGAAATTAGTATGGCAGAAATTAGGCATGGACCCACACTTAACACCATATACCAAAATAAGATCAGAATTTGTTCATGATTTAGGCATAAAGAATGAGATTATAAATAAATTAGAGGTACATAGGATAGTTTATCTCTCGGACTTGTGGAGGAGGAAGAAATTTGTGACCAAAGATGAACTAGAGATCATTACTGATCACAAAATAGAAATTTTTCATTACATCAAATTAAAAAGCCTTTGTACAAACAAATCTAATGCAAACAAGATTAGAAAGGAAGTAACAAACTGGGAACATATCATCACAGTTAAAGGTTCTGTTAAAGACCTCATTTCCAAAATATGGAGAGAATCAATTCTAATTTATAAGAAATCAAGCCATTCTCCAATTGATAAATGGTCAAAGGATGTGAACAGACAATTTTCAGATGATGAAATTGAAATTATTTCTACTCATAAGAAAGAATGTTCCAAATCACTATTGATCAGAGAAATGCAAATTAAGGCAACTCTGATATACCACTACACACCTGTCAGATTGGCTAAGATGATAGGAAAAAATAATGATGAATGTTGGAGGGGATATGGGAAAACTGGAAATTGATGCATTGTTGTTGGAGTTGTGAATGAATTCAACCATTCAGGAGAGCAATCTGGAATTATGCCCCAAAAGTTATCAAACTGTGCATACCCTTTGTTCCAGCAGTGGTACTACTGGACTCTAACCCAAAGAGATACGAAAGAAGGGAAAGGGACCTGTATGTGCCAAAATGTTTGTGGCAGCCCTGTTTACACTAGCTATTAAATGTTTTCCCAGTGTATTGTTTCCCTTCTAATCTTGTCTGCATTTGTTTTGTTTGTACAAAAACTTTTCAATTTGATATAATCAAAATTTTCTATTTTGTGGTCAATAGTGATTTTCTTCTTTGGTCATAAATTCCTCCCTCTTCCACAGGTCTGAGAGGTAAATTATTGCTCTTCTAATTTATTTATAATCTCATTCTTTATGCCTAGGTCATGAACCCATTTTGACCTTATCTTGGTGTATGGTGTTAAGTGTGGGTCAATGCCTAGTTTCTGCCATACTAATTTCCAATTTTCCCAGCAATTTTTGTCAAATAATGCATTCTTATCCCAGAAACTGGGGTCTTTGTGTTTGTCAAACACTATATTATTAAACTTATTGGCTGTTTTGTCCTTTGAACTTAACCTATTCCATTGACCAACTTGTCTATTTCTTAGCCAATACCAGATGGTTTTAGTAACTTCTGCTTTATAATATAAGTTTAGATCTTGTACAGCTAGACCACCTTTACTTGATTTTTTTTTCATGAATTCCCTAGAAATTCTTGACCTTTTGTTTTTCCATATGAACATTGTTGTTATTTTTTTCTAGTTCATCAAAGTAGTTTTTTTGGAGTCTGATTGGTACAGCACTAAATAAATAGATTAGTTTAGGTAGTATTATCTTCTTTATTATATTTGCTCATCCAATCCAAGAGCATTTAATATTTTTCCAGTTGGTTAGATCAGACTTAATTTGTGTGGAATGTGTTTTGTAGTTTTGCTCATAAAGTTTCTGATTTTCCCTTGGCAGGTAGATTCCTAAATATTTTATACTATCAGTAGTTACTTTAAATGGAATTTCTCTTTGTAACTCTAACTGTTGGGTTTTGTTAGTGATATATAAGAATGCTGATGACTTATGTGGATTTATTTTGTATCCTGCAACTTTGCTGAAGGTGTGGATTGTTTCTAACAAATTTTTAGTAGAGTCTCTGGGGTTCTCTAAGTATACCATAATATCATCAACAAAGAGTGATAATTTAGTTTCCTCATTGCCTATTCTTATTCCTTTAATCTCTTTCTCAACTCTTATCGACAAAGCTAGCATTTCTAATACAATATTAAATAGTAACAGTGATAGTGGACAACCTTGTTTCACTCCTGATCTTATTGGGAATGGTTGCAGTTTGTCCCCATTACATATGATGCTTACTGCTGGTTTTAAATAGATGCTACTGATTATTTTAAGGAAAAGTCCATTTAATCATATACTCTCAAGAGTTTTTTAAATAGGAATGGATGCTGGATTTTAACAAATGCTTTTTCTGCATCTATTGAGATGATCATATGTTTTTTGTTAATTTGATTATTAATGTGGCCAATTATGCTGATAGTTTTCCTAATATTGAACCAGCCCTGCATTCCAGGTATAAATTCTACTTGATCATGTTATATTATCCAGGCGATGATTTTTTGTAGTCCTTTTGCCAATATCTTATTTAAGATTTTAGCATCAATATTCATTAGGGAGATTGGTCTATAATTTTCTTTCTCTGTTTTCAATCTACCTGGTTTAGGTATCAGTACCATGTCTGTGTCATAAAAGGAATTTGGTAGGACTCCTTCATTCCCTGTTTTTTTCAAATAGTTTATAAAGCATTGGGGCTAATTGTTCTTTGAATGTTTGGTAGAATTCACATGTTAATCCATCAGGTCCCAGGGATTTTTTTTTTAAGGAGTTGATTAATAGCTTCTTCTATTTCTTTTTCTGAAATGGGACTATTTAAGCAATTTACTTCCTCCTCTGATTATCTGGGAAGCCTATATTTTTGGAGGTATTCATCCATTTCACTTAGGTTATCAAAGTTATTGGCATACAGTTGGGCAAAGTTACCCCTTATTATTTCTTTAATTTCCTCTTCATTGGTGGAAAGTTCTCCCTTTTCATTTTTAAGACTACTAATTTGATTTTCTTCTCTCCTTTTTCTAATCAGATTTACCAAATGTTTATCAATTTTATTGTTTTTTTCATAAAACCAAGTCTTAGTTTTATTTATTAGTTTAATAGTTTTTTTTTTACTTTCTATATTATTAATTTCATCTTTTAATTTTAGAATTTCAAGTTTAATAATTGATTGGGGATTTTGAATTTGGTCTTTTTCTAGCTTTTTAAGTTGCAGGCCCAATTCATTGATCTTCTCTTTCTCTATTTTATTCAAATAAGCCTCTAAGGATATAAAATTTCTCCTTATTACCGCTTTGGCTTCATCCCATAAATTTTGGTATGATGTCTCACCATTGTCATTATCTTGAGTGAAATTATTAATTTTGTCTATAATTTGCTGTTTCATCCAATCATTCTTTAAGATGAGATTATTTAGTTTTCAATTACTTTTTGGTCTATTTACACCTAACTTTTTGTTGAATGTAGTTTTTATTGCATCCTGATCTGAAAAGAAAGCATTTACTATTTCTGCCTTCCTGCATTTAATTTTGAGGTCTTTTTGTGCTAATATATAGTCAATTTTTGTATAGGTTCCATGAACTGCTGAGAAGAAAGTATACTCCTTTCTGTCACCATTCAGTTTTCTCCAAAGATCTATCACCCCTAATTTTTCTAATATTACATTTACCTCTTTACTTTCTTTCTTATTTGTTTTGTGGTTTGATTTGTCTAATTCTGAGAGTGCAAGCTTGAGATCTCCCACTATTACAGTTTTGCTGTCTATTTCTTCTTGCAACTCTCTTAACTTCTCCTTTAGGAAATTAGATGATATATCACTTGGTGCATATATGTTTAGTATTGATATTGTTTTGTTGTCTATGCTACCCTTTAGCAAGATATAGTTTCTTTCCTTATCTCTTTTGATTAGATCAATTTTTGTATTTGCTTGATCTGAGATAAGGATGGGTACCTCTGATTTTTTAACTTCACCTGAAGCATAACAGATTATGCTCCAGCTTTTTTTAACCTTTACTCTGTATGTATCTCCCTGCTTTAAATATGTTTCCTGTAAACAGCATATTGTAGGGTTCTGGCTTTTGATCCAGTGTGCTATCTGCCTCCGCTTTATGGGAGTGTTCATCCCATTCACATTTATGGTTCAAATTACTAATTCTCTGTTTTCTGTCATCTTATTATCCCCAAATTATGCTTTTCTTTTACTTGCCTCCCTCCAACCCTATTTCCCAGTTTTAATCTTATGTGCCCCACTTGAATTACACTGCTCACTCTCTTTAGGATCTCTCCCTCCCTTCTTTGATTCTCTTCCCCTTTCTTTATTACTCTTTTCCTTTTCTCTTTTCCTCTCCCCCTTTTTAATGAGGTGAGGGAAGATTTTCTGTAAAACAAGTATGTCAATTATTTTCTCTTTGAACCAACTCCCATGAGAGTAAGGTTCACACAATGTTCCTCTCCCTCTCTAAATTCCCTAGGATATGATGTTTCCTTTGCTTCTTTGTGGGGTGTAGTTTCCTTCTTTTTGTCCCCCCTTCTCCCTTTTTTGACATTATTCCTTTTCCATTTCTACTTCCCTTTTTTTACCTTATCAGTAAAATCAGAATATATATATATATAGTCTTTTTGAATATCCAAAACAAAAATACAGTTCTCAAGAGTTCCTTTTACCTTTTCTGCTTCTCTTGAGTCCTATGCTTGGAGATCAAATTTTTTCCTTTAGTTCTGGTTTTTTCCTTAGAAATAAATGGAATTCATCTGTTTTGTTAAATGTCCATCTTCTTCCCTGGAAGAAAATGCTCGGCTTGGCTGGGTAGTTTATTCTTGGCTGTGTTCCAAGTTCTTTTGCCTTTTGGCATAGCAGATCCCAGGCCTTATGGTCCTTTAATGTGGAGGCAGCCAGATCTTGGGTGATCCTTATTGTGGCACCTCAGTATTTAAATTGTTTTTTTCTGACTACTTGTAATATTTTTCCTTAATCTGATAGTTCTAAAATTTGGCCACAATATTCCTTGGTGTTTTTATTTTAGGATCTTTTTCAGAAGGTGTTCAATGAATTCTTTTAATGCCTATTTTACCTTCAGGTTCTATTACCTTTGGACAGTTGTCTTTGATGATTTCCTGTAGAATAGTATCTAGGCTCTTTTTTTCATCATATTTTTTGGAAAGTCCAATAATCCTGAGATTATCTCTCCTAGATCTATTTTCCAGGTCTGTCCTTTTTCCAAATAGATATTTCATGTTTTTTTTTTCCAATTTATCATTTTCTTGGTTTTGCTTGACTGCTTCTTGCTGTCTCAATGAATCATTAGTTTCTATTTGTTCAGTTCTGATTTTTAATGAATTATTTTCTTCATTAGCTTTTTTATTTCTTTTTGTATATGTCCAATTGAGTTTTTAAATGAGTGGTTCTGTTCTATGGAATTTTTTTCCATTTCATTATTTTTTTTGGTGAATTATTTTCTTTTTCCAATTCACAAATCCTACTTTATTGTGAATTCTTTATCTTTTCCAATTTATAAATTCTACTTTCTAGTGAATTCTTTATCTTTTCCAATTCACAATTCTTACTTTCCTGAACTTTTTTTTTAACTTTTTCCAATTCACAAATTCTATTTTTCTGCACTTCCTGGGAATTTTTTACCTTTTCCAATTCATATTTCAGCAAGTTGTTACTTTCTTGCAAAGCTCCTCTTTCCTTTCCCCACTTTTCTTCTAACTCTCTTTTGAGACTTTTAATGGTCTCTTTTAGGAAAGCATTATGTTAAAGGGGACAAGTAACATTCCCCTTTGGGATATTGTCTGGAGACTGTTTGCTATTAGTCTCCTCGGGGTTGCAAACCTGCTCTTTTTCTGTATAGAAGCTATCAATTGTCCTTTTAATTTTTTTTATTCATTTTTTAAAGCCTTTATGGTCTGCCTTCAGAGCAAGGGGGTTACCAGTTTCCTCTGCAAAGCAGGGAAAGATGAAAACAGGCTTCAGGCAGCTAGGTGTGAGAGTGCTTGGGCAAAAGTACCCCCCTCCCCCAATAGGAAGTGATTTAGCACAGCAGAGCTAGGGATGTGCCCAATGGAGAACCCCTTGTGGTTTAGCGACTGCCCTAAGGCTGGTGACTGGGCAGTGAAAGACTCCTGTAGGGCTGTGAGTATTAGTGGCTAACCAGGGAAGGGCCTTGTTCACACCAGAAGTGTCTCTGCCTGGAAGCAAATCGAGCTGTGAATGTTCTATTGCCCCAGGCCGAGCCCTCCACTGTGCAGATTAGAGGCTGCGGCTGTGCCCCCCTGCCATGCAGGTTTGCATCTGCCCTAAGGAAAAGCCTTGTACTGCCTGTTGGGGCTGCAAGATTGTGCTGCAATCTGTGCTTTCACTTCTGGTTTTGGGTTTGTACACACTCCCACCCGGTTAGCCTCTAGTTCTCTCCCTGCTTGCACTGATCTTCATCCTGGCCCCTCAGGATGAAACCTTTTCTGATGAAATTCCAGATTTTCTACAGCTGGTGAGTTGTTGTATTTCTAATCTTCGTTGATTTTACCATTGGAGTGCTTTTTTTGAGGCTGAATTTAATGTTGGTTGTGAAGGTAGGAGAGGTGTTTAGAAAGTCATGTGGGCATTCTCTGTCATCTTGGCTCCACACCTCTTTCTCTGTTTTGATATTAATGAGTTTATATATTTGTACAATATCTGTGTTATCAAAAAAAATTAATAGGATTCCTCCTTTCATTATTTTTCCAAATTGTTATTATAGTATTTCAATTACTTGTTCTTTAAATGTTTGTCGAATTAACTTGTAAATGATTTTGGTCCCGAAATTTTTTTTCCTCAGGTCATTCATTAGTAGTTTGTTCAAATCATTCATGCCAAAATACCATATTCTAGCCTTTTCAGTCTTTTAAAGTAGAAATTGCTAAGTCCTGTGTAATCCTGATTGTGGCTTTTCAAGTGCTTCTTTCTGCCTGCTTGCTGTGTTTTCTCCTTGATCTGATAATTCTGGAATTTAACAACAATATTCCTTGGAGTTTTTATTTTGAAGTCTTTTTCAAGAAGTGATTGGTGGATTCATTCAATAGCTCTTTCCCCCTCTACTTCTAGTGAACTTTGATGATTTCTCAAAAGATGCTATCTAGACTTTTTTTGTCATTGTGGTTTTCAGGTAGTCCAGTAATTCTTGTATTGTCTTTCTTGTATCTGTTTTTTCATTTCAATTATTTTTTCAATGAGGAATTTTACATTTTCTTCTATTTTTCAGTTTTTTTTTGTTTAATTTTATTTGACTTATTCTTGAAGCCTCATTGAGTCATTCACTTACAGATGTTCAATTCTAATTTTTATTGAATTATTTACTTCAGTTAGCTTTTTTACCTCCTTTTGCATTTGAGCAATTCAACTTTTAAATGATTTGTTTTGTTCATTGGGTTTTTTTCTTCCATTTCAGATATTCTGTATTTCAAAGAGTTATTTTCTTGTTCCATATTCTCAAATATATTCTTTAAGGAGTGATTTTGTTCAGACACTTTCTTTATTTCCTTTTCCAGAGCTCTCATTTCCTTTATCCATTTTTCTTCTGTCTTTTAAGATCCTTTTTGAATTCTTCCAAAAGAGCCTTGTGAGATGGAGGGAATCTATGTCACTATTTGAGGCTCCATGTGTAGATGTTTTGTCTTTATTGTCCTCATTGTTTGAGGTTCCCTGTCTCCATAAAATCTATCTATGATCAAATCTCTCTTTGCTTTTTTGCTCATTTTTAAAGGTTGAAGTCTGCTCTTAGGTCAAAAGAAGTCCCAAGCTTCCTTTACGGTTGGCTACAGCTTCACATTGAACTGAGATCAGTCCTGCTGGCTTTCTTCCTGTGCTGGATAGACATGGCCAAGTTCCACGTTATGCTGGGGTTATTCTGGTAGAATTTACTTGCAATCCCCTTTACTTTATTTATATTAGACTTGGACTATAATCACTTGAGCCCTAAAGTTCTAATGTACAGTAAGGTTAAATGTGGTTGAGTGTCTGCAGTAAGTGAAAAACCAGTGTTGTGACCAACTGGGAATAGGGGACGAACATGATCCTTGAGGAGGGTGAATTAGCTAAGATCAGAAATTGAGTAAGTCAAAGCTTCCATCCCAATCAGTAGCAAAATTGATCTATTGAATTGTAAGTCATCAATTTACTTCCATTCTAAAAAAGGGGAGACTCATATATGCATGTGTGTATGCATGCATGCTTGCACATATGTATACACATAGATATGTACACATGCATGTATGTATACTTGAATATGTATAGACATGTGAATACATAACTGCATGTATCTGTGTGCATGTACTCTTATGTGTATGATGTGTATAGTAGTCACTTGTATATGTATTTATATATATATATATATATATATACATGTGTATATATATGTGTATATATATATATATACACACATATATATATACATGTATATGTGTGTATATTATATATATATATATCCAATGTATGTATACATATGTGTAAAATACTTTTGAGGAGGTGGGATCAAATTCTTTGTCATCTAAGCTCTGTGTACTCCTCAATTCTTCAAAAGGACTCAGTTGGCACAGAATAGGGAATGTCATCACTTATAATGGCTTGCACTAAATTTTATTCCAATCTACTAGAAAAGGTTTAATGCTATCCTTACAATAAGATGTTTATGGTTTTCTCTTTTGTTCTGATTTTTCTCAACCAACCTGCCTTATGTGGAAATTGGTTAAAAAAAATCAATGTAGATATATAACCTAAAAATTAAATTTAATTAAAAAAAGAAAAAAAAAACTAAGGTTTGATCATTGATCATGGACACACAGTTTGAGTTGTTTGTCTAGTAGCAGAAATGGGATTACATTGGGCTAATGACTTTCTATACATATCTATACTCTAACATTCTTCACTGAATGGAAATATGCTTAAAAGCTGAGGTGAAAGAACACATAACTTGAGAAAGAAGATTCAGCACAAAGATGATGCAATGCATAAGGCAATTTTCATGTGTCTTAAAGTTATAGTAGCAGAGATTATTTAAATGCCTGTATTCAGTATATAATATCTTTTAGTTGCAGACAGATTCCTTTTGGATTAATAATCCATTTAAACAGTTTTATTTATATAACTTATTAAATTCACCTCTGCTAAAATTAGTTGAATAAAGTAAATTTTTAACTTTTTCTTATACTACTCATAGCTTTTAATTTTTGCAGTGGTTGAGTTTTGCCCAATGCAAATAAAAACATCTTACCAAGTAGAGTTTCAAAATGCAACAGATTTACTTAACCTTGCCTTCATGTTTAGCCTCAAATAGAGAAAGGCTGATGAATTTTGAGGGATATTACAATGGGCAGTTCTATTAATTTATGACTTTACATAAGTGATGTCTGAGTTTCATTCTGATTCTGAGATTTTTCTCTTTGAATTCCCTTTGTTAGAAATGACCATATACCAAGAAATATTACTTGGTAAATGAAAAACAGAACTGGAATTAGAATGTAAAAACACGGTTTAATGTCCTATCTCTGTCACTTACTCATTATGTAATCTTTTGCAAATCACTGAATTACTGTAAAATGGGATTGACAACTATTAACATTTTATATTATATTATTGTAACTTTATCATTATGGCTTGTTTCTGCAAAGCACTTTTTCCCCCCAACGATTCTATGGGATGACTATTCCAGTACAAGGATAAATAAATACACATCATAAAAATAACAAATATTTTGTCAGCAACTACTACAATCACAGGAATTGTGAGAAAAACTGGCAATGCAAATACAAAGAATCAGAAAATCCCTTTTCTCTAGAAATTTATAATCTATTAGGGATATAAGCATATGGAGAAAAAGACAAAATAGTGAAGAGGGAAAGCTGTAACAGCTGGAGTATCAGGTAGTCTTCATGTGACACATTTTGAAGGGAGTGATTTGATGAAGTTGGCATAGATTTATGACATGGCGGCAAAGGTCAAGATACAGGAGATGGAAAGCTACACATGAGAAACAGAAAAAGGAAATTGGATCAGCTTGTGAAAGGTCTAAACAAAGGAGTTAATTTTTGTTTGTAGACCATAATTCATGACTGGGATTTATTGAGTAGAAGAATAATTAGATACGTCCTTAGGAAAAATAATTTTTAATCTTTCTGTGGATAACAGATTGTAGTAAGATTGGGAAGCCAATTAGGAAGCCTTCATAATATTCCAAGCAAAAAGTGATGGGGGTCTGAAGTAATATGATCGGTGCATATTGTGGAAAAGTTCTTGGATAAGAGAAATGTTATGGAACTATAAAAAAACAATATTTGAGAGCTAATTTCATATATAAGGTGAAGAAGAGTGAGGATTAGAGAGTAATGTTAAGTTAATAAGAGTCTTAGAGACATAAGATAATTTATCCATAGTTGCACAGTTAGAAATGCCAAAACATGAATTCAGGTATTATGACTTCTATTCTAACATTCTTCATATTGTAACATACCATCCAAACTTCCATGTGCAATACTTAAATCACCAGGTTAATGCTGGGAACAAGTGAGGAAATATATGTAAAGAATTATCAAGAACTATATCACTATTTTTTCATCATCTGTGTGATCACTGGCTCTAAGGAATCTAAATGATGATCCTAGTTTGTGGAACAGAATTTTCCTGTAGGTGACAGGATCTGCTTCCATGGAAATTATATTAATTATCTTGGCCTTACTAATACCATGCTTTAATTTAACTAGACTAGCCAAAACCATTGTAGCACCAAAGTTTGCTTTCATTATCATGAGAATGTCTTAGCATGACTGCATCCTGCATATGTTGCCAGGTAAAATTTCTCTATAAAACAAGATGGAGCAAATTGTAGTGAAGGATAATTGAAAACAAGCAAGAAAAGGCACTTAGCTTTATTGAGGACATTTTGGGACATGTCAACAATGAACAAAACAAACATAAATTAACAACTTATCAAATTAACTACAAAATAAGACCAGATATTATCTGTCTGGATCTTTTTTTGTGTTTTAAACTTTTGTCCTAAAAATTGGATAAAGAGCTAAATAATTTCATATTAGTTATTTATTTTAAGTCCAGAAGAAAACTTTGGAAAGTCCAGAGAAGACTTCCCCAGGATATCTTTTTAACTATCTTCTAAAAAGACTTGATTCCCGAGATTATCATTAATCTTGAATTCTGGCTCTTTATTTGCCAGATAAACTATGTGGTTGTGTCAGTCTGACTGATCTGAATAGCTCCACTGAGAGAGAGTTTGAATTATAACTGTGAAAAGATCCTTTCATTTACCTATACTTATGACATTGTCCAACTCCATTGCATTGCCTGAATACTATCCCAAGCACCTTACACAATTTAAGAATCAGAGAAGGAAACTAGTGCTTCCCCAACTTTCCCTATTTTTTTTGACCCTGGAAATCCTGGTCTGTAAAGTATTATAATATAGTAAGTCATAGAAAATATTCTTATACTTAAGCATCCATAATCAAGAGGAACAGGATGCAATTAAGTCAAAAGAATATACAAGTTAAAGATTGGAGAAATGTCTAAATTTCACAAAGTTTTTTTTTCCCCTTTGTTGAATATGAAATTGAAGTGAGTTAGAAACACTAAAATATCTTGTTTTGAATTGCATATGTAGTTTCATTAAAAGAGATCCTTTTATATTAAATGCTATCTTCAGATATCTTGTGCCCTAAATTAATAAAAAGAAAAGCAACACAGAAAAATGATAAAACAGAAATCCAACACATATGAGAAATCAGACTTCTTAACCCACACTAATATGTATATTTGCATTAGACAAATTATTATAAATTGTAAATTATTGTAAGTAAGAACTTCTATGTTGAAAAACGTGGAGATGGAATAAGTTAGTGTGTAGTGATAAAGTATGAAAAAAAAATCAACAAAACATTTTAAAGTATACAGAAGAAAATAAATGACATTTTTTACTACTGTTTCCAATATAACATATACTCTAAAATCAAACCATTTTTAAAGTTTAAGAATTTCATGAAAATTCTATTTTCATTCTTTTTTATGCTAAAATGTTCAGTTTGTTGATAATATAATTAATACCTAGGTAGCATGGTAGATGAAGTGCCAGGCCTAGGATTAAGAAGACCTGAGTTTAAATACAGCTTCACATGTTTATTAGTTGTTTGACCCTTGGCAAGTAACCTGCTTGCCTCAGTTTCCTCATCAATAAAATGGGGATAATAATAGCACTTATCTCCCAGGGTTATTATGAAGATCAGATGTGATAATATTTGTGTAACCCTTTGCACATTATCTGACACATAATAAGCACTATATAAGTGCTAACTATCATAAAGATGATGAGAAATTTATGTTTCATACACATATATATAAATATATAAAATGTGTGTAGATGTATATATATATATGTATATATATATATATATAATATGTGTAGATATAGATATATATTCCTTAATTAATAATTCTATCATTTATTATTTCTGTAATATGCATGTGTGTATATTACACATATATGTACACATATATGTAAATGATATATGTATAGTTGAAATACTACAATTCATTCGTAATCTTATTATTTGATTCACATAATCACAATTCTCATCACAAAATGCTGCTGCTCTAACTGCTTCTTTTCTGGTCTTCACCATCTTGCTGGTAGGCAAATCCATTTATCTACTCTGAAAGTAATGTCACAAGCAACTTCAGTAGTCATAACCACACTTAAAGTGTGATAAGGACATTTTACTTTATTAGAATGATTAAAATGTCCCTTCATAAACTAGAAATTGAAAAGCTATTTGGACAGTGCAAATAAACCCTTCCAACTTTTCATTCAAAAGAATTTTGTGTTACTTGATCATCTATTACCACCTGGTTATAGCGAATCAGTGTTCACAGCAAAGTCTGTTTTTCTGCATTTCCTTGTCCCTCCAACAATAGAAGTGACAGAAGAGAACAATCAGGTACTGTTTAGAAGCAGTATTATTGATGGTGTTCAAGGACAGTAGATGAAAGTACAAGAATTAAGTTCTCTTCTAATCAGAAAAAAATGTGTTTCTTTCAATTATCACCCTATACACAACAGACTTTAAACTCTTTAGTGCATATGTGCAGATAAGAGCAATTTGTTCAAGTGGCCAGGAAGGTAGCTTGTTGTGAGCTTTTTCTTCACAAAACGCAGCCAGGTGATAAAAGTTCAGATCTTTTATTATCTCCAATATAGCCCGGTTAGCTTAGAGGCCTATCTCTCTGCTTGGTTCCAAGAGCTCTCTTCGAATGTCGCCAAATCCAAAGGTCTGGTCCTTCAGCCTCTGCCTCTGCTTTCTTCAGCCTCCAGCCAGCTCCACTCTTCATGTCATTCTGGTGAAATCTGACCAAGAGCCTCTGTCTGTTTCTTTTATCCAAGAGGGAGGAATTGTGGGATACGAGAGAGAGGGATTATGGGTTTTCTCCCATAGTGCTCTCTGGCCCAAAGAGCTTCAAGGGAGGTGTGAACTCATAAAGTTACAAAGTTTACTTTGTGAAGCTGGTATACTTGTGAACTCCAATGAGTAAAGGTATAAACACAAGCCTTGTATTAATCAGTCCTACTTAGTACCTCGTTTCAGGTTCTGCCCAAAACATCTTCTTGTAAGATTAGATCAACTCTAATTAGTTAGCAGTTTGTAAGGATTCCAACATCCCCCCCCTTTCTTTTGTTTTAGAACATAGGGTGGTCATGACCTCCCTGATTTCTCAAGGAGGTGAGAACCTCACCTAAAAGGTCCCTGACATCTCAGGAAGGGAGATGAAAACACCAAAGGAAATAGGAAATCAAATCAGATTAGTGGGTTTCTGAAGGGGTACACATAAATCCATCAACATGGGCCAGAACTTTGTAACAGATATACATGGTATACATAAATCCATCAATATGGGAGGCATTATACATAATTTACATAAGCACATAGCAATATAACACAGGCTAGTAGTAATGTAACAAATAACAAGAATCAACCTGAAAATTTACACATGTCCATAAGTCCTAGAAATAGTCCATAAGGAATCCATTGTCCATTAGTTCATGTTCCAGGAATCCAATAGTTCCTGTAAGCTCTGAAGTACTGCAAAAAGTCTCATCAACAATTTTTCATCTTAAGGAATCCAATGATTCTTGCTAGTTTTTCAAGAACTGAAACAGTCTCATCTTGTCTTAGGAAATCCAATGATTGCTGGGATTTTTTAAAAAGTTATTTTAACAGTCTCATTGTCAGCTATCTGATTCTTTCTCCATCTGTGGAAATATAAGCAGATCCTCTTCCCCAAGCAGTTAACCTAATTCCCTTCTATTTACCAAATTTGGGATTTCTCCTCATCATCTGGTAATTACATTGGAGCTGTTTGCACTGGATATTGCCTTGTTGTCTTAAAAGGCCTGTATTCTTCCCAACTGTAATCCTGATTGCTTTTCTGTTGGTTGATGACATCAGAGTCCTGAATTTCTAAAGGCTCTCTGGGTATAACCTCAGCTGCTATCATGCCCCACCTGTCCTTTGATTGATACTTTGGAGCTGGGCCTTGACTCTCCTTCCTCTGGGTCAATATACATTTAGAGACCCAGTGAAAGCCTTGGTTACATTTTGGACATGAGGTTTTGGGTTTTCTCTCACCCTGTCTTCTCATTGTATCTCTGTATCTACATTGGGCTCTTAGATGTCCAATTTTTCCACATTGAAAACATCGACGAGTTTCTCTAGAATTCCTTTGCCAAGAAAGACCTTGTCTTTCCATGTTCATCATAGTTTGGGCATAATAAGCATTTGTGCCCACTGTGGCACAGCGTCTTATGATCTCCTCCAAAGGAGCATCTTTGTTTAGTCCCCATATAATTCTTTTGCAAACCTCATTGGCATTTTCCTTAGCCAAATATCTAGTCATTATTTCTGTTGCTGCATTATCTCCAATGGTTCTTATTACAATTGTTTGCAATCATCCCACAAAATCGGCAAAAGGTTCATTGGGACCTTGCTCTATTTTTGTGAAAGCATTATTTCCATCTTTCTGTCCAGGGAGAGAATTCCAAGCTTTTATTGCAGACTTAGAAATTTGCTCATACACTGTTATGGGATTATAAATCTGTTCTGAACTCTCTGCATACTGACCTTCACCAGCTAGTTGGTCAAAAGTGATTTGTACAACAGCTCCTGTTTGCCTATTGCGTTGGGCTTGAATCCTACATAATTCATGAAACTCCGAAAGCCACAATAAATTTTGTCCCGGTTCTAGACAAGTTTTCGCTATGGATTTCCAGTCATTTGGGGTTAGGATTTCATAAGACAAATTATCTAGTAACATCTTCACATAAGATGATGTAGCCCCATAAAGAGTACAACTCTTTTTCAAATCTTTAATTTTTTCCAAATTAAAAGGAGTGTATCTTCTCTCTTTTTGACCTGAAGAGTCAATCCTTTCAATCACAGGATATGCATTTATAAAATCAGATATATCTTCTCCTTCATTTTTTGCTTTAATTAATGCTTTTACTAATCTTGTCAAATTCTGCTTTACAAGAGAAGCTGACTGTGTTTCTGTCTCTCTCCCTCCCCCTTGTTCCACCCATGAAGGGTTAATTGAGGGGGGAGGGTCATGAGATGTGGAATCATCTAATTCCTCCTGCTGTGAAGTATCACACTCAGAATTGTAATTAACTCCATTCTCATCTGATTAGTCCTTCTTTTCACCTAGTAAAGTTGGCACTTCTTCCTCCTGTACTTTCCTTTTCTTCATTCTATCACTTAAATAACTTCTTATAGCCAATTGTATTACATTATATGTATTAATTATGTCTTTGGAAATTGAGTCAGGTCCATTTCTATTATAAAAAAAAAGATCCTTTCTTTCTAATGTCCACTGCATTGAGTTTGAATTAGATCTGTAGCATTCACCCAATTTTTCTCTGATTAATTTCCATTCATCTAAATCTAATTCCTTTTCTGTAGAAAACCAAGGACATATGTATTTAACAATTTCTAAAAGTTCAGTGATCTGCTCCAAAATTATAATTAAACCTTGGCTTTCCATAATTTTGACAATGCTCTCTAAACATTTTCCTTGAACAGAAACAGGCTGTTTTCTAAATATCTGTCCCATCTTAGGTGAAATTTTACTTTAACTCTTCTAACAAAATTTCTTTGTTGCACTCACCCTAATTTCTGGGTTGAAGAGTCTTTTCCACTGGATCAGGATCAGAGGCTTTTCCACTTGAATCAGGATCGTAGCTTTTCCACTGAAATCCACTGAGGGGGGTCTGTTAGCCCCACGTTGGGCGCCAAAATGTTGTGAGCTTTTTCTTCTCAAAACGCAGCCAGGTGATAAAAGTTCAGATCTTTTATTATCTCCAATATAGCCCGGTTAGCTTAGAGGCCTATCTCTCTGCTTGGTTCGAAGAGCTCTCTCCAAATGTCACCAAATCCAAAGGTCTGGTACTTCAGCCTCTGCCTCTGCTTTCTTCAGCCTCCAGCCAGCTCCACTCTTCATGTCATTCTGGTGAAATCTGACCGAGAGCCTCTGTCTGTTTCTTTTATCCAAGAGGGAGGAATTGTGGGATACGAGAGAGAAGGATTATGGGTTTTCTCCCATAGTGCTCTCTGGCCCAAAGAGCTTCAAGGGAGGTGTGAACTCATAAAGTTACAAAGTTTACTTTGTGAAGCTGGCATACTTGTGAACTCCAATGAGTAAAGGTGTAAACACAAGCCTTGTATTAATTAGTCCTACTTAGTACCTCGTTTCAGGTTCTGCCCAAAACATCTTCTTGTAAGATTAGATCAACTCTAATTAGTTAGCAGTTTGTAAGGATTCCAACAGTAGCTGAAACAAGTTCTATGGAGAAGTTAGACTTTGTAAAGCAATGAAGATGTCAAGGTCTTCCACCCCTTCCAGGACCAATACCATCATTCTGATTTTGATATTGCCACTGGAATTTGATGACTCTGGAAGACAGAGTGAGACTACCAATTTGAATAATCTAGCTCATTTAAATCAAATCCACATTTCTCTCATTAACAATATCATTGATCTTCTTTGAAAACAATGGAATAACAACAACAATGTTATTACCTAAAGTTTCTTGGCTGCTCTTGTTATTGTTTCCCCTGCTGGCATCCTCACTTTCCTGCTAGGTTCTTCACCATTTTTCATGGTTAAATCAGAACCCCTGATGGTCAGTGAATCATCTTTTCCTAAGGAGATAAATCTCAAGAAATTCACATTCCTGTCAATTATGAAAGCAAAAACCCTCATTTAATAAGGCTCCAAATAGTTTTTTGAGTTGCAACTTTGTAAAATGTAACTTCTCAAACTCTAAAAAAGAGTTACATGTAAATTGATTAAAGGACTATAATTCTTAGTAGTCTTAATTTTTTCTTTGTCCTCAAGTGAGTTTTCTAACTTTTCTAATCAATCGTTCCAGCAATCTGTCTCTGTTCTTATTTTATATGGAAATTATTACTTCATATTTGAAATTTACTGATATTTTATAAAGGAAAATTTTTTTCACAATCACAGTGGGTGTTAAGAGGTAGAGGTGGATTATAAATTCCAAGTGTAAGTGCATTGTTTTTGCTGTGTATATCCTTTGACCCAGCAATACTACTATTTGGTCTGTATGCTAGAGAGATCAAAGAAAAAAGAAAGGACCTATATGCAAAATATTTATAGCAGCTTCTTTTAGGTAGTGGCAAAGAATTGCAAAATGAAGTGAATATTATCAGTTTGAGAATGGTTGAATAAATTGGGGTATATAAATGAGATGGGATATTATTGTGTAATGTTCTGTTAGCTTTCTGGAGGACTTGGACCACCCTTTGTTTCACCAGAGTAATCACCATGAGAATAGCCAGGGATAAAGTCCAAAAGTCTTTATTATCTCCTTCACAGTCTATCTCCTTCACCTGGGGCTCTGCTGACTTTCTGGAGGCCTCCAGAACACGGGTCTTAGCTTCAGTGAAGGAATGAAGGAGAGACCACAAAGGTCTCTCTCTTAAAGTCTCTCTGAGTCTGGTCCTCTGTCTTCTCTCCTATCTAAATGATGAGCAGGGTTGTTTCAGAAAAAAACAAACAACAACAACAACAACAACAACAAAAAAAAAAAACTAAGTCTTTCTTATATGAAGGCATAAAGAGTGAAATAGAACAAAAAGAATGTTGCATACAGTAATGGTAATGTTGTAAGGATAATCAACTGTGAAAGACTTGACTGTATGCTGATCAATACAATGATTGATCATTCCCAAAGGGCTAATAATCTAAAAACCACCTTCAGAGACAGATCTGTTTAACTCTGAGTGCAAATTGAAGAAAGCATTGTTTGCTTTCATTGTCTTATTTTTGTATATATGTATTTGTTTCTGGGTTTACTTTTGCATCATGGCAAAGATGGAAAAATGTTTTGTATGACTTCACATATATAATTGATATTATATTTCTTACTTATTCAAGGAGTAGAGGAAGAGGAAAGATAATTATTGAAATTAGATTTTCTTAAAAGATTGTTAATTTTTTTGGGGGGTGCAGAGCCAACTTGGCAGAGAGTGGACAAGTTTTTATTTGAGTTCTCCCTAACATCCCTCAGATCAACACCAGATGAAGCTTCTGAATTGCTTATGGAGCAGACAGAACACACAAATATTTGAAGTGTAACAAATTTCCAACAGAAGATATTTTGGAAGAACTTCAGACAAGATCAGGGCTGAGTGCAAGTGCAGCTCAGGGATCAGGGTAGTGTGCCATCCATGCCTGGAATCTATCAGGAGGCTTTTAGCTTAAATACAGCAGTACTGGCTACTTTCTTCTCGTTGGAAGCAATTGGAACAGCAGATTAGCTGCAGGACATTGAATGCAAATAAAAAAGGCAAATAGCTAGCCAGAATAAGGTGGGACTAGGCCGCTCCAATCCAGCACCCACAGGAAGTCAACAGCAGCACTGGCCCAAGCCCAGTATAAAGCTGCTGTTAACAAGAGAAGAAGCTTGGGACAGTTTACCCTTTGCCCTAAGAGCAGGCCTTAACCTTTAAAAAATGACTTAAAAAGCAAAAACAAAACAAACAAACAAAAACAACTCTTATCATCAATAGCTTTTATTGAGACAGAAAAAAACACATCAGACCCTGAGAATACTGAAAGGAAATCATCTCAAGATGAAGCCATAAAGGTGATATAAGTTGGTCCCCACCTCATAAAGCACTCTTGGAAGAATTTAAAAAGGATCTTAAAAGAGAGTTAGAAGAAAATTGGGGAAAGGGAATGAAAACTTTACAAGAGGGTTTGAAAAATGAAACAGAAATGATCTGAAGAAAACTTTTTTACAAAATAGATTTAGTGAAATGGAAAATCATATGACTCCTTACAAAATAAATTTGACAAAATGAAAAAGGCATATAATTCCTCACAAAATAGATTTAAGGAAAAAAAAAACAATATGTTGAAAAGCAAAATTTGTGAAATGGAAAAAAAAATCCAATCAACACTTCATATAAAAGTTCAACTGGCCAAAGGCAAAAGGAGATAAAAAAACTAATTGAAGTAAATAATTCACTAAAAATTAGACTTGAACAAATGGAAGCGAATGGCTAAATGAGACTTCAAGATTATTCTTGAAAAAGTAAAAAAAAAGAAAAGGAAAGAAAAGAAAAGAAAAGAAAATGCAAAATACCTCATTGCAAAAACAACTGACATGAAAATTAGATCCAGGAGAGACTATCTAATAATTTCTAGACTATCTGAAAACAATGATGAAAAAAAAAAAAAAAGACCTTGGACATCTTTCAGGAAATCATCAAGGAAAACTACCCTGATGACCTAGAAGCATACGGTAAAATAGCCACTGCATGAATTCACTGATTACCTCCTGAAGGAGAAGCCAAACAGACAACTCCAAGAAACATCATAGCTAAATTTCAGAATTATTAGATAAAGGAGAAAATATTGTTTTTTTTTTAATTTTTAAAGCTTTTTTTTTCCCAAAACATATGCATGGATAATTTTTTTCAACATTGACCTTTGCATAGCTTTGTGTTTCAGATTTTCCCCTCCTTTCCTTTACACTCCTATCCATGATAGCAATCCAATATATTTTATACATGATAAAATATGTTAAATCCAATATGTGTAAACATATTTATACAATTCTCTTGCTGCACAAGAAAAATCAGATTAAAAAAGAAAGAAAATAGGTAAGAAAACAAAATTCAAGAGAACAACAACAAAAAGAATGAGAATGGCATGTTGTGATCTACATTCAGTTCCCACAGTCCTCTCTCTGGATGTAGATACGTCTTTTCATCACAAGGTTATTGGAACTGGCATGAATCACTTCATTGTTGGAAAGAGTCACTTTCATCAGAATTGATTGTCCTATAATATTGATGTTGCCATGTACAATGATCTCCCGGTTCTGCTCATTTCACTCAGCATCAGTTCATATAAGTCTCTCCAGTCCTCTCAAAATCATCCAAGGAGATAATATTGTAAGCAGCCAGAAAGAAATAGTTCAAATAATGAGGAGCCACAATCAGCATTATTCAGAACTTAATAGCTTCCACTCTAAATGATTGAAAAGACTAAGATCTGATATTCCAAAAGGCAAAGGAACATGAATTGCAGCAAAGAATCAACTATCTACAAAAACTTAAGAATGATCGTTCACAGAAAAAAGATAGACATTCAATGAAACAGGTGAATTTCATTTATTTCTGATAAAAAGAGCAGAATTGAAAAGAAAATTTGATCTTCAAATACAGAACTCTAAAAGCATAAAAAGATAAAAAAAGGAAAAAAAAATCATTTAAACATTAAAAAAAACTAACATCCCTAAATATTAAGATAATAGGTTTAACTCTTGAGATCTATATTTCTGTTATGGATATACTAAGAGGGGGCAGGTATAAATTAATTTTATTAGGACAATATAAAAAAGACAGAGCAGGAATGGGGATTCTACTGCAACAAGAGAAAATGGAGTTAAAATGGGATAAATTACATCTCTTGAAAACACACACAAAAAAAGTATTGCAAGTGAGAGAAAGAAGGGCGGGGGATGAACATTATGTGAAGAAAAGGTAAAAGTCTGGAGCAGAATTTATTATCCTTCATGTAAAGTAAAAAAAAAAAAAGGGGGGGGGAGTGTAGTGATCCTTATCTATGATCAAGCAAAAACAAACAAACAAAAAAATCAAATTAGAAGAGATAAGGAAGGAAACTACATCCTAAAGGTACCATAGATAATGAAGTAATATCAATACTGAACATATATGCACCAAGTTATATAGCATCGAAATTCCTATAGGAGAAGTTAAGAGAGTTGCAGGAAGAATTAGACAGCAAAACTATACTGGTGGTGAATCTCAAACTTGCTCTCTCAGAACCAGACAAATTTAACCACAAAATGAATAAGAAAGAAATTAAGGAGGCAAACAGAATACTAGAAAAGTTAGGGATGATAGAACTTTGTAGAAAATTGAATGGAGACAGAAAAGAATATTTTTTTTTCTTGGCAATACATGGACCTATTGGCCATGCGAGAGAAATAATGGGAATGAAAACCTCAAAATCAAAAGAAGAAAGGCAGAAATAGTAAATGCATTTTTTCAGATGATGATGAAATAAAAATGACATGCAATAAAAAACAAGTGGAAAATAGACCAACAATTAATTGGAAACTAAATAATCTAACCCTAAAGAATGAATGGGTGAAACAACAAATAATAGTAACAATTAATAATTTCATCCAGAATACAGAGAGGCTTGGAGAGACTTACATGAACTTATGCTAAGTGAAATGAGCAGAACCAGGAGATCATTATACACTTCGACAATGATATTGTATGAGGATGTATTCTGATGGAAGTGGATTTCTTTGACAAAGAGACCTGAGTTTCAATTGATAAATGATGGACAGAAGCAGCTACACCCAAAGAAAGAACACTGAGAAACAAATGTGAACTATTTGCATTTTTGTTTTTCTTCCTGGGTTATTTTTACCTTCTGAATCCAATTCTCCCTGTGCAACAAGAGAACTGTTTGGTTCTGCAAATATATATTGTATCTAGGATATACGGCAACATATCTAACATATATAGGACTGCTTGCCATCTAGGGGAGGGGGTGGAGGGAGGGAGGGGAAAAATCGGAACAGAAACAAATGCAAGGGATAATGTTGTAAAAAAATTACCCTGGCATGGATTCTGTCAATATACAATTATTATTAAATAAAATAAAATATTAAAAAAATTCATCCAAGAAAATGACAATAATAAAACAAGATAAACAAATTTATTTGAGGCAGCCAAAGTAGTTATTGGGGGAATTTTATATCTCTAGATGCTTTCTTGCATAAAATATAGAAAGAGAAGATCAATGAATTGTGCATGCAACTAAAAAGTTAGAAAAAGAACAAATTAAAACACCTCAATTCAATATTAAATTTGAAATTCAGAAAATAAAATGGGAGATTTAATAAAAAGGAAAATAAGTCAACTTTTGAATCAATAAAGTTAAGAAAACTATTGAATTAATAAGCAAAGCTTAGAGTTGGTTTTATAAAAAAAAAAACAAAATAGATAAAAACTTTAGTTAATTTGATTAGGAAACTTTAATGTTAAACTATTAATCAGTTTCCTAAAAAAAAAAAAAAAAAAAAATCTCCAGGCCCAGAAGGATTTACATGTGAACTCTACCAAACATTTAAAGAACAATTAATTCTATATTATGCAAACTGTTTGGAAAAATATGGAAAGAAATAGTACTACCAAATTCCTTTCAGGACACAGATATGGTGCTTATACCAAAACTAAGTAGGGTCAAAACTGAGAAAGAAAAATATAGATTACAGGCTAGCTCTTTGGAAGGGCTTCAGGGTCATCCAGAGTCAGGATAAATCAAATTCCTGGGTCTTTAGTGGGGGAAGTGAAGGAGGCAGGCAAGTGCCACACGGCTTGCTCTTTAGCTCATTAGCAAGACATCTTTATGTCTCCTGGATTCTGGAGTCCAAAGTCACCAGTCTCTCTCCTCTTCCTCCTGCCACCAAGTCACTCTCCCTTCTGTCACTCCTCTCCCCCACCCCCCAATCCTTGCTTACCATTATCTTACTACCAAACATTCAGCAAGCACCAAAAGTGAGGAGAGTCATGATCCAAATATATGCTAATAAAGCCATTGTCTCACATTGAATACGTAATTAGTCTTAAGTGTTCTACATTTTCAGATTCAAGTACAGGAATTCAGAGTTTCAGTCCTCTATACTATAGTCCACAGAAAAGTATAGACCAATTTCCCTAATGAATATTGATGCAAAAATCTTAAATACAATATTAATAAAGAGATTAAAACAAGTTATCCTCAGGATAATACACTATGATCAAGTAGACTTCATGCTGGAATGCAGCACTTGTTTAGTATTAGGAAAACTATTAGCATAATTGACTATATCAATAATCTAATTAACAAAAATCTTATGATTATTTCAATAGATGCAGAAAAAATATTTGACAAAATCCAACACCTATTCTTATTAAAAAGCAATACACAATATAGGAACAAATGGAATTTTCCTTAAAATGACCGGTAGTATCTATTTAAAACCACCAGCAAGAATCATAGTAATGTGGATAAATTAGAACTATTGCCAGTAAGAGCAGGGGAGAAAAAAAGGTTGCCTACTATAACCATTATTCATTCGTATATTAGAAATGTTCACTTTGGCATTAAGAGAAGGAAAGAAAAAAAATATTAAAAGAATTAGAGTAGGTCATGAGGAATCCAAATTATCACTCTTTGCAGATGATATGATTATATATTTAGAGAATCCCAGAAAATCAATTTCAAATTTTTTAGAAACAACTCACAACTTTAGTAAAGTTGCAGGATAAAAAAATAAACCCACACACATCATTAGTATTTTTATATGTTACCAGCAAAGTCCAGCAGCAAGAGATACAAAGAGAAATTCTATTTAAAATAATATAAAATATTTGGAGTTTATCTGCCAAGGCAAAGTGAGGAACTATATGAACACATATTTTCCAGAAAAATAAAGTCAGATCTAATCAATCGGAAAAACATCAAGTGCTCATGGGTAGGCTGAGCTAATATAATAAAAATCACAACATTACCTAAATTAATCTACTTGTTCAATATCATACAAATAAAAATTTCAAGAAATTATTTCACAGAGCTAGAAAAAAATAATAACAAAATTCATCTGTAAGAACAAATGGTTAAGAATTTCAGTGGAATTGGGACAGCAAGGTGGAGCAGTGAATAGAGCACCAGCCTTGAAGTCAGGAGGACCTGAGTTTAAATCTGGCCTTAGACACTCAGCACCTCCTAACTGTGTAACCCTGGGCAACACACTTAGCCCCAATTGTCTTAGAAACAAAAAAAAAATAATAAGTTTAATGGAATTAATGAAAAAAGTACAAATGAAGGTGGCCCTATTCTACCAGACCTAAAATTATATTACAAAGCAGCCGTCATTAAAAACATTTTGTCCTAGCTAAGAAATAGAGTAGATGATGAGTGGGATAGGTTAGGTTCACAGGACAAAATAGTCAATGACTATATCATTTAGTGTTTAACAAACCTAAAGATTCCTACTTTTGAAATAAGAATTCACTATCTCACAAAAACTACTGAGAAATTGGAAATTAGCATGAAAAAAAATTAGGCATTGACCCACACATAACACTCATACCAAAAAAAGTTGAAATGGGTTCATAAATTAGACATAGTGATATTATAAGCAAATTAGAAGAACAAAGGATAATTTACCTCACAGATCAGTGGAGAAGGAAGAAATTTGTGGCCAAAAAAAAAAAACTGAATTATATTATTTAATACAAAATAGAAAATTTTGATTATATTAACAATTGTTTTGTACACACAAAACCAATGCATACAAGATTAGGAAAAAAGCAATAAAATGTATTCAAGTGTTCTACTAAATGCCTGATTTCTAAAATATTTAGATAATTGACTCAAATTTATAAGAAATCAAGCTATTCTCCAATTGACAAATGGTCAAATGATATGAACAGACACTTTTTAGATTAAGAAATTAAACCATTCTAGTCATATTAAAAGGTATTCTAATTTACTATTGATCAGAAAAAATCAAATTAAGACAACTCTGAAGTACCACTACATATCTCTCATGTTGTTTAAAATGACAGAAAAAGATAATAATGAATGTTGGAGAGAATGGGGGAAAACTGGGACACTAATACATTGTTGGTGGAATTGTAAACAGATTCAGCCATTCTGGAGAACAATTTTGAACTATGTCCAAAGTGCTATTCAGCAGTGTTTCTACTGAGCTTGTATCCTAAAGAGATCATAATGAAGGGAAAGGGACCCACATGAACAAAAATGTTTTTGACAGGCCTTATTTTGGTGGCAAGAAACTGGAAACTGAGTGGATGCCCATCAGTTGGAGAATGACTAAATAAGTTATGGTATAAGAATGTTATGGAATACTATTGTTCTATAAGAAATGATCAGCAGATAATTTCAGAAAGATCTGGAGAGACTTACATGAACTTATGCTAACTGAAATAAGGAGAACCAGAAAATCACTATACATGTTAGCAGCAAGATTATAAATGATTTATTCTGATGGTTGTGAATCTCTTCAACAATGAGATAATTCAGGCCAGTTCCTGTAGAGGGCTGAAACTCTTGAATCAATTCACTGAGGTCAGGACTGCTGAGCACTTGAGGCTAACTACTGATTGGACAATACTCTATGAGGATATGCTTGGAAAATGGTCCTTTCCACTATCCGTATTGGCTCAATGATTGGTGTATAAAGGATTGTAGGAGGGACTAAGGGGTGGAGTAAGACTAGTCAGAGACTCACTCTCAGTGGTAGGCAAGGGCTGTTGGAATCTTTACAAACTGCTAACTAATTGGAGTTGATCTAATCTTACAAGAAGATGTTTTGGGCAGAACCTGAAACAAGGTACTAAGTGGAACTAATTAGTACAATGCTTGTGTTTGCACCTTTACTCATTGGAGTTCACAAGTATGCCAGCTTCAAAAAGTAAACTTTGTAACCCTTGAAGCTCTTTGGGCCAGAGAGCACTATGGGAGAAAACCCATAATCCCTCTCTCTCGTATCCCACAATTCATCCCTCTTGTATAAAAGAAACAGACAGAGAGGCTCTCCGTCAGATTTCAGCAGAATTACACCAGAAGCCCTCTCTCCGAGGCAAAGCAAGAGAGAATATATTCCACTTGGCTGGCTGGTCGAAGAAGAGAGTTCAGCTAGATTGGAGAGGAGCACTCTGGTGCAGACACAGAACACTTTGAGAGATTTCAGCGGAATTACACCAGAAGCCCTCTCTCTGAGGCAAGAGAGAATATTTTCCACTTGGCTAGCTGGTGGCAGAAGAAGAGTTTTCAGAGGATAAAGCTACGAGTGGAGAGTTCAATGGACAACCAGATTCATTTTCATCTTACCCCACTGTAGTTGGTGGTTGGGCTCCTGCACTTCCCCCACTGTCGGAGGGAGCTCTTGGAACCAAGCAGAGAGATAGAACTCTAAGCTAACCGGGCTATATTGGAGATAATAAAAGATCTGAACTTTTATCACCTGGCTGTGTTTTGAGAAGAACTCCAACAATGAAGTATCAAATTCAGGCAAATTTTATTATGCATGAAAATCTTTATAGAGAAATAAGAAATAAGCCTGAAAAAGCAGGTGATGAAAACTGAAAGATACTCACCTAGACAAAGGTTGAGGAAAAGAGACTGTATACCAATTGTACAGTTTCTGATTTAGACGTGGTCACTGAAAGTGATACATTTAGTAAAGAAAACTGTGTATCACTTCAGAGCAGGAGAACTAAACCTAGAGGAACCTACCTTCCTACCCAAAATTGCTCCAGAGATTCCTAAGGTATTTATTCAAGCCATTAAGCTTAGAAAAAACCTGATAGTCAATTTGACATGGATGCTAGTCCAGATGTCCATGGGGATCTGATGGTCAACATATACTAACTACTAGCTGTTTTATAATAACTAAGAAATCAGTCAATGACAAGGGAACTAACTAAACTAATTAACCCAGTCATTGGTCTAAGTAATGATGTTACAGATAAACATGATGATATAGTTACATGTATATCAGCATGACAACACTGGAGATTGCCCATGTGTAAAGAGCTGTGAGTGTAACTACATATATTTACTGCCATACAATTGAATTACTACAATGGGATACACTTGTTCAATAAGAAATGATGAGCAGGCAGATTTCAGAGAAACCTGGAAAACTTACATGAACTGAATAAAGTAATGAATTGAGTAAAGTGAACAGGACCAGGAAAACATTATGCACAGTAAAAGCAATCTTATACAATGATTAGCTTTAATAAACTTAGCTCATCTCAGCAATATAATAAGTCTTTTCCAAAAGACTCAAGATGGAAAATGCTATCCACACCCAGAGAAAGAACTATAGCCAGAAGACAGATCTAAGTATACTATTTTCAATTTTTTTCTTTGTTTTTTTTCTTTCTCATAATTCTTCTCTTTTGTTCTTATTCCTTTTTTCCCCATAACATAACTAATGTGGAAATAAGTTTAATATGATTGTACATGTATAAACTATTTCATATCATTTGTCATCTAAGGGGAGGAGAATTGGGAAGGAGGGAAAAATTGTGGGTTTTCTCCCATAGTGCTCTCTGGCCCAAAGAGCTTCAAGGGAGGTGTGAACTCACAAAGTTACGAAGTTTACTTTGTGAAGCTGGCATACTTGTGAACTCCAATGAGTAAAGGTGCAAACACGAGCATTGTACTAATTAGTTCTACTTAGTACCTTGTTTCAGGTTTTGCCCAAAACATCTTCTCATAAAATTTGATCAACTCTAATGAGTTAGCAGTTTGTAAGGATTCCAACAGAGGGCGAAGGTGGTCACGGAGATTCTACTTCCATCCTGTTCAATCCTGAGTCTAAGACCAAGAATAAAGATGGACTTTTTCTTATCCTGACTCCAGCTGATTCTGGGGTGTCCTGGGTGCTGGCTACAAGTACCCAGAGAGAGGACTGTGGGAACTGAGTATGGATCATCACATATTATTTTCACTTTTTGTTGTGTTTGCTTGCATTTTGTTTTCTTTCTCATTTTTTTTCCTTTTGATCTTATTTTTCTTGTCCAATATGAAACTTGTGGAAAGATATATTAAAGAATTATATATCTTTAATATATTTTGGGTTACTTGCCATTTAGGGATGGGGGTGGGGGGAAGATGGAAAATTTTGGAACACAAAGTTTTGCAAGGGTGAATGCTGAAAATTATCCATGCCTATGTTTGGAAATAAAACAAGCTTTCATCAAAAAAGAAAAAAAAAAAGAAATGATCAGCAGGATTTTATTTCAGAGACAACATGAAGAGACATATATGAACTGTTGCTAAGTAAAATGAGCAAAACCAAGAGATCACTGTATATGGCAACAGTAAGATTATACAATATTCAACTCTTATGGATGTGACTCTTTTCAACAGGGAGATGATCCAGGCCAGCTCCTGCATGTTGAGATAAAAAGAGCTATTTGCCCCTAGAGAAAGGAATTGGGAACTGAGTGTGGTTCACAATATGGTATTTTCACTCTTTTTATTGTTGTTTTCTTGAATTTTGTTTTCTTTCTTATTTTTTTTTCCTTTTTGTTCTGATTTTTCTTATGCAGCATAACTATGGAGATATGTATAGAAAAAAAATTCACACATTTAGCATATATTGGATTACTTGCTATCTAGGGGCAAGGATGGGGAAGAAAGGGAAAAAAATTGGAACACAAGATTATGCAAGGGTGTATGTTGAAAATTATCCATGCATATATTTTGAAAATAAAAAGTTTTAATAAAAATTTAAAAAAAGAATGTTATTTGGAAAGGACAAGTAAGTGGCACAACAGATAGATTCCTAGGCCTGGAATTATGACATAATCTTCCTGAATTTAAATCTGGTTTCAAATATATAATAGCCATGACACCCTGAACAAATCACTTAACCCTGTTTACATTAGTCTCCTCATCTGTAAAATGAGCTGGAAAAGGAAATGAGAAACCACTCTGGCATAATTGCCAAGAAAATCCAAAATGTCACAAAGTAAGACAACTGAAATGACTAAACAATAACAAACTGTAAAATTACACATGGTAAAATGGCAATGGATAAGAAGTTTTGGGGTGGATAAATTGGCTGCAATTGCTTTGGCCTGAGTGAATGAGTTGAGAAAAAAAACAAACAGAAAAACTCTTCATACTGATTAAAAAGGCATCTGAAGGTAGTGATATTTTTATTTATTCCTTTAAAACTTTCTTCATTGTGAAGTGTCAGGGACTGTCAGAAGGATCTCATTAGAGCTTTCACTAGAACATAAGGGTGAATGTTCTTTGTCAGGTGGGTCCAGAAATAATTGCTATATAAACTGCTAGGAGCTAAGAGCTTGAGGGTAGGAAGCCATTCTATATGAGACTGAGTGCAAAATAGTCCTTTTGGGTGTTAGCTAACAAAGGTCTCCTAGCCAATGTCGTGACATTTCCTTTTTAAAGACTACTGTACAACAAACTGGGAAAACATCTTTACAATTAAAGGTTCTGATAAAGGCCTCATTTCCAAAATATATAGAGAACTGACTCAAATTTATAAAAAATCAAGCCATTCTCCAATTGATAAATGGTCAAAGGATATGAACAGACAATTTTCAGATGATGAAATTGAAAGTATTACCACTCACATGAAAGAGTGTTCCAAATCACTATTGATCAGAGAAATGCAAATTAAGACAACTCTGAGATATCACTACACACCTGTCAGATTGGTTAAGATGACAGGAAAAAATAATGATGAATGTTGGAGGGGATGCGGGAAAATGGGGACACTGATGCATTGTTGGTGGAGTTGTGAACGAATCCAACCATTCTGGAGAGCAATCTGGAATTATGCCCAAAAAGTTATCAAACTGTGCATACCCTTTGATCCAGCAGTGTTTCTATTGGGCTTATACCCCAAAGAGATACTAAAAAAAGGAAAGGGACCTGTATGTGCCAAAATGTTGGTAGCAGCCCTATTTGTAGTGGCTAGAAACTGGAAAATGAATGGATGCCCATCAATTGGAGAATGGCTGGGTAAATTGTGGTATATGAATGTTATGGAATATTATTGTTCTGTAAGAAATGACCAATAGGATGAATACAGAGAGGCTTGGAGAGACCTACATGGACTGATGCTAAGTGAGATGAGCAGAACCAGGAGATCATTATACACTTCGACAACGATATTGTATGAGGATATATTCTGATGGAAGTGGATTTCTATGACAAAGAGACCTAACTGAGTTCCAATGGATAAATGTTGGACAGAAACAGCTACACCCAAAGAAGGAACACTGGGAAACGAATGTGAACTATTTGCATTTTTGATTTTTTTCCCGAGTTATTTTTACCTTCTGAATCCAATTCTCCCTGTGCAACAGGAGAACTGTTTGGTTCTGCAAATATGTATTATATCTAGGATATACTGCAACATATTTAACATATATAGGACTGCTTGCCATCTTGGGGGTGGGGGGTGGAGGGAGGGAGGGGAAAAAACGAAACATAAGCGAGTGCAAGGGATAATGTTGTAAAAAATTACCCTGGCATGGATTCTGTCAATACAAAGTTATTATTAAATAAAATAAAATTAAAAAAAAAGACTACTGTAGAGAGAATATTCCTAGAAAGACAACATGGGACTCCAAACTGAAATATATATATATATATATAACTTATAAAGAAATGGTTGTAAGAGGATGGCAGTAAGTTAAGCTTTGAATTCAACAAAATTACACATAATTTCAAATTCAGAAATATTAGATTATTGCTCTAAAAAGTCAATACACTCAATGGAATAGGTCAGGAAGACTTTAACAAACTGAAAATTATAAGTGAGAAAAGTGATCTATACACAATTCTATTATTACTCTAAACTAATAAATAATGCTAACTTGTACCTAAATAGGTCATTACAACATAGAAATCTGGTTATTAGGAGGAAATTCCTACTTAAAAATACCAATCTGTGATTAGAATTAGAATCAAAGAGTGCTAGAAGTCAAAAAGACTTTAGAGATCCTCTTGTTCAGTCTCTTTACTTTGTAAGTGGAGAAACTGAGGGTAAAAAAAATAGATTATGTAATCATCTAATAGTCACAAACTTGTGTACAAATATTAGAACCAAAAAATAAAAATAGTACCCAGGTCTCTTAACTCCCAAGTTTTTGTACAGGGATGTCACACAAACATCTAAGATTGGAGAAATGCACAGAGATGTACAGTAATTGTTACTGACTCTAGGTACTCTTCCAAAAAAAAAAAAAAAGCAAGGAGAAAGAAATATAGGGATACTGAACAGATTTTATTGTAGTTTACTCTGTATTCTTATAAGGTATTTTGGTGGTAAAGAGAAGTAAGAGTAATCAGTAACCTTGTTATCAATGTTCCCTAGCTCTGACTGAACTCAAAATGCTTTATTTCCCTTTTGCAAGCATTCAATGAATGCACTATAATTATTCAAACTTATCAGTGTATTCACAGTTTCTATTTTGTGACTACCCTTAATTCTAGGCCAAGCTATGAACAATTTACTACCTAAATTCCACTACTTTTTTCCTCTCATATATTCAAACACATAATAGACAATATTTAATAAATACTCATTGATTAAGTTTGTGCTCACAGCTTTCAGGTGACATATATCAAGTCTGATGCTATATTTTGATATTCTTCCATATGACATATATATTTGAAAATATTTCTCATCCAGATAATATGTTCATAGATGCATACAAAAATCACACACAGTAATCTCTGACATGGCAATCTATGAAAAGGGAATCTTCCAAAACATCTGTATCTTCTCTCTTCCACTCTCAGTCTTATAAGCATGTCACCTTCCTTACTCAGAGACAGGTCCATTTGGTAGCATATGTTCATCCTCTTGGAAATCTTGAGAAGTCTGTAAATACATTTGTTAAGAGCTTAGATCACCAAATCCACATATCTCTTGATCTATAGGAGAATGCTAAAATTCATCAGCCTGTTCTTCAGGCATCATCATAATTAGTTGTTCAGTTTTTTTTTTTCCAGTTGTGTCCACAATCCAATTTTGCAATATCAATTACTACTGCCCTTTTGGCATGAATTAATTCAACAGTCATTTATTAATCACTTGCTCTGTGCTAAAAACAATATAAGCACATAGAACAATCATGTGGAATAAAAGCCTACTATAAGTAGTTTAGATCCTCATGTAAAGAAGCTAACATTCTACTAGGAAATACACACATATGTTTACAACTAAGTACAAAATTATTTTGAAGGAGGAAACACTAACAACTAGGGAATTTGTGAAAGGAAAATTTCTTTAGGAGGTGACAGTTATGTCATTCTGTGCTGTGGGAAAACTAGTCACCTCTGAAGAAATGGACAGGTCTTTTGAAAGTAGGATTCTAAGAAAAGTTGCACCAGGGCATTAGAATGGTTTCATCTGCTAATCAGTTTGGCCCAGGCTGGGCTCTAATTGTTTCAGTCTATTTAAAAATCAACAATTTTAACAGAACATGGATGCAATGTTTCTGTTACAACTGGGTTAATTTATTGTATGATCATAATTAGTAACTTTCATCAAAGAGGATTCACAGAATTTCAGATTGATATTTCTCCCTAAGCCTTTCCCAAAGACCTACTTCCTCACTTCCCCCAACAATTCTGGTATGATACTGGATTAATCTCTATACTCTTTCAGCTTAGTAACTCACTGACTGACCTTGATCAAATTGCATCATTCTAGATTTAGATTCACTTTTCCATATAATTTGATTAGACAAATACAATTTGATACAATTATACAATCTCAGATTCTATGATGTCCCACAAAAGTCATTCAATCTTAAAGAGAGTGTCAAAGCTCTGCCTCAAGGATTCCAAAGAGTTTGGTATCTGAAATGATGTGACCAATGTTCCTTGTCTATGAAGACACCAGAGTTGCTTCTGTGAGTCTGCTATATCTTATTAATATGGGTATTTCCTTCAGTAATGGGCTCTATACCTTCTGTGTGATTCTTGCTCTTTTCAAGCTATTATAGTGTGCCCACCCAATCTCCCAGGGACTTTTTTAGAGGATATTGCCAATTTAACATTTAGTAATTCTAGGAATCTAAAATTCACTTTTGTGTGATGAAGGTGTTAGCACCCTGGATAACTTAAAATCAGCTAGAGTCAGGATAAGCAGAAGTCCTTAGTCTTTTTTCTTAGTCTTTAGAGGTAGGTTTGAATTGGATGGAAGCAGAATCTCCGCAATCTTCCTTCTTCATCTCCTGCCCAGAAGTGACCCTGGTTAGTCTTACTCCATCCCCTAATCCCTCCTACATTTCTCTGTATATACCAATTATCGAGCCAGCACAGGATAGTGGGAAGGACCATTTTCCAAGCATATGCATATATGACTTAATAAGTAATAAGACTTAAGTGCTTGGTTGTCCAACCTCAGTACATCTACTCAAGAGTTTCAGCCCTTTACACTTTTGCTCACCCTGGTCTTTTTCCTCCCCTAACCCAATGCCTAGAATATAATTTTAAATCCTTTCTGATAATCCCAATCTATTGGGTTCTTTTTTAGACTTATCATAGACTTTTGAAATAAATATTTGTTGAATTAACAAATGAATAAGTAAAAGCAACAAAATTTCTTATATTGTTTCTAAAACAATAGATTGAGATTAAATAGTGTTATGATGAGAACATAAACTGAGCCAGGATATGGTACTTGAATCTTTCAAAGAGAACAAAAGGTATCCTGTAGTGTTCTTGTTTGATTTTCTGGAGGTCTCTAAGCAGCCTTCCTTTCAGCCAAGTAATCACTACAAGAATAGGCAGGTGTTAAAGTCCAAAAGTCTTTATTGTTTCTTTACCATCTAGTTTCCTTGCCTGGGGCCTGGACCAGCTTTCTGGAGAGCCTTTCAGCTCTATCTTGATCTCAGTGTGGGGAATGCAGGAGGCCACCTGGCTTTCTTACAGGCCTTCCAGAATCTTGGTTTCAGGAAAAGCTATGTAGGATAGGCCTGCCGCCATGGTGGCACACCACTGTGTGAGATGAAGTGAGTGAATCTGTCTCTCAGTCCCCCAGGAGAGCCACCAGGAGCCTGAATAAAGATGGAATCAATCTCTCCCCTTGGCTCAGAGAGCATGAACTCCCACCTCCAGTCCGCTTGTCTTCTCTAGCTCTGAATGAATCTGGCTGAGGCTCCTAGCTTATATACTCTATACTGAGTACAAACCAATCATTATATCACTAGGAAATCATTATTTGTTGTAAGATTAAATCAATCATACTGAACTTAGAGAACTATTAAGCACCATGCTAAACTAGATAACCATTGTATCATCAATTCCACTGACTTAACACCTTGTAAGAATCCTCGTTTCAGCTTCAGAGTTCTGGCCCATAATAGTATCCTTGCAATTTTAATGAAACATAGGAATGCTTGTGTTACTGAAGCACTCTGAGACTCATCCATTATCATGATAGTGTTTCCTAATCCCTGAGAGCATGTTGGACCCGGGTTCAGGATCATATACTCAGTAGAACATCCAGAATTCAGAGAATGACTGAAAGCACTAGAAAATTCTTTATTGTTATTTTCCCTGTTTCTAATCAACTCCATGTTTCTTTTAGTCCTGATTTTGGTCAGCCCAGGCAGCAAAGTGTCAAGGGGGAAGCTTTAAGGAGTTTTGGAAGGAAGAGACAGTTTTTCGAGAAAGAATATTATATTAATATATCATGACTGGGAGTTCCTTTTCATTGACTCAGGAATGCAGAGGTAGATTCTGTGAGTTATTTATATGTTTTTCATGCAAATACTGTGTTCAAGAGGAGTACTTTCCTTCTTTCTTTCTTCCTTCCATCCCCTTTTTCTCTTTTCTTCTACCTCTCCTTCCTCTACTTCTCCTTTCCTTCATGCTTTACTTTTTCATTTCTTTTCCTTTCCTATTTTCTTCTTTTCTCCCCTTTCTCGCTCCTTCCCTCCATTGTAAACATTTATATAGGCAGACAGAAAAATTTCACATTCTCATTGGGATCTTTCTCTCATCTAATTTCTTTGATTTTCAGTTATTTTAGTGGATTTTTTGACAAATGTGGATTATTAATTTTGTTTCTTGCATTGCTCTACTTCATTATTTCACTTTTCCTTTAAAATTTACTTTAAAAAAGAGTAACTCTTGTATTTATTTGATTTTGGGGTTATTTTTTTTACCAACCTCACTCCATCCCCTTGCTTTCCTAATTTGTCTTTTAAGGCTGGGGAAATTTAAGGTTAAACTTCTGTATCCAACCATGTTTTAGAATTACATCCAGTCCCAGAATTTCAAAATTTTCTTTGTCTTTCTTCAACATTTTACTCTTTTCTTATCCCCCATTAGTATTTTTTTTAAATATATACCACCATCAAGTATAGCTTCTGTCCTTGTATATGACAGCCACTCCAATTCAACTGGATAGAGGAAAAGAACAAGTTTCCACTAGAGTCAAAACTGATAAAAGTCAGTTGAGAATCCTTATTATCCCTAATCTATCTTATCTCTTCACAGTGAAACACTCACATCTGTCAAAGAATCAGACTTGAACATGAAGTGATTAAATTGGTGATTTGGGGTGGGGAGCATTACTTACAGGGGACTCTTTCATGAATAGTTTTCCATGATATGAGGGAACAGGAAGAGTATGAATGGTATGCCTTCAGTTAGTATAAATCATGAATAAAAAACATGATATGATGGGAGAAACTTTAGTAGGAAAGATAAATAATCACTATGGAGATGCACAGATTCTCAAGTCACCACTGGGCAAAAAGGTCAATTTGTCATGTAGAGGATAGTTGGCAAAGTGTTAATATCAATGGGGGAACTATTGTCAACTGGACAATGAAAGATTTACTCTCTGGCTACAAGGATTTGAAATATGCTATATGTATAATTGATTGCATTTCATAAAATTTAAAGCCTTAGTTCCCTGACAACATGCAATACATTCATAATGAATAAATTGAGAGGCAGATTTACACAATGGAAAAACAATCTGGCTTGAAATCAGGAAATATTCACTTATTTTACTTAGGAGATACATGGCAATGGTAAGGTCATTTAATCTTATTCATCTTCAGTTGCATTATCTGAAATATTGAGATAATAACAGCATTTGCCTTGCAAGGTTATTGGGATAATCAAGTGAGAAACAAACAATCAAACAAACAAAACTATGTACTTAGTAAACCTGAACATAAGCATTTATTAAGCAATTAATGTGTGAAAATTATTCTGTAGATGTTAAGAATATCAAGATTAAAATGGTACCACTCTTAAGAAACTTAAATCCAACTAAATGTACACAATCCCAATTGGTATCTTTCTCTTTGTGTCTTCATACTTCTACATAAAAACTGACATATATATATATATATATACACATATATATGTATGTATATGCACATATATGGTTATCTATACATGTGTTTATACATGTATGTGTATATGTAATATACACATATATTTGGAGAGAAAGAGGAGAGAGAAGAAAAAAGTGGGTAGAAGAAAATATATGGGGGGTATCCAAGTATCCTCTACCTGACAAATTAATAAACTATGAGTCATTTAAGTGATGACTTGAAGATCTATATATTTCAATGGTGATTATTTATTTTTCCTGCCAAAGTTTCTTTCTGATATAATATCATCTTTTTTTTTCATGATTTATACTTAACAGAGCCATGTTATTCATATTCTTTTCATTCTTCATACCATGGAAAACCATTCATAAAGGAGTTCCACATAGTCAACTCCCAAAAGGAAGGAAGAAGGGAAAGGGGAAGGGGAAGCAGAAGTAGCAGAAGAAAATGAGGGAGAGATACAAGGGAACCTTGAGCAAAGGGACATGTCACTAAGGACAGAAAAGATCAGAAAAAGACTTCTCATAGGAATTGCCATCTGATCTGAGCCTGTAAGAAACTGTCAGTTTATTATTAATTACTGGGATGAGAACTTCATACCCCAAAGTTGCAAACTGTAAGTGACTTAGAGCATAAATCCCAGATAGTTTCCTGGAGTCCATGGACTGACTGGCTCAGAATAATGCATCTAGTAAATGTCAGAAGTAGGACTTTATCCCACCTATGCTGATCTATAAGTATAATACAAATATGAACTATTATTATGGAAGCAAAATAACTAATATGAAGATATAAATTGTTAGGATTCTGTTCTTTCTGACAGAGACTTGCCTAAAAGAATACCGAAAAGCCAAAAGTGTTGTTAATAAAAGACTATCATTGGTCTTGAGGTACAGAAACACAATTGCCTAGAATTTTGGTGTCTTATGTCCTATAGTATCATGTAATTTGTCTCACAAAACAATGGCCACAATTTTTCCAGGGATATAATAAAACAGATATAATAATGTTATTATTATTTTGGATATAATAAAATACAAACATAGGGACCATCTAAGTAACCAGGATCTTCAGAGTAAAATTGTTTTGTTATACCAATGTCTCATCTGCCTTTTTTATTCCCCATCATTCTAAAACATACTTTGGCAATATTTGTTTGGGTTTTTTGGAAGGTATTGGAGTATGAGGTTCAGATCTCATATTTTATTGGTGTACAAAACTCTCAGTGAATAAACCTCTCCTAAAAGTACACTGAGAACTACTGTGTAACTCAATTTTGGAGATTTTTCTTGGGCACAGAGAGGTGAATGATTTGGCATGGTTACAGAGCCAGTATATGCCCAATGTGGGACTTGATTCTAGCCTTCTATTTCCAAGACTGGATTTGTGACTAGGAAACACTGTCTCATAAAAAAATTCATAGCCCTATTACTTTAGCTAACCTAAATACTAACCGATTGGTTCAGGATTTTTCTATTTTATTATTGTAACAGTAAAAATTTTCAAGTACTTTTTCAAATACATTTTCAAAATTGTCCTTTTAGGGACAGCTAGATGCTGCAGTGGCTAGAGTACTGCACTGAAGTCAGGAGGACCTGAGTTCAATTTTGTCCTTAAATACTTAACAATTGTTAGCTGTGTGACTGTGGGAGTCACTTATCCCAATTGCCTCACCAAAAAAAGCACATTTTTTTCAATGAACAAAAATCTATTTTTCCTTCCCAATTGATGGACAGACTCTTTCTCTTAATTTCAGGTTTTGCCACAATTTAAAAAATACAATAAGTCATGGTATGTGTGTGTTAGGGGTATGAGTAATTGGGGTAATTAAATGATGATGGTGTTTTTGTTTCTTGACATCTCAGAGTGGGAGAGAAACTGTTCCCTTGTTTCATTGAAACTTCTTGCCTCCCAAAGAGACAGCTAGTGGTGCCATTAATAGAGCTATGGGCCTGGAGGCAGAATAAATCTGAGTTTAAATCCAACCTCAGATACTTACTATCTATGTGACCATGGCAAATTACTAAACTCTAGCTGTCTTGATATGTTTACCTATTAGATGGACATTAAAAACAATATAATGGTTGTGAGAATAAAATGAGATCATATTTGTAAAATAGTATTTGTAAAAAATTGTAACTTTGTTAATCTTAAAGCAATATAAAAAGCTGCTGTTTTTGCCCCTTAAATGGACCCATTTTCCTAGTAAAGGACAAATAAATATTCTTGAATGTAAATAAAGTTACAAAAGTCTCTAGAAGTGTCTAAGTTATTACATTTTATACAAAATTTTTGTTTTGTTTTGTTACTTGACTAAATGTTCTAGGGAGGCTGGAGAGCAGAGGCAAATGTATGCTAGAATCAGCTCCTACAAGCTTGTAGTCATCAGTCATTAAATTTTCAGGGTTAACATTTATGTTTTATATATCAGTAAAGTCTACAAATCAGGGTTTGACTTATTTTCTTTAATTTTTCTAGACTTAAAAAGATGAAGAAAATGTTAACAATGTGTATCAAATTTAAAAGTGTGTGCTATGCACTTTTTTCTGAGAGTCAATTATTCAACATTTATCAATACAATACTAAGTGTCAGGGAGGAGAGAGTAAACAGAATAGTTATGTACTATGGCATCAAGCAAAAAGACTGAATTAGACCAAAGGAATCTTTGCTCTCATCTCAGGTTTGCCACGAAATATTTGTGTGACTTTGTTCAAATACATAATTTCCCTGGGCCTCTATTCAATTTTCTATGAATTAAGAAGACTAGATCAAATTATCCAATTCACCAAAGACCTTGTTTTCAGAGTCAATGATAATCTACAAACCTCATTCAAGACTAATGAGCTTCCAAAGCAATATCACAAAACTCAAACTCTGATTTTCTTCAGAATTCTGAAGATTAGTACAGAAGCCAATTATGATGTAGGTATAGCCCCTTCTCCAAGGAAATGATAACAATAGCCATTTTTGTATTAGTACCCCAGTGCTTCCATAAATTTGTGATTTTATCAATATGGGCATAATTTATGGTAATGGAATATATCCTTGTTGTGAGACTCAGACTCATGTTTTCACAAAAATCCACCATTGCTTCTACATCCAACACTGGGAATCTTTCAGATGACATTGCCAAATTAACGTTTATATTCATTCTAGACTTCTGTAACTATCATGTTAGAAATAACAACCTGGGATGCATGCGATCACTATAGACTTTCATCACCCTCAATCCACCATGTATTTTTTATTAAAAAAAAAAAAAGAGAAAACATGCCCTTTCAAGAATGTTTCCCTGTCTTCCTCCTGATGGTTCATCTCTACATTTTCTCAGCATGCATGTAGACAGCATTTATCACTGAACTCATTTTCTTATTCATATATATATATACATATATATATATATATTTTGGCTTTTCACCTAGTCTTACCTTATAGGAAGAGATTTTCTCATAAATTATGCTTAAATATAGAACTTTGGACATGGTTGTTATAAGGTAAATTTTTCTTTTTGTCTATCTCTTAGGGCTTTACACAAATTAAAAAACTTAAAATAGATATGGGCAATTGCTTTCAAGTGGTATGCTGAATTAAGTTTTCTTTTTTGAACTTGTATAGACTTTACTACTTATATATTGCCATAGTATTTATAATTCCAACTGTGCATTTTCTGTTTTTTTGTTTGTTTGTTTTGTTTTGTTTTGTTTACTTGGTGACACCAATCGCTTTTATAATCATTACAATTCTGAGCAAACAACCCCCCAAAAACAAAAGTGTGAATTGTGAGGTAAAAACATCATATTCCTTTGAACATTTTCAGTTGTGTGAATTTGGACAAGAGATTTTACCTTTTGATTTTATTTGTAAAATGTGAATTATAATACCTATTCCAGATTTCCCACAAAATTGGGGGTGAAAAATCAAATAATAAATGTGAAAGAGGCTTAACAAAACATTATATGAAATGGGTTACATAAATTCAGTTTCGTTATTGGATGTATTGTATTCGTCTTAATTATATGCACAACAGCCTTGGGTTTAAGTAACTTGTCTTGTTAGATAATTTTTGTTCCTTCAGTTTGGCCCGAACCTCCATACCAATGTATCCAAGAAGATATAGCTATAGATAATGAAACTTTATTACTAACCCTAGGAGGGAAATATTTTAATATATTTAGATATTAGTTGCTAATATATTAGAAAAATGTTTTAAAGTCCACCATTGGCAAAAGCATAGAGGTTATATGATTTCATGAGTAAACAGAATTCTTGTAATTCATGAGTAAACAGATTATGACCTATCTACAATTTAGTAAGTAAGTCTTAAAGAGTTTCCTGAAACATGTAAAAAGATTGAGACTTGCTCATGATTATTCAGCTAGTATAAGATGCAGGATCCAAATCTAGGTCTTTTCAAACTTACACTTCTTTTTGTCTGTGTTGGACAGGCAAAATCTGCTTCTTCTCTACCTTGGGCTACCTTGGTGTTTGTGAGTAAGAAGAATAAGGCTTTAGTTCTGAAAATATCTCAAAAATATATACTTGCACACAAACATATATATATATATATATATATATATAATATATATATATATATATATATATATGTATGTATGTATACGTATACATATATATATATAGTATGTGTATATAGTCTATGTAGACTATTCCAAAAATCTTAATAATTCTTTTAAATTAAAGGTACAAACTGTGACAAATATCACACACACACACACACACACACACACACACACACAAACACACACTTAACTTTCCTTTATTCACCTTAATATTTGGTGAGAAAAAGTAAAGGGGGGAAGATAGGAACTATTGTCATAACCAGCTACCTTTACAAGCAGAAGAGTCACCAACAGGGCTGAGCAATATTTTGGAATATTACTTGTACACTGAGAACAGCTGTTGGAATATACAAGTAAAAATGAGGATACAAATTGTTAAAGGCCATGTGAGAGCAAGGGAGGAAGTTTGATACAAGACAAAATGTAGGGAACAAAAGAAAAAAAGAAAAGGATTCAAGTGGTTCGTGAGAGTGGAAAGTTGCAGGCAATATTAAGGAAAATCCAACTAGACAGAATATAGACAATGAATGTGTACTTTCTATCTTACACTGTTCTAGAAGCTGGTCTTGAGGTTATAGGATTAGAAACAGTCATAAAATTGTAAGATACCTATTAAGTAGTTTTTCCTTTTACTCATTCATCAAGCATCCATTAAATACCTACTATGTTCAAAACATGCTGTATTGTAGATAGAGGAGAGATAAAAACAAAACAAAACAAAACAAAATACTGACATTGTCCTGATGACACTTATATGACCATTTCTGTAAGCCACTTTCATTAGTGACTTCTTGTCTTCAATACAAAAGCCTTTATCAACAATTCCTTTGACTGGCTAGATAAAATGAGAATATTTTAAAAGTCCTCCTTTATCTTGAAATATCATTTTTTTTTTTACATTGGGTTGGAGACATCATAATAAAGGATCTGGCAGACATACAAAGTTTTTACTTTTTCCTCTATGTATATCCTAGAAATCAAAAGTAAACTTTCAGTTTCTGATATAGCATCTAGATTCTGGGATATTGAAAATGTTTTAAGAGTACAGTATAATGACCACTGTGTAGCAATTATAGCTCCTACTTTATCTTCCATCTTCCCTTCAAGGTATCTCAGGGGAAAAGGCACTTTGGCCACTTGACTTGCCTGTGGGTATGCACTCAAGTCAAATACCTCAGAATTTCTTCTACTTGGGAAAAGAAAAATCTAAACTCTATTAATTTTACAGTAAGCATTTAGTTTCCTGACTGGCTTGGTAAACCCCAGTATATTTTTAGTCATTTTTTATGTTTCTGATAGAAAATTCTGCTTGGTTATATCTTATGCTACTCAAATGAAAGACTAGAGATGATAGTATTTTAAAGGGAAAAGAATTAAACATTTTGAAACTTATAAAGATTTGAATAATTGCTGGTTCCATAACAAAAATAGGGAGATGGATTTTAGAAGTACTTGGTAATTCTGTCTTGTTTAATAGAAAGAATACTAGATTTAGGATGAGAAGACCCAGAACACAACACTTTCTACTGCTTATAACACATGTGACCTTGGGCAAATCCATCTCTCTATGCCATTGTTTCTTCAACTGTAAAGAGAAAGGGTTGGAATGGAAGTTCCCTAAGAGGACTTTTAGATCTACATTTATGATTCTATGCCCCCAGTCATAAATGTTTAATGTGGACTTGATATGAAATGAAATAAAAGTGGCCAGAAAAAGAATGCACTATAGGGAGCCATGCTCTTTCCCTCTCTGTCCCTGCCTGTGTACTGCTCAGATAACTCAATATATTCAAGGGCCCAGCAGAATAATCCTAATATTAAACTCTTTTCCCAAGCTGTGTACAAATTACATCTTCTTTTACCCTCTAACCTGTTCAATGACCAACTCTTTCTACATTCTTGGAAAAGAATTCAGAGCCTTCTATACATTATATTGCTCAGGCTAAACCCTCTTTCCAAAGGACATGATATTGTCCTGTTGAGTACTCTCTGATCATTCTCCCTTCTCTTCACAGATATGATTATTATACCATTTGGAAGAGGAGGACATCATTAACCATCATCATTTTGATAATATGTAGGACCACTAGACTTTTCATCTGCTCTGCCATTGTTAAGTACAGAAACCTGGATATTGCCATTTGACCAGACAATGTTTTGCAAGAAAAACAAGACTGCCATCTATCCTGCTAATGCATTTTAAGTAGCCCTATGATTTTTCCACATATCTTGCAGTTGAACTTATCATTATGTGTGCTATCTTCCCTAATTAAAAGGTAAAAAAATTGAACCATTTAATCATATGCAGACCCACTGAAAGAAACTATTTTCTAGCTTGGTTTAGACTTAATGTCTAGTGATTTAACATATAGGAATTATGTTCTGTTCACTTTTTCTTACTCTCACCAAAATCAATGTTTGCCAGGTACAGTGAAGTTTTTGCCTCTTAAGTGGATATTGCAGGTTCAGCACAGTACACGAATTGGTCCAGAGTACAAAGAGTGTGGCACTAAAAGACAAAGCTGTTCCTCCCAGTGTGACAACCATATAGATCAAATTTAAGTTCTGACATAGTGCTGTGCACTATTCTGGGTTCCAGAAATTCAAAGACAAAAAATGAAAAATGACTACTTTCAGAGGCCAACATCCTATCAAGGTAGATAACATGAACAACTAAATATAGAACTTTTAGAAGAATCTAATCTATTCCTCAGAACCTTACAGATCAAAGATCTTTGAATAGACCACTTCTTCCAGACCAACCTCATACTGGTAACATGAGTATATCTCATGAATTTCCAAAGAAATTCATCAAATCAAAGAAAGAATCATTCTCCCTTTGCCAAAAGAAAGGAAAATGTATTATCACATGAGTAGAGTTTTTCATGAACATGAAGATGTAGACAATTTAGGAACAACAAAAGGCAGAATATAGGATGGTGTTATTGCAAAAGGATCCCAACTTAAGGATCAGAAGATCATGGGATCGAAAAGTTACAACTTGAAGGACCCTTAGAGATCATCTAGCTCATGTACCTTCTGTACTATAGAGCTGAGGAAATTGAGGTTGAATAAGTTAAATATCTTTCTCAAGGTAACAGAGTTACTAAGTGACAGAACTGTGAATTGAACTCAGAATTTCTGACTGATTCCAGAAATCCTTTTGACTAAATGACTCTGTTCATATGAAACAAGGAGAAAACAGATTAAGAACACCTGACAAGTATTCAATGCTAAATTTTCTAATTTTTTGTAATTTCCTATAGTTATTATGCTTTTATAATTCATAGTAGAGCTTTGTAGTATTACAGGGTGGTCATTTTGAAGATCCGTTTGTACTTTGCTTGTGTTTGCTGCTATCCATTATAGCAATTTTAGTATTTGTTAAACCAAAGAATGAATGAAAACTGTTTCAACTAGACTGCCTGATAAGTAATTGGGGGCAGCTCTTGACATGTCAAGTGAAGCATCAGCTTTGCCACATTTAGGCATTTGTATTTTCCTCTATATTTGATTCCATATTTATAATGCTTTTGCATCCAGATCAGAAAATCTGATAAAGCCCAGATATCTCTCTTGTGGTCTGTGTTCATAGGCATACAAATATTCAATTTATTTCTGACATGAGATTCATACAGCATCATCAACTAAAACTTCAACATCTTTTGCCTGCCTTAGCCAATTACATTAGTAATAAACTTTGCCATGCTCCCAACAAATTCATTTTCTGATTTTGCAGAGGCACATGTTACTGAATGAGAAAGATTCATAGAATATTACATACTACAAATCTAATCCAGTGTCTCACTAAATTGTCTCTTCTATGATCTCTTGGGGAATGCAGAAAGATTGGGGAGAAAAAAAGAAAATTTGGCTGATTGACAGGGATTTTGATAAGATGCATCTTGCTTTGTTCTCTTCCTTCAATCACTCCTTGAACTTCATTTCTGTCCTCTGAATACAATCTTTTATTCGCAACAATGGGGGGTAAACATGGATATGCATTTGATGACTCTTTACCAGGAGGATCTGCCTCCCTTGGAGAGAACTCACTATAGGTCATAGTCTAATAAGTGACTAAGCTACTTCTTCAGTGAAAATTAGGCACAATTGGAGGGAAATAATTTGCTTTAGGCTGAAAAGGTACAGGGAATAAGTATATCAAAATTGATTTAGTCAGGCCTCTTGTCCTTGCATTTTTTTCATCTATTCAATTCTTTGACTATAAATACCAACTCCACGTGGGCCATATTTATGTTGCCTGTTTTGCCTTCTAAGACCTTCAGGAAATGGAGCATTTTTGTTTGTTCTACTTGTTCAGTTACCAGCAAAGTGATTGGAATTTGTGGTCATTAAATAAAAAAGTACACATGACAATAAATTTCTTATGAATTGCTTTTACACCTGCTGGGATTAGTCTAATTAATACATTAACAATGCAATTGGCAGAGTGCTGGTCCTTCAGTCAGGAAGACCTGGATTTAAATGTCACTTTAAACACTAGATTTTTTTACCCAAGGCAAGCCCATTAAGCTCTCTTTACCTCAACATCTTCAATGTAAAATGGGGATAATATTAGCACCTACCTCAAAAGGTTGTTGTAAGGATCAGATATTTTAAAGCACTTATCAAAATACCTGTCACATAATAAGCATTGTATAAATCCTAATTCATTCCTTCCTCCATAACTTGTTCAAGTTGAAATCATTCTTCATTGTTAAAATTAAAAAAAAAAAAATTAGTATCAATGCCACAGCATACTATGTAGTATACTTTGGTAACCAGTTTTCTCAATAGTCATTAATAGGAATTTTTGCACATGGGGTAGGAAATAGGGAGAAGTTTACCTTGGGTATGGCCATGAAGAGAAAATGAGATTATTCTGGGACAAATTAAGTTTGTTATTCAGCTATGGCCTGAAAACTTGTGGAGATAATAAGAGGTCTAGAAAAGCTAAAGGATGAGTTAAGTAAAGAGGGAGAAAAAAATGTATTTTTTGTTACCATGTGGTAACACAGAAATGTGTTTTTGTTAACAGTATATATTTTTTAACTTTCTTTGGGAAAACAGTAATAGATTTCTGTTAGCCATAAGAAAAACAAAATGACTAAGTACAGTTGAAATGCCCAGATATTTTTAAATAGTATTTTTTCCAATTACATATTAAGATAATTTTTAGCATTCATTCTTATAAGATTTTCAGTTCCAAATTTTTCTTCCTCCCTCTCTCACTTCCCTCTTCTAAAAATCTTGGGTAAGTTGATTTTGGCTATTACATAAAATATATTTCCATATTAGTCAAAATTGTTATAAAAGACAGATTAAAATAAAAATAAAAACATGAAAACAAATAACATGGGGAAAATATGCTTTAATTTGCATTCAGAGTCTATGTTTTTGTTTTTTTTTAATCTGGATGTGAAGAGCATTTTCCTTCATGAGTTCTTTGACTTGTCTTGAAAGTTGCTGTGATGCTGAGAATTGCCTCGCCATTCATAGTTGATGATCACATAATGTTGCTGATACTGTGTATCATGTTTTTCTGATTCTCCTCATTCCACTTTGCATCAATTCATACAAGTCTTTTCAGATTTCTCTGAAATCTACTTGTTCAACATTTCTTATTAACAGCAATTTTCCATTGCCATTCATTTCCTACACCTTTTTCAGTCATTCCCTAATTGATGGCATCCCCTTAATTTCCAACATTTTATTACCACAAAAAGTGCACTTTTGCACAAATTGACCCTTTTTCCTTCTTATGATCTTTCCGAGATATGGATCTAATAAAGAATACAAGTCACTTTCCAATTGATAAATGGTCAAAGAATATGAATAGACAATTTTCTGATGAAATTAAAACCATCTATAATTATATGAAAAAATGCTCTAAAATATAATTGATTATAGAAATGCAAATTAAAAACAAATCTGAAACACTATTTTACACCTTTCAGATAGGAAGAGGACAGGAAAAGATAATGATAAATGTACATATCCTTTTAACCAACAGTGCCACTACTGGGTCTGTATCCCAAGGAAATGATAAAGGAGGGAAAAAGATCCACATGTGCAAAAATGTTGTAGCAGCTCTTTTTGTGGTAGTAAATAATTGAAAAAAAGAGTAGATGTCCATCAACTAGGAAATGGCTGAACAAGTTGTTGTATATGAAAATAATAGAATATTATTGCTCTATAAAAATCATGAACAAGCTGATTTTAGAAAGACCTGGAAAGATTTGCATGAGCTTGTGAGCAAAACAAGCAGAATCAGGAATATGTTATACATGATAGCAACAAGAAGGTGTAATGATCAGCTATGAATGACCTGGTTCTTCTCAGTGCTTCAGTAATCTAAAACAATCCCAGTAGACTTTGGACAGAAAATGCCAAATGCATCCAGAAGGAGAATTTTAAAAAGGGAATGTAAATCAACGCATGGTATGTTCAATTATTTTTTGTATTATTTTGTTTTTGTTTTTTTTAAATCTCAGAGAAATCTGAAAAGACTTGTATGAATTGATGCAAAGTGGAATGAGGAGAATCAGGAAAACATGATCACAGTATCAGCTATATTATGTGATCATCAACTATGAATGGCTAGGCACTTCTCAGCATCACAACAACTTTCAAGTACAAAGAACTCATGAAAGAAAATGCTCTTCACATCCAGATTAAAAAAAAAAAAGACAAAAACAAAATGTGGACTCTGAATGCAAATTAAAGGATATTTTTTCCATTATTTGTTTTCATGTTTTTTTTAAATCTTAATTAAATGTTTTTTTCCCTTTTGCTCTAATTTTTCTCTCCCAACTTGATTCATAAAGAAATTTGAGTTAAAAATAAATGAAAAATAAAATAAAATAAAAATAATAGAGGGATCTGTCCCAAAAAGGTAAAAAGATGATTTAGAACATAATCTTCATGGGTCCAAAAATAACTTTGATCCAGATAGTCTTAATTCTTAATTTTAAACATGTTGAAAGGGTAACTTTTTTTGTTTTGTCTTTGGGATTATCAAAACATTTAAGTGTATACATGGATATTAAACACATGTATGCACTATCTGTGTGCCCACACACACACACACCAAAAAAAAAAAAAAAAAAAAAAAGAAAAAAGAAAAAAGAAAAAAAGATTTCAGCTCAAATGTCCACTGTATTAAAATACTTGAAGACTATCAATTTAAAAAGTATTTCTAAATTTACTCTGCTTACTTTTACATATACATGCACACACACAGGCAACTCCTCCACACACATTTGTGTCTGATAGTCATCTCTAATACAGCAGGAGAGAGGGAAGAAAAGCTACATTTCACACTCCATGTCAAAATAAAGTCAAAATGGATACATGATCTGGGCATAAAGGATGATACCATGAACAAATTAGAGAATAAGAGATAATTTACCTGATATCTTTGGAGAAAGTAAAAAGAACTAGAAAACTATATGCAAGGAAAATGGACAACTTTGATTATATTAAATTAAAAAGGTTTTACATAAACAAAACCAACAATGAAACTGTGAACAGATCCAACCATTCTGGAGAACAGAATGCTTAAAGCTTTTTTATTTACAAAACATATGTGTGATGACCACATATTTAAAATCAGCTGGAGTCAGGAGTTCAGGTTAAGGGAAAAATCTTCAATCTTTATTGAAGAGGTGAAAAAGGATTGTGACAGCAATATGGGCAGCTGGGATAGGAAGCCAGCTACCAGAGGGAGATTGGAGATGAAGGGCCAGCACAATAGCCACGCGAGCAGCTGTGTCAAGACTCCAGCCAGCAGTGTCTCCTTGCTTCCCTTTCCCCTCCCCTGCCTCCACCCACCAAAAACGTAATTTCCTATACAACACATCAGGACTTGCACAATGAGTTGGCAGGGGCCATTCTTTCTCCAAACTTATATATTAATAGAGTATGGTCCAATTACTATTTAGCCTCACATGCTTGGGACCTCAGTGCATCAACTCAAGCCTCAGCCCATTGCACATATACATAGGTTATTTTTCAACATTGACCCTTTCAAAACCTTTTGTTCCAAATTTCCCCTCCTTTCTCCAAACCCCTCCCCTAGATGGCAGGTAGTCCAATACATGTTAGATATGTGAAAATACATGTTAAATTCAAATTATGTATACTTGCTGCACAAGAAAAATCGGATCAAGAAGGGAAAAAAAAAACTGAGAAAGAAAACTAAATGCTCAAAAAGTTATCAAACAGTGCAGACCCAGCAGTGTTTCTACTTGGCTTGTGTTTAAGAGATCTTAAAGGAGGGAAAGGGACCCACATGTGCAAAAATGTTTGTGGCAGCCCTTTTTGTAATGGCAAGAAACTGGAAACTGAATGGAGGTCCATCAATTGGAAAGTGGCTGAATAAATTATGGTATATGAATGTTATGGAATATTATTGTTCTGTAAGAAACAACCAGCAGCAAAGGATTTGAACAGACAATTCTCAGATGAAGAAATTGAAACTTTATAGATATATGAAAATATGCTCCAAATCATTATTAATCAGAGAAATACAAATTAAGACAACTCTGAGATGCCACTACACACCTGTCAGATTGTCTAGAGTGACAGGGAAAGATAATGCAGAATGCTGGAGGGGATATGGGAAAACAGGGACACTGACACATTGTTGATATTGTGAACACATCCAGCCATTCTGGAGAGCAATTTGGAACTATGCTCAAAAAGTTATCAAACTGTGCATACCCTTTGATCCAGCAGTGTTTCTACTGGGCTTATACCCCAAAGAGATACTAAAGAAGGGAAAGGGACCTGTATGTGCCAAAATGTTTGTGGCAGCCCTGTTTGTAGTGGTTAGAAGCTGGAAAATGAATGGATGCCCATCAAGTAGAGAATGGTTGAGTAAATTGTGGTATATGAACGTTATGGAATATTATTGTTCTGTAAGGAATGACGAGCAGGATGAATACAGAGAGGACTGGCGAGACTTACATGAACTGATTCTAAGTGAAATGAGCAGAACCAGGAGATCATTATATATTTCAACAACAATACTGTTTGAGGATGTATTCTGATGGAAGTGGATCTCTTCGATAAAGAGAGCTAATTCATTTTCAATTGATCAAGGATGGACAGAAGCAGCTACACCCAAAGAAAGAATACTGGGAAATGAATATAAACTGCTTGCACTTTTGTTTTTCTTCCCAGGTTATTTATACCTTCTGAATTCAATTCTCCCTGTGCAACAAGAAACTGTTTGGTTCTGCACACATATATTGTATCGAAGATATACTGTAACTTATTCAACATGTAAAGGACTGCTTGCCATCTGGGGGAGGGAGTAGAGGGGGGGGGAATCGGAACAGAGGTGAGTACAAGGGATAATGCTGTAAAAAAATTACCTTGGCATGGGTTCTGTCAATAAAAAAAGTTATTTAAAAAAAAAAGTCAACCAGAAACAAAAAGTGAATTAAAAAAAAAAAAAAAAGAAAGAAATGACCAGCAGGATGATTTTGGAGAGGCCTGGAGAAACTTACATAAACTGATGCTAAATGGAATGAGCAAAAGCAGGAGAACATCATACACTGCAATAACAAGAATACATAATCTTCTATTTTGATGGATGTGGCTCTCTTCAACAATGAGATGATTCAAACCAGTTTCAATTGTTCAGTGATGAATACAGCCATACACACCCAGAGAGAGGACTGTGGGAGCTGAGTGTGCACCACAACATAGCATTTTCATTCTTTCTTTTGCTGCTTACTTGCATTTTGTTTTCTAACACAGTTCTTTTTTTCCTTCTTGATCCAATTTTTATTGTCAGTTTGAGAAGGTGGTGTGGTGTTCTTCTTATGATTATTCTCTCTGGGAGCAGGTTTCTTGGGGAGGTTTCTGGAGATAGCCTTATTTTCAGTTCAGAGTAATAATCACCTCAAATACAGCCAGCTGATAAAATCTAAATGCTTATTTTCTCCTTCTGAATCTTGTCTCTTTTCCTGGGGCTGGGCAGCTTTCTGGAGAGACTTTCAGACTAGCCTTGGTCTGAATGGGGGAAGTGCAGGATGCCAACTACCACGGTGGTGTGAAATGAAGTGAATGAATCTGGTTCTGCCTTGGAGAGTGGGCTTCTTCTGACCTGACTCTCCTCTACTCTGAATCTTTTTACCTGAACTTCCAACTGACCCTCTGTCAGCTTCTTATATATGATCTCCCCAAGATTGACTTCTCCTCTGAGAGAGTGAGATTATGGGATCTGAGAGTGGGATTATGGGTTTCTGACTTGTGAACCTCATACTGAATACTGACTTATGAATCTCCCAAAAGTGTGAACTCCAATGAGTATTTAAATACATTAGTGATCTAGAGGATTTGCTGAGTACCATGCTAAATTAGGCAACTGACATCACTTTGTAAGGATTCTAACATCTGCTTTCTTTTGATTTAGAACATAAGGTGGTCATGACCTCCCTGACTTCTCAAGGAGGTGAGAAACCCCCCCCCCAAAAAAAAAGGTGATCACACCTTCCCTGACTGCTCAAAAAAGAAGTGAAAACACCATAAAAAGAAGGTGGTCACACCCTCCCTGACATCTCAGGAAAGGAGATGAAAACACCAAAGGAAATGCGAAATCAAATCAGATTAGCGGGTTTCTGAAGGGTCTCATTTGAAACAGGTATACATAAATCCATGAATATGGAAGGCATTACACATAATCACATAATATACATAAGCACATAGCAATATAACACAGGCTAGTAGTAATGTAACAAATAACATGAATTGTTGGAATCCTTACTAACTGCTAACTAATTAGAGTTGATCTAATCTTACAAGAAGATGTTTTGGGCAGAACCTGAAACAAGGTACTAAGTAGAACTAATTAATACAAGGCTTGTGTTCACACCTTTACTCATTGGAGTTCAATGAGTTCATACCTCCCTTGAAGCTCTTTGGGCCAGAGAGCACTATGGGAGAAAACCCATAATCCCTCTCTCTGGAAGGAGCATAAATAGGCCAATGGGCCAGTCGAAGAAGTTCTTCAGAGTGAAGAAGCTACAAGTCGAGATTTCGCCGGAATGACATGAAGAGTAGAGCTGGCTGGAGGCTGAAGAAAGCAGAGGCAGAGGCTGAAGGACCAGACCTTTGGATTTAAAGACATTTGGAGAGAGCTCTTGGAACCAAGCAGAGAGATAGGCCTCTAAGCTAACCGGGCTATATTGGAGATAATAAAAGATCTGAACTTTTATCACCTGGCTGCGTTTTGAGAAGAAAAAGCTCACCACATTTTGGCACCCGAACAGGGACCGATTTAGATCCATCTGAACTAGATCACAACAATGAATCAACATGAGAATTTATACATGTCCATAAGTCCTAGAAATAGTCCAAAAGGAATCCATTGTCCATTACTTTATGTGCCAGGAATCCAATAATCACCTCAAGCTTTGAAATTCTGCAATAGTCTCATCAACAATTTTTCATCTCAAGGAATCCAGTGATTCCTGCTGGTTTTAAAGAACTGAAAGCTGAAGATTTTACAGTTCTTTTAACAATCTCATTGTCAGCCATGTTCTTTCAGTGTCAGATGTTTCTTAAATCTTCTCCTTTGTTTTGAGGTTTTTCTCTTTTTCTGTTTCTCTCTGATGGACAAGGCGAATACAGCTCATTGGCACCCATCTGATTCCTTCTCCATCTGTAGAAATACAAGCAAACCCTCTCTCCCAGGCAGTTAACCTATCTAATTCTCTTTTATTTATCATTTTGGAGATTTCTCATCATCTGGCAATTACATTGGAGCTGTTTGCACTAGACACTGCCCTGTTGGGTTAAAAATCCTTTATTCTCCCCAACTATAATCCCTTGATGCTATCTCATTGCTTTTCTGTTGGTTTATGCCATGTGATTACTTTTAGGCTGATTGATCACATCAGAATCCTGACCTTCTGAAGACTCTCTGGGTGTAACCTCAGCTGCCATCACGCCCCATCTGTCTTTTGATTGATATCTTGGAGCTGGGCTCTGCCTCTTATTTCTAGGGTCAATCTACATTCCAAGGCCCAGTGGAAGCCTCAGTTGCATTTTGAACATGGGGTTTTAGGTTTACTCTCACCCTGTCTTCTCACTCTATCTCTATATACACTGAGCTCTAAGAGGTCCAACTTTTTTACACTAAAAGTATTTACGAGTTTTTCTAGAAATCTCTTGCCAAGAGGGACCCCATCTTCCCATGTTCATCACAGTTTAGGTATAATAAGCATTTGCGCCCACTATGGCACAGTGCCTTATGATCTCCTCTAAAGGAGCATCTTTGTCTAGTCCCCATGTAATTCTTTTGCAAACATCATTGGCATTTTCCTTAGCCAGATGTCTGGTCATTATATCTGTAGCTGCATTATCTCCAATGGTTCTTGGAGATATAAGCTGTTTGCAAACGTCCCACAAAATCTGCAAAAGCTTCATTGGGACTTGCTCTATTTTTGTGAAAGCTTTACATCCAGCTTTCTGTCCAGGGAGAGAATTCCAAGCTTTTATTGCAGCCTTAGAAATTTGCTCATACACTGGTATGGGATAATAAATCGGTTCTGAATTCTCTCCATATTGACCTTCACCAGCTAGTTGGTCAAAAGGGATTTGTCCAATAGCTCTTGTTTGCCTACTGTGTTGGGCTTGTATCCTACATAATTCATGAAACTCCAAAAGCCACAACAAATTTTTCCCAGCTTCTAAACATGTTCTAGATATGGATTTCCAATCATTCGGGGTCAAGATTTCATAAGACAAATTATCTAGTAACAGCTTAACATAAGAGGATGTAGCCCCATAAAGAGTGCAACCCTTTATCAAATCTTTATTTTTTTCCAAATTAAAAGGAGTGTATTTTCTCTCTTTTTGACCTGAAGAGTCAAGCTTTTCAATCACAGGATGTGCATTTATAAAATCAGATATAGCTTCTCCTTCATTTTTTGCCTTAATTAATGCCTTTTCTAATCTTGTTATATTCTGCTTCACAGGAGATGCTGATTGTGTTTTTGCCTCACTCCCTCCCCCTTCTTCCTCCACCCATGAAGGGTTAATTGAGGGGGGGAGGTTTATGAGATGTGGAATGATCTAATTTCTCCTGCTGTGAAGTATCACACTCAAAATTGTACTTAACTCCATTCTTATCTGATTCTTCCTCCTTTTCACCTAGTTTAGTTGGCACCTCCTTTTCCTGCTCTTTCTTCTTTTTCTTCATTCTAATATTTAAATAATTTCTTATAACCAGTTGTATTAAATTGTTTGTATAAAGTATACTTTTGGAAATTGAGTTTGGATGAGAATTGTAGTATTCACTTAATTGCTGTTACTAATTTCCACTCATTTGGATCCAATTCTTTTTCTGTAGAGAACCAAGGAGATGTGTACTGTACAGTTTTTAAAAGATCAACAATATGCTCCCAGGTTATAATTGAACCTTGATTTTTTTTTTTATATATAAGTCTGGCAATGGTCTCTAAACATTTTCCTAGAACAGAAACAGAAGGCTGTTTTCTAAACACCTGTCTCATCTTAGATGAAATTCTACTTTAACTCTTTTAACAAAATTTCTTTGTTATACTCACCCTAATTTCTGGGTTGAGGAGACTTTTCCACTGGATTCAGGATTGGAGATTTTTCCACTGAAATCAGGGTCCTACAGTCCCACGTTCAGGGTGCCAAAATGTGGTGTTCTCTTCTTTTATATAATATAATGGTTCTCTTTAGGAGCAGGTTTCTTGGGGAGGTTTTCTGGAGGCAGCCTTAGTTTCAGTTCAAAGTAATAATCACCTCAAATACAGCCAGCTGATAAAATCCAAACGTTTATTTTCTCCTTCTGAGTCTTGTCTCTTTGCCTGGAGCTGGGTAGCTTTCTGGAGAGATTTTCAGACCAGCCTTGGTCTCAGTGGGGGAAGTTCAGGATGCCAGCTACCATGGTGGTGTGAAATGAAGTGAATGAATCTGGTTCTGCCTTGGAGAGTGGGCTTCTTCTGACCTGACTCTCCTCTACTCTGAATCTTTTCAACTGAACTTCCAACTGACTCTCTGTCAGCTTCTTATATATGATCTCCCCAAGATTGACTTCTCCTCTGAGAGAGTGGGATTATGGGATCTGAGAGTGGGATTATGGGTTTCTGACTTGTGAACCTCATACTGAATACTGACTTGTGAATCTCCCAAAAGTGTGAACTCCAATGAGTACTTAAATACATTAGTGAGCTAGAGGATTTGATAAGTATCACACTAAATTAGGCAACTGACTTATCACTTTGTAAGGATTCTAACAAGGTGGTATCTCAGATTTGTTTTTAATTTGCATTTCTCTAATCAAACTTGGGAGACCTCAGACTGGCTAAGATGACAGGAAAAGATAATGATAAATGTTGAAAGGGATGTGGGAAAACTGGGATACATTGTTGGTGGAGTTGTGAAATTATCCAACCATTCTGGAGAACATTCTGGAACTATGTCCAAAGGAGCTATAAAACTGTGCATACCTTTGTATTTATCAATGCCATTACTAGATCTGTACCCCAAGAAAATAAGAAAAAATGGAAAAGGACTCACATATGCAAATATGTTTGTAGCAGTTCTTTTTATGGTAGCAAAGATAGGAAAAGGAAGGGCTATCCATCAATTGAGGAATGACCTAACAAGTTGTGGTACATAAAGGTAATGGCATATTATTGTTCTATAAAAATGATGAATAAGCTGGTTTTAAAAAGGCCTAGAAAGATTTACATGAATTGATACTGAACAAAACAAACAGAATCAGAAATACATTGTATACAACAACAGCAAGATTTTGGACAGAAATGACATCTGTATCCAGAAAACAAATTCAGGAGATTGAATATAAATCAACATATGTTATATTCACTTCTTTTTTCTGTTTTTTTTTAATCTCTTCCATTTTTTTCCTTTTACTCTGATTTTTTTCTCCCAACATAATTCTTAAAATAATATATATTAAAATAAATAAATTTTTAAAAAGAAAAATAAGGGGGGATAGTTTTATTATATATTTAAAAAGAATAGCTAACTTGTGCTTAATGGATTTACAGTTTCATGTTCAATCATCTTTTTTCTATTGTTATGAAAATGCTTATATTATTTCATATATTCAAATACTTTTTTTACAATGAAAAACCTCCTAAATTGGAGTGTGTTTAAGAAAACTTCAAGTAGGATCCTGATAAAGACCTGCTGAGATGTTTTAAAAGGATTTCCTCTTTAGGAGGAAGTACAGGAACACATAAATTTTAAGCTGGAAGAGATCAGTGAAGCAATGAATTCCAAGTCCTGCATGTTACAAATGAGGAAACTGAAATACAAAATGATTGGGTGATTTGGCCATGCTCATACAGCTGGTGAGTATTTGAGATTGAATCTGAACCCAGATATTCCTGACTCCAAATCTAGTGCTCAATATATTATACTGTAAAGACTTGTAGAAATCTGATGTTCCTTTCAAGGATAGAATTCTATGGTATTCTCCAAAATACAGGAGAAAATTCACATTTTCCCTTTTGTATTGCAGACTACTTACCTATTCCTTCATAGCCAATATTATGAAAAGTTTCTATTTTCTTCTTGTTCAAAATAATTGAACTTTCTTGAAGTTACCAAGGCAATTTTTGGTTTCTCATGGCTGTCTGTGACTTTTATGAAAAACAAAACAAAAACAAAAAGAAACAAAATGCAGCAGCTTTTGTTGATATTTGACATCAAGAAAACTCATCAGCCTACCAAGTTCTATCTCACATTTGAATATTTAAAAAATCATCATTATCATCATTATTACTGATATTATATTACTATATTTACCATTCTCTGAGCTTCAAATGCTGTAAGTTTTCACAATTAACTGATCCTTTCTACTTTCTTTTTTTTTTCTTATTTATTTGTTCATCTTGAACCTTGGGTACCTACCATTTATAGGGTGCTGAGTACAGTTAGAAGCTAAATGCATTTCTTGGACAGTTCTCTTTCCCTCACAGTTTAAAGGAATTTTCATTTCTATGTCTCAAGGTGGATGCTGTATTTGTAATGACCATTAAATTAACCATGAAAGAGATAAAATATGCATAACCCATAGATACAATGTATTGATGTTCTCTGGTTCTTTATTCATGTAAAGTGTCTCCCTGGGGAATTTTAGTTGTGTCTACCTAATATAAGAGACCAATCTCCTTTGTGGAGAAGTACTTTGAAACTCCACTGAAAAACTTTATTTCTATAAATTTTCAGAGAGAGTCTGATCAAAAGTCTAATGTCAAAATCATTGAAACACTTAAAAATCTCTTGTTAGGGAAAAATGGCCTTTTCTCTATGCTTTTTCAAGCTAGATAATGGTGAGGAAGTGAACATGGGCCAGTTTTCTATTCAAGGCTGAATCAGCCTGCAAGTATCTTAATGAGTTCTTCTAATATCCTTAGAAATAAAAAGAAATTTTAAGAAATGGAGTTGTGAAATATTAACACATGGTTTATAGAAAATTGAAAATAGTAAAGAGTATATTTACACTCATATTCACAATGAAATTTATATTGTCATTTCAGCCCTGTTACTTCCCAGCAAAACCCAAATTTTAGGCCTTTTCTGCTCTTTCATTGTAAAATAATTTATGGGAAGATGGTATTTTGTCTCTTAATACTCTGAAAGAAGTAGGTGTCCCCATCTTAAATTTCCCAAAATTATATGTTTCCCACTATGTGTTAGTTGAGAAAGTTAAAGGGTTTTGCCTTGTTAGAGATATGTGAGAGATCTAGAGATTTCATCAATATGGCAACTCTCTCCAACAAAACAGAACACAATAGTTTGTAACTTGGTAAATTAATCCTGGGGAGCTGGCTGAGATACATTGAGATTAAGTGATTTTCAGAAGTTACCCAGCTAACTAAGTTTTACTTTCAAGATTGGAGTTCAGACCTTCTTGACTTGAAGCTCAGCATCCTATAATCCTATATATATATATAATCCTATATATCTGCCACACTGCCTTTTTTTGGTTACAAAAAAGAATAGAAATCCTCCAAAATATAAATATGTGGGATATTTGCAAAAACTATGTACCTAGGTAATATAGTGAATAGAATACTAGTTTTAGAATTAGGAAGAAAAGACCTTGAATCTAAATTGTATGTATGGATAAATTATTTCAATTCTTAACCCCCATTTTCTTAATAGTAAAATGAGAATAATAAGTATACCTACAACACAGAGTTTTAAGAATAAAATTAATATAATAAATAGTATCTTGAAAATATTAAAGCACAATATGTTACATATATTATGATTCATTATAATTATAGCAATCATACATTAATATGTAGGGTTAAAATTCCAAAATAATTTGGGGGACTAGTAAATAAGAGTTGGTTGTTACTGATTTTCTCCAATCATGAGGTAAAGGATAATGATGTTTGCGTTAATGATATTGGCATTGGCAATGACTGAGATTCTCAAATATGTCCAATACATGACACTGAAGAAACAAAGGGCTATCTCTAAAGTGTTACTAATCTTAAATCATGAATTATTAGGTGATGATCTCAAGTGAACTAATACATGAGTAAATAAGGTGACTTTTAAAGCAAAATATATCAAGAATCAATAGATCTAGGTTCTTATTTCAAATCTGTTATTAACTACCTTCATGATCTTGGACATAGCATTTGACCTCCATGAACTCATCTACAAAATGTGACTAACAAAGCATGTTGGCACCATTAGTGTTATTGACAGAATAAAGTACAAAATGAGATATGAAAGTGTTTTGAAAATTATGAAATGAATTATAAATGTAAAGTGGAATTATTACTAGTTGTGGAATGAGTTACTGGATCTTTTAGCCAGATCAAGAAGATTATTTTTTATTGATCTCTTAAAATGGCTTGTAGCTTCCTGAAGTAATTTGATCTAAAAGCATTCATATTCTTGAGTGATTATTTTTGTTTATATTTTTTCCTTCTCTAAGAAGACATAGAGATTTGTATTCTAGAAACAGCAGAAGCTTTGGATGAAGGTCAATGCTTTAATGTGACCTTTATATAAATGTTGTATTCTATCCATCTTCTGCTGTAAAAACTGCCTGTATCCTTCTGACCTCAGATACTAAACACTTATTGTGAGTAGACTATCAATTAAAATTTCTGTTGCTGGGGAAATGAATGGAATGTTGCCTGGAACTTATACTTATCTGCATAAGCACCTATCTTATTTTGTTCATCCTCATTCAATACAACATTGTCTGGAGCTCAATAAACAAACTATGTGAACTACATCTATGTCTCAGGGAACACCTGTTTTAAAAATGGTGCCAGACAACCTAACTCTGATAAATTGCAATAACCAATCATTGATCTAAAAGCCATATGAACAAATGTACTGCTTTTCTAGCTATAGAGAGATAAGGATCTGTGGGTTTGCTTACATGTTGCTTACAAGGCTAGAACCTGTAAGCTATATCAATTGATTTTATCCAACTCTGATAAGGGATATTAGTAAGTCAGGGAGTATATAAGGAAATAACAGGCATAAAAATCTAAAATATCAATGAAGCTTTTTTATTTTTTTTGAGAATATGTCTGAATGACTCTTATTCCATCAGATATGGAGGTTAAAATTTTATTTCCAACACAAAAGCATTCAAAAACAAGTAAATTCAGCTGACTGTTTACTGTGTATTCTTACCTATACTAGCATGCTCTTCTAAGATAAGTATAGATAGCCTTTTAGGTTGGGCAGCAATGAAAGAAAAGTTTTATACTTCTGAAATTATTAATTCTTAAGAACTTCCTTGAACTACATCAATAATAGCATGATTAGACAACTGGAATTTCAGAGTCTACATTGCATTGAGGGAGAAAAAAGAGAGAAAAGATATAAAGGAAAGAGAAGAAAGTAGAAAAGGATGAGAGAGAATGAAACTCTTATTATATGCTAATCAGTTTGATATCTGAAGACCTTTTTACTTATTTCTCCATTCCTCCATCTCAGGATTATCATGCATCTTAAATAATTATTAATTGATATGATATTTCAATCATATTTTATTTTCCCCATTACACATCAAGACAATTTTTAGCATTAATTTTTATAGAATCTTTATTTCCAAATTCATTCCCTCCCACACATAAACACTGTCCTTGTTCCTAAAATTGTAGTCAATTTGATATAGATTATACATGTTCTATTATACAATATATTTCTTAGTTACAGTTGTAAAAGAATAAGCACATCAAAAGAAAAAAAAAATAAAACAGGGAAGGGGGCAGAGCCAAGATGGCAGAGAGACAGGACTATGATTGAGCTCTTCTGGTTTCCTTCAAAATTAGTACGAGATCAAGCCTCTGAATGATTGGATTAGTTCACACTTCCACCAATAATTTATTAATCTTCCAATTTTCCAATAGCATCTCTAATATTTATTATCTTTTCCTGTCATTTTAGCCAATCTGAGAGTTGTATAGTAGTATCTAAGAGTTGTCTTAATTTGCATTTCTCTAATCAATAGTGATTTAGAGCATGTTTTTATATGACTGCAAATGGTTTTAATTTTTTTTTATCACAAAATTGTCTGTTTATATTCTTTGACCACTTATCAATTAAAGAATGGCTTATATTCTTATAAATTTCAGTCAACCCTTATATAGTTTAGTAAAGAGTCCTTTATCAGAAACCTTTGATATTAAAATTTTTGCTCACTTTAGACTTCCTTTCTAATCTTGTCTGCATTGCTTTTGTTTGTACAAAACCTTCTTAATTTAACATAATAAAATATCCATTTCATTTCATAATGTTCTCTAGTTCTTTTTTGACCATAAATCCCTTCCTTCTCCACAGATTTGAGAGGCAGACAATCCCGTTCTTCTAATTTGCTTATAGCAAATATGTTTGTGTTCATATTATTCCCTGGGTTTGTCTTGGCAGATAGACATTCAAATATTATATTTTGTCTTCAGTTACTTTATTTTATTTTCTATTTTTTCTTAAATTTTCAAAATATATACACGTATGATTTTCAATATTCACCCTTACAAAATCCCTTCATTTATTTTAAATGGCTTTTCTCTTTTTATCTCTTGCTGCTGGGTTTTGTCAGTCTTATATAGAAGTTGGTGTGGGTTTATTTTCTGTGACTTTGCTAAAGCTGTGAATTATTTGAGTAGGGTTTTGATTTTCTAAGATTCTTTAAGTAGATCATCATATCATTTTCAAAGAGTGATTGTTTTATATCCTTGTTTCCTATTCTAATTCCTTTAATTCTTTTTTTTTCTTTTCTTATTGCTAAAACCAATAATTCTAGTAATATATTGAATAATTGTTGTAATAATGGCCATCCTTGTTTCACTCCTGATTTAACCTTGATATTTGTTTTAGTAGTTTTTTAGTTCTTTAGGATTCTCTAAGTATATAGTTATATCATCTGCAAAGAATAATACTTTTAAAATATCTTTTTTTCAATACATGACTAGTAGTGGTATTGTTAGGTCAAAGTGTAAACATGACTTTATAGCCTTTGGAGTATAGATCATATCTTTTGATCATTTATGAATTAAAGAATGGCTCTTAAATTTGATTGTTTCCTATACAAATGAGACCTTCATCAGAAAAAAAAATATTCAAAGTTCTTTTACAATTACTAATGCTAACTATATCACCCCTTTATTTTATTTTCTCTCTCCTTTAACCTGTCCCTCCTCAAAAGTTTTTTGCTTTTGACCACATTTCTATCACCCTTTCCCCTTTCCTATATCTCCTTTCTTTCCTGCTTTCCTGCAGTATAACATGTACTTCTATACCCAAATTGAATGTTTATGTTATTTTTCTCTTTGATCTAATTTAGATAGGAATAAGATTCACTCATTCTCTTCCCCTTCCCCCTCCCCCCATCTTCACTACCTTAAAAGCTTTTTCTTGCCTTTTTTGTAACAGATGATTTGTGCTATTGCTTCAGGGCAGAGACACTTCTGGTCTGAAAGGGGCTCTTCACTGGACAGCCAGTAATACTCACAGCCTTACAGAGCAGTTTGGCCTCAGGTAGTGACACTTTCACTGCTTAGTCTCCAGTCTTAGGGCAGTCCCTAAATCACACAGCAGGGGTTGTCCACTGGGCAATTCCATAGCTCAGCTGTGCTAAATCACTTCTGGTCGTGTGTGGGAGGGAACTTTTCCCCAGAGCAATCCAATACCTTGCTGCTTGAAACCTGTTTACATCTTTCCCTGCTTTGCAGAGGAAGCTGCAGTACCCTGAAGGCAGACCCTAAAGGCTTTAAAAAATGAGTAAAAAAATTTAAAAGGATGATTGATAGCTTCTATACAGAAAAAGAGCAGGTTTGCAACCTCTAGGAGACTAATAGTAAACAGTCTCCAGACAATATCCCAAAGGGGATTGTTCCCTGTCCTCTTTTATATAACGCTCTCCTAGAACAGACCATTAAAAATCTCAAAAGAGAGTTAGAAGAAAAATGAGGAAAAGAAAGAGAAGCTTTGCAAGAAAGTAACAATTTGCTGAAATATGAATTGGAAAATGTAAAAAATTTCCAGGAAGTGCAGGGAAACAGAATTTGTGAATTGGGAAAAGATAAAGAATTCATTAGAAAGTAGAAATTATGAATTTGAAAAGACAAAGAATTCACAATAAAGTAGGATTTGTGAATTGGAAAAAGAAAATAATTTACTAAAAAAAATTGTGAAATTGAAAAAAATCCCATAGAGCAAAACAACTCATTTAAAAACTCAATCAGACATGTACAAAAAGAAGTAAAAATAACTAATGAAGAAAATAATTCATTAAAAATCAGAACTGAACAAATGGAAACTAATGATTCATTGAGAGAGCAAGAATTAGTCAAGCAAAACCAAGAAAATGATGAATTGGAAAAAAACATGAAATATCTACTTGGAAAAATGACAGACCTGGAAGATAGATCTAGGAGAGATAATCTGAGGATTATTGGACTTTTTGAAAATTATGATGAAAAAAAAGAGCCTATAGTTTACCTCTCAGACCTGTGGAAGAGGAAGGAATATATGACCAAAGAACAACTAGAGATCACTATTGACCACAAAAAAGAAAATATTGATTATATCAAATTGAAAAGATTTGTACAAAGAAAACTAATGCAGACAAGATTAAAATGTAAACAATAAATGGGAAAACATTTTTACAGTCAAAGGTTGTGATAAAGGCCTCATTTCCAAAATATACAGAGAACTGACTCTAATTTATAAGAAATCAATCCATTTTCCAATTGATAAATGGTCAAACGATATGAACAGACAATTCTCAGATGAAGAAATTAAAACCATTTATAGCCATATGAAAATATGCTCCAAATCATTATCAATCAGAGAAATGCAAATTCAGACAACTCTGAGATACCACGACACACCTGACAGATTGGCTAGAATGACAGGGAAAGATAATGCAGAATGTTGGAGGGGATGTGGGAAAACAGGGACACTGATACATTGTTGGTGGAATTGTGAACACATCCAGCCATTCTGGAGAGCAATTTGGAACTATGCTCAAAAAGTTATCAAATTGTGCATACCCTTTGATACAGCAGTGTTTCTACTGGGCTTATACCCCAAAGAGATACTGAAAAAGAGAAAGGGACCTGTATGTGCCAAAATGTTTGTGGCAGCCCTGGTTGTAGTGGCTAGAAGCTGGAAAATGAATGGATGCCCATCAATTGGAGAATGGTTGAGTAAATTGTGGTATATGAACGTTATGGAAAATTATTGTTCTGTAAGAAATGACCAGCAGGATGAATACAGAGAGGACTGACAAGACTTACATGAACTGATGCTAAGTGAAATGAGCAGAACTAGGAGATCATTATATACCTCAAAAACGATATTGTTTGAAGATGTATTTTGATGGAAGTGGATCTCTTCGATAAAGAGAGCTAATTCATTTTCAATTGATCAAGGATGGACAGAAGCAGCTACATCCAAAGAAAGAACAATGGGAAATGAATATAAACTGCTTGCATTTTTGTTTTTCTTCCCAGGTTATTTATACCTCCTGAATCCAATTCTCCCTGTGCAACAAGAGAACTGTTCGATTCTGCACACATATATTATATTTAGGATATAATGTAACCTATTTAACATGTAAAATACAGCTTTCCATCTGGGGGAGGGGGTAGAGGGAAGGAGGGGAAAAATTGGAACAGAAGTGAGTGCAAGGGATAATGTTGTAAAAAATTTCCCTGGCATGGGTTCTGCCAATAAAAAGTTATTTTAAAAAATAATAATAATAATAATTTTAAAAGGGCCTAGATTCTATTTTACAGGAAATCATCAAAGAAAACTGTCCAGAGGAAATAGAATTCGACGATAAAATAGGCATTGAAAGAATTAAACCTTCTCAACACCTTCTAAAAAAGACCCCAAAATAAAAACACCAAGGAATATTGTGACCAAATTTCAGAACTATCAGATTAAGGAAAAAATATTACAAGCCAGAAAAAAAATTCAAATACCGAGGTACTACAATAAGGACCACCCAAGATCTGGATGCCTCCACATTAAAGGATCTAAGGGCCTGGAATCTGATATTCTGAAAGACAAAAGAACTTGGAATGCAGCCAAGAATAAACTACCCAGCCAAGCTGAGCATTTTCTTCCAGAGAAGAAGATGGACATTTAATGAAAAAGATGAATTTCATTTTATTCTAAGGTAAAAAAAAAAAACAGAGCTAAACAAAAACATTTGATCTCCAACCATAGGACTCAAGAGAAGCAGAAAAGGTAAAAGGAACTCTTGAGAATTGTATTTCTGTTTTGCATATACAAAAAAAAAGATTAGATATATATTCTGATTTTACTGATATAACATAAAAAGGGGGAAGTAGAAATGGAAAAGGGATAGTCAAAAAAGGGGGAAAAGGGGGATAAAAAGAGTGAAACTACATCCCACAAAGAGGCAAAGGAAACTTATCATATCCGAGGGAATTTAGAGAGGGGGAGGAACATTGTGTGATTTTTACTCTCATTGGAGTTGGCTCAAAGAGAAAATAATTGACATACTTGTTTTACAGAAAATCTTCTCTCACCTCATTAAAAAGGGGGAGAGAAAAAAGGAAAAAGGAAAAGAGTAATAAGGGAAGGGTACAAGAAAGGGGAAGAGATTCAAAGGGGTGAGGGAGGGATCCTAAAGAGGGTGAGTAGTATGATACAAGTGGGGCACATAAGATTAAAACTGGAAAATGGGGGGGGGAAGTAAAAGAGTATAATCTGGGGATGATAAGATGGCAGGAAACACAGAATTTGTAATTTTAACTGTAAATGTGAATGGGATGAACTCTCCCATAAAGTGGAGGTGGATAGCACACCGGATCAAAAGTCAGAATCCTACAATATGTTGTTTACAGGAAACACATTTAAAGCAGGGACATACATACAGAGTAAAAGTAAAAGGCTGAAGCAGAATCTATTATGCTTCAGGTGAAGTCAAAAAAGCAGGGGTACTCATCTTTATCTCAGATCAAGCAAATGCAAATTTTGATCTAATCAAAAGAGATAAGGAAGGAAACTATATCTTGCTAAAGGGTAGCATAGACAATGAAGTTATAGCAATACTAAACATATATGCACCAAATGGTATAACATCTAACTTCCTAAAGGAGAAATTAAGAGAGTTGCAAGAAGAAATAGACAGCAAAACTATAATAGTGGGAGATCTCAACTGTGCACTCTCAGAATTAGACAACTTAAATCACAAAACAAATAAGAAAGAAAGTAAAGAGCTAAATATAATATTAGAAAAATTAGGTATGATAGACCTTTGGAGAAAACTGAATGGAGACAGAAAGGAACATACTTTCTTCTTAGCAGTTCATGGAACCTATACAAAAATTGACTATATATTAGGACATACAGACCTCAAAATTAAATGCAGGAAGGCAGAAATAATAAATGCTTTCTTTTCAGATTATGATGCAATAAAAACTACATTCAACAAAAAGTTAGGGGTAAATAGACTAAAAAGTAATTGGAAACTAAATAATCTCATCTTAATGAATGATAGGGTGAAACAGCAAATTATAGAAACAATTAATAATTTCACTCAAGATAATGACAACGATGGGACATCATACCAAAATTTGTGGTATGCAGCCAAAGTGGTAATAAGAGAAAATTTTATATCCTTAAAGGCTTACTTAAATAAAATAGAGAAAGAGAAGATCAATTAATTGGGCTTGCAACTAAAAAAGCTAGAGAAAGGACCAAATTAAAACCTTCAATCAAATACTAAATTTGAAATACTAAAATTAAAAGGAGAAATTAATAATATTGAAAGGAAAAAAAAAACCTTTGAAGTAATAAATAAAACTAAGAGTTGGTTCTATGAAAAAAAAATAAAATAGATCAGCCTTTGGTAAATATGATTAGAAAAAGGAGGGAGAAAAATCAAATTAGAATCCTAGTGCTAACTCAATTTGAAACAAAGTGATAACTCAAGGGAGATGTTAGAATCCTAGTGTTAACTCAATAGAATTGATACAATGCTTGTGTTCACACCTTTAGAGAGCTCATTTAAGCAAGAAGTATTTAAGTACTCATTGGAGTTCATAAGTATGGGAGATTCACAAAGTTAACTTTGTAACTTTGTAACAGTAGTCTTAAAAATGAAAAGGGAGGATTTTCCATCAATGAAGAGGAAATAAGAGAAATAATGAGTTACTTTGCACAACTTTATGCCAATAAATTTGACAACCTAAGTGAAATGGATGCCTACCTCCAAAATTATATGCTTCCCAGATTAACAGAGGAGGAAGTAAATAACTTGAATAGTCCCATTTCAGAAAAAAAGAAATAGAACAAGCTATTAATCAACTCCCTAAGGAAAAAATCCCCAGGACCAGATGGATTTACATGTGAATTATACCAAACATTTAAAGAACAATTGGCCCCAATGCTATATAAATTATTTGATAAAATAGGGAATGAAGGAATCCTACCAAATTCTTTTTATGACACAGATATGGTACTGATACCTAAACCAGGTAGGTTGAAAACAGAGAAAGAATTTTAGACCAATTTCCCTAATGAATATTGATGTTAACATCTTAAATAAGATATTAGCAAAAATACTGCATAAAATCATCCCCAGGATAATACACTATGATCAAGGAATGCAAGTCTGGTTCAATATTAGGAAAATTATCAGTATAATTGACCATATTAATAACCAAATTAACAAAAACCACATGATTATTTCAATAGATTCAGAAAAAGCATTTGATAGAATCCAACAACCATTCCTATAAAAAACACTTGAGAATATAGGAATAAATAGACTTTTCCTTAAAATAATCAGTAGGATCTATTTAAAAGCATCAACAAACATCATATGTAATGGGGAAAAACTGCAACCATTCCCAATAAGATCAGGAATGAAACATGGTTGCCCACTATTACCATTACTATTCAATATTGTTTTAGAAATGCTAGCTTTGGCAATAAGAGTTGAGAAAGAGACTAAGGAATAGGCAATGAGGAAACCAATTTATCACTCTTTGCTGGTGATATGATGATATACTTAAGAGAACCCTAGAGATTTTACTAAAAAAGTTATTAGAAATAATCCACAACTTTTGGATTTAGCAAAACTGCAGGATACTAAATAAACCCACATAAATAATCAGCATTTTTATATATCACCAACAAAATCCAACAGTCAGAGTTACAAAAAGAAATTCCATTTAAAGTAACTATTGATAGTATAAAATACTTAGGAATCTATCTGCCAAAGGAAAATCAGAAACTTTATGAGCAAAACTACAAAACACATTTCACACAAATTAATTCTGATCTAACCAACTGAAAAAATATTAAATTCTCTTGGATAGTGCGAGCAAATATAATAAAGATGACACTACTACCTAAATTAATCTATCTGTTTAGCGCTATACCAATCAGACTCCCCAAAAATTATTTTAATGACCTAGAAAAAATAACAACAAAGTTCATATAGAAAAACAAAAGGTCAAGAATTTCAAGGGAATTCATGAAAAAAAAATCAAATGTGGTTGCCTAGCTGTACCAGATCTAAAATTATATTATAAAGCAGCAGTTACCAAAACCTTTTGGTATTGGCTAAGAAATAGATTAGTTGATCATTGGAATAGGTTAGGTTCAAAGGACAAAACAGTCAATAACTATGGCAAATCTAATGTTTGACAAACCCAGAGACCCCAGCATTTGGGATAAGAACTTACTGTTTGACAAAGATTGCTGGGAAAATTGGAAACTAGTATGGCAGAAACTAGGCATTGACTCACACTTAACACCATACACCAAGATAAGGTCAAAATGGGTTCATGACCTAGGCATAAAGAATTAGATTATAAATAAATTAGAGGAACACAGAATAGTTTACCTCTCAGACTTGTGGAAGAGGAAGGAATTTATACTAAAAAAGAACTGGAGATCATTACTGACCATAAAATAGAAAATTTTGATTATATCAAATTGAAAAGTTTTTTTTTTGTTTTTTTGTTTTGTTTTTTGTTTTTTGTACAAACAAAACTAATGCAGACAAGATTAAAAGGGAAGCAATAAACTGGGAAAATATTTTTACAGTCAAAGATTCTGACAAAGGCCTAATTTCCAAAATATATAGAGAATTGACTCTAATTTATAATAAATCAAGCCATTCTCCAATTGATAAATGGTCAAAGGATATGAACAGATAATCCTCAGATGAAGAAATTAAAACTATTTTTAGTCATATGAAAGATGCTCCAAGTCATTATTAATCAGAGAAATTCAAATTAAGACAAGTCTGAGATACCACTACACACCTGTCAGACTGGCTAGAATGACAGGGAAAGATAATGTGGAATGTGGAAGGGATGTGGAAAAACAGAGACACATTGTTGGTGGAATTGTGCATACATCCAACCATTCTGGAGATGCTCAAAAAGTTATCAAACTGTGCATACTCCTTGATCCAGCAGTGTTACTACTGGGCTTATATTACAAAGAGATCTTAAAGAAAGGAAAGGGACCTGTATGTGCAAGAATGTTTGTGGCAGCCCTCTTTGTAGTGGCCAGAAACTGGAAACTGAGGAGATGTCCATCAATTGGAGAATGGCTGAATAAATTGTGGTATATGAATATAATGGAATATTATTGTTTGGTAAAAAATGACCAACAGGATGATTTCAGAAAGGCTTAAAGAGGTTTACACGACCTGATGCTGAGTGAAATGAGGAGGACCAGGAGATCATTATATACTTCAACAACACTATATGATGATCAATTCTGATGGAACTGGCCATCTTCAGCAATGAGATGAACCAAATCAGTTCCAATGGAGCAGTAATGAACTGAACCAGCTACAGCCAGTGAAAGAACTCTGGGAGATGACTAAGAACCATTACATTGAATTCCCAATCCCTATATTTTTTGCCCACCCGCATTTTGGATTTCCTTCACAGGCTAATTGTACAATATTTAAGAGTCCAATTCTTTTTGTACAGCAAAATAACAGTTTGGTCATGTATACTTATTTTTTATTTAATGGTTCTTCCAGATAAATTTTGTTGTTATTTTTTCAATGTCAGTAAAATAATATCTTATGAATTTGATTGATACAGCACTAAAAAAGTAGATTAGTGTAGGTAGTATTGTCATTTTATTATATTCACCCAACCTGTCTATGAGTACTTGATATTTTGCCAGGTGTTTAAATTTAACTTTATTGGTGAGGAACATGTTTTGTAGTTTTTCATATATAGTTCTTGACTTTCTGTTGGCACATAGATTCCCAAATATTTTATGTTATTTAAAGTTAATTTAAATGGAAGTTTTCTTTGTATTTCTTCCTTTTGGGTTTTGTTAGTGATGTATAAAAATGCTGATGATTTATGTGGATTTATTTTGTATTCTACAACTTTACAGTTGGAGATTATTTTAAATAGATTTTTAGTTGATTCTCTAGGGTTCTGTAAGTATACCATCATATCATCTGCAAAGAATGATAATTTGATTTCCTCATGACCTATTCTAATTCCTTTAATCTTTTTCTTTTCTTATGGTCAAATCTAGCATTTCTGATACAATATTGAATAGTAATGGTGATAAGGGAACAACCTTGTTTTATCCCTGATCTTATTTGGAGTGATTCTAGTTCATCCCCATTACATATGATGCTTGCTGGTGGTTTTAAATAGATGCTACTGACTAAGAAGGAAAAGTCTGTTTATTCCTGTATTTTCTAGTCTTTTTAATAGGAATGGGTGTTGTATTTTATCAAATTCTTTTTCTACATCTATTGAGACAATAATGTTTTTTGTTAATTTCATTATTGATAAAGTCAATTATGCTAATAGTTTTCCTAATACTAAACCAATCCTTCATTCCACTGGTATAAACCCTACTTGGTCATGGTGTATTATCCTGGGGATGATTTTCTGTATCTCTTTGTGAATATTTTATTTAAGGTTTTTGCAGCAAAATTTATTAGGGAGATTGGTCTATAATTTTCTTTCTTTGTTTTTGTTCTACCTGGTTTAAGTATTCATACCATGTCTGTGTCATAAAAAGAATTATGTAGAACTCCTTCATTCCCTATTTTTTCAAATAGTTTATATAGTATTAGAGTTAATTTTTCTTAAATGTTTGGTAGAATTCACATGTTAATTCATCAGGTCCTGGGGATGTATTCTTAGGGAGTTGAATTAAAAGTTTGTTCAATTTCTTTGTTTAAAAATGGGACTACTTGTGAAATTTATTTCCTCTCCTCTTAATTTGGGCAAACTATGTTTTTGTAGCTATTCCTCCATTTCTCTTAGGTTATCATATTTACTGGCACAAAGTTGAGCAAAATAATTCCTAATTGTTGCTCTAATTTCTCTTCATGGCTGGAAAGTTCTCCCTTTTAATTTTTGAGACTAGCATTTTGATTTTTCTCTTTCCTTTTTCTAATCAAGTTAACCAAATGTTTATCTATTTTGTTGGGGTTTTTTATAAAACTAACTTTTAGTTTTATTTATTAATTCAATAGTATTTTTTATTTTCAATTTTATTTATCTCTCCTTTTGTTTTTAGAATTTCAAGTTTGGTATTTCATTCAGGGTTTTTAATTTGTTCCTTAGTTTTTTTTGTTTTTAGTTGCAAGCCCAATTCATTGATCTCTTTCTATTTTATGCAAATAAGCATCTAGAGATATAAAACTTCCTCTTATTCCTACTTTGGCAGCAATCCACAAATTTTGGTATGTTTTCTCATTATTGTCATTCTTTTGAATGAAATTATTGATTGTGTCTATTATTTGCTGTTTCAACCATTCATTCTTTAGGATGAGATTATTTACTTTCCAATTACTTTTTGGCCTATTTTCCCCTGGCTTTTATTGACAGTAATTTTCATTGCATTGTGATCTGAAAAAAAAGCATTTACTCTTTCTGCATTTTTGCATTTGATTTTGAGGTATTTATGTCCTAATATATGGTCAATTTTTGTATAGGTTCTATGAATTGCTGAGAAGAAAGTGTATGCCTTTCTGTCTCCATTCAATTTTCTCCAAAGATCTATCATATCTAGTTTTTTTATAGTATTCTATTTACCTCTTTGACTTCTTTCTTATTTATTTTTGTGGTTTGATTTGTTTAGTTCTGAGAGTGTGAGGTTGAGATCCCCCACTAGTATAGTTTTGCTGTCTATTTTTCTTAACTTCTCCTTTAGGATTTTGGATGCTATACCATTTGATGTATACATGTTTAGTATTGATATTGTTTCATTATCTATGATATCCTTTAGCAAGATATAATTTCCTTCTTTATATCTTTTAATTAGATCAATTTTTGCTTTTGCTTGATCTGAGATCAGAATGACTCCCCCTGCTTTAAAAAAAAAAAAAAAAAAAAAAAAAAAACTTCACCTGAAACATAATAGATTCTGCTCCAGACTTTTACTTTTACTCTGTATGTATTGCTCTTGTTTCAATGTGTTTCTTATAAATAACATATTGTAAAATTCTGGCTTTTAATCCATTCTGCTATCTGCTTCTGCTTTATGGGAGAGTTCATTCCATTCACATTTACAGTTAGATCTACTAATTCTGTATTTCCTGCTATCTTATTATCTGTCACCAGATTATTCTTTTCTCTTTCCTTTTCCCCTTTCCCTCCTTCCCAGCATTTAACTTATGGGCACCATTTGCCTGAAGCAGCCCTCTCCCTTTAGAGTCCCTTCCCCTTTCTTATACCTTTCCCTTTCTATTTCTGTTTTCCCTTCTATTTAACCTACCCTTTTCCTTTTTGCCTTTTCCCTCCCACTTTTCAATAAGGTGAGAGAAGTTTCTCTATAACCAAATATGTCTAATATTTTCGCTTTGAGCTAAATCTGATGAAAGTAAAATTCACAAATTGTTCATTTTCCTCCCTTCTTTCTCTCAAATATGTTTTCTTTGCCTCTTCTTGTAAGTTGTAATTTCCCTCATCTTACTTCCACTTTTCACTTTTTCTGGTACAATCCCTTTCCCACCTCTAGTTCCATTTTTATATTATAACAATAAAATCCAATTATACATGCACTCCTTATGTACACCCAAAACAGAATTACAGTTTTCAAAAGTCTTTGTTATGGTTTTGAGTCCTATATTAAGAAGTCAAAATTTTTGTTTAGCTCTGGTCTTTTCATCAGAAATAAATAGAATTCACCTGTTTCATTGAATGCCCATCTTCTTCCTTGGAAGGAAATGTGTAGTTTAGTGGGGTAGTGTATTCTTGGCTGCATTTCAAGTTCCTTTGCCTTTCACTATATCAGATTCCAAGCCTTTTGATCCTTTAAGGTAGAAGCTGCTTGATTCTGGGCGATCCTTATTGTGGCTCCTAGGTATTTGAATTTTTTTTTCTGGATGCTTGGTCTAATAGTACTGAAATTTAGGTATGATATTCTTTGGAGTTTTAATTTTTAGATCTCTTTCAGGAGGTGTTTGATGAATTCTTTCAATGGCTATATTACCTTCTGATTTTATGACATCAGGGCAGTTCTCTTTGATGATTTCCTGAAAAATAGTGTCTAGTCTCCTTTTTTCATCATGATTTCAGGGAGTCCAATAATCCTTAGATTTTCTTTCATAGTTCTATTTTCCAGGTTAGTTGTTTTCCCAAGTAGGTACATTTTTCTATTTTTCTTTCTTTCTTTCTTCTTCTTCTTCTTCTTCTTCTTCTTCTTCTTCTTCTTCTTCTTCTTCTTTTTGGTTTTGCTTGATTTATTCTTGATGTCTCATTGAGACATTAATTTCCATTTGTTCAATTCTGATTTTTAGTGAATTATTTTCTTCATTTATTTTTTTAAACTTATTTTTTATTTGTCCTATTGAATTTTTAAATGACTTGTTTTGTTCTATGGTTTTTTTTTTCCATTTCACAAATTCTGTTCTTTAAGGAGTTATTTTCTTTTCCCATTTCACAAATTCTGCTTTTCAAGGTGTTGTTTACTTTTTCCATTTTGCCAAATCTATCTTTTAATGAGTTATATGCCTTTTCCAAACCCTCTAACAAAGTTTTCTTTTCCTTTCCCAATTTTTATTCTAGCTCTCTTTTAAGATCCTTTTTAATTTTTTCTAGGAAAGCCTTCTGTGGTGGGGATCAGGTTATATCCTGCTTTGGGACTTCAACTGGAGACAATCTGCTTTTAGTCTTCTCAGGGTTTGAAATCTCTTCTTCCCTTTCATCATAAAAACTATCTATAATCAGAGTTCTCTTTGCATTTTTACTATTTTTTTTTAATGTTGGGATCAGCTATTAGGGCAAGGGAGGTTTTTCCAAACTTCCTCTACAAGGCAGCAAGGAAGCAGCAGCTGTGCTGAGCCTGTACTGAATCACTTCCAGTGTTGGATGGGTATAGCCAGATCCTGCATTTTGGGGTTGACTATTTACCTTTTGTGTTTGTGTTGGATGTTTTCTAACTTCTCTGTTCATCTACTGGCTTGCAACCAGTGCAGAATATCCAACACTGCTGTAAATTCCTTCCTTTATATTCTCCACAATATGGAGTCTGCACCACTTTGCAGAGTGCACCCCAGGTCTGCACAGTGTTCACTGGCATCTGTGCTTGGCCTGCTTGTGCCTGGTCACTTCCCTCTGTGCCCATCCAAAACAGACTTTTTCTGGCAACCTTCAAAATTATCTTTTGCTGGTAATTTTTTGCTCTTCCAATAGTCATGGATTCTACCAGTTCAGAATTAATTCAGAGTCTGAATTTGGTAATTAGCTGAGAGTTGTGGGAGAAGATCAGAAAGAAGCATGTGTTCTCTCTACCATCTTGGCTCCACCACCCATAAATTTTTTCACACCCTTCATATAAAATAAGTAACTTCTTTCCACCTCTCCATTCCTTCCATACCAAGTATATTCTCATCCTTTGTCATTCTCTCAAATTCTTCTTATAATAAACACACACACACACACACACACACACACACACACACACACACACACATATATATATATCATCTTCCCATATAAGCATAGAAACAGTTCAGCTTCACTGAATCACTTGTTCCTTTTTATTTTTTGTTAACCTTTTAAAGTTTCTCTGGTATCTCAATATTAGAGATTATTTTTTATGTTCAAATCTTTTCTTTTCCATATGAAAGCTTGAAATACAATTTTATTGAATGAACTTTTTTCCTCTTTGAAATGTTGTGCTTAACACCTCAAGTTAGGTGATTCTTGTTTGTTGCCTTGACTTCCTTGAATTCTGGATTATCAGGATCCATGTCCTTCAGTATTGCAGCTACTGTGTTCTGTAAAATCCTTACTATGGCTCCCTGATATGATTTTTTTTTCTGCACACTTATAATATTTTTATCTTGACCTGATAATTCTGAAATGTGGCTATTGGATTTTTCGTTTGGAATTTCTTTCCTGAGGTGATCAGTGAATTCTTTCAATGTTATTTTGCAATTTGATTCTAAGGCATCAGAACAGTTTTTCTTATTTCTTGCAAGTTGCTGTCAAAATCTTCCTCTTGATTATGGCTTTCAGTTTTTCTAATGATTGTGACATTTTCTCTCCTAGATGCATTTTCAGGTCTGTTTGCTTTTTCCATGAGGTATTTTATATTATGTATCATTTCCCCCCATTTTTGAATCTGTGTGATTGATCCTTGTTGTTTTATTGTCATTAATTTCTATTTACTCAATTCTAACTTGTAAAGTGTTGGTTTTTCTCAATTAATTTTTTAAATTTTATTTTATTTAATAATAACTTTGTATTGACAATCCATGCCAGAGTAATTTTTTACAACATTATCCCTTGCACTCGCTTATGTTTCATTTTTTCCCCTCCCTCCCTCCACCCCCCCCAAGATGGCAAGCAGTCCTATATATGTTAAATATGTTGCAGTATATCCTAGATATAATACATATTTGCAGAACCAAACAGTTCTCCTGTTGCACAGGGAGAATTGGATTCAGAAGGTAAAAATAACTCGGGAAAAAAATCAAAAATGCAAATAGTTCACATTCGTTTCCCAGTGTTCTTTCTTTGGGTGTAGCTGTTTCTGTCCATTATTTATCCATTGAAACTCAGTTAGGTCTCTTTCTCATAGAAATCCACTTCCATCAGAATACATCTTCATACAATATCGTTGTCGAAGTGTATAATGATCTCCTGGTTCTGCTCATCTCACTTAGCATCAGTCCATGTAGGTCTCTCCAAGCCTCTCTGTATTCATCCTGTTGGTCATTTCTTACAGAACAATAATATTCCATAACATTCATATACCACAATTTACCCAGCCATTCTCCAATTGATGGGCATCCATTCATTTTCCAGTTTCTAGCCACTACAAACAGGGCTGCTACCAACATTTTGGCACATACAGGTCCCTTTCCTTTTTTTAGTATCTCTTTGGGGTATAAGCCCAATAGAAACACTGCTGGATCAAAGGGTATGCACAGTTTGATAACTTTTTGGGCATAATTCCAGATTGCTCTCCAGAATGGTTGGATTCGTTCACAACTCCACCAACAATGCATCAGTGTCCCCATTTTCCCGCATCCCCTCCAACATTCATCATTATTTTTTCCTGTCATCTTAGCCAATCTGACAGGTGTGTAGTGATATCTTAGAGTTGTCTTAATTTGCATTTCTCTGATCAATAGTGATTTGGAACACTCTTTCATGTGAGTGGTAATAGTTTCAATTTCTTCATCTGAAAATTGTCTGTTCATATCCTTTGACCATTTATCAATTGGAGAATGGCTTGATTTTTTTATAAATTTGAGTCAGTTCTCTATATATTTTGGAAATGAGGTCTTTATCAGAACCTTTAATTGTATCCCAGTTTGTTGCTTCCCTACTAATCTTGTTTGCTTTCGTTCTGTTTGTACAAAGGCTTTTTAATTTGATATAATCAAAATTTTCTATTTTGTGATCAGTAATGGTCTCTAGTTCATCTTTGGTCACAAATTTCTTTCTCCTCCACAAGTCTGAGAGATAAACTATTCTATGTTCCTCTAATTTATTTATAATCTCGTTCTTTATGCCTAGGTCATAGACCCATTTTGATCTTATCTTGGTATATGGTGTTAAGTGTGGGTCCATGCCTAATTTCTGCCATACTAATTTCCAATTATCCCAGCAGTTTTTATCAAATAATGAATTCTTTTCCCAGAAGTTAGGATCTTTGGGTTTGTCAAATACTAGATTGCTATAGTTGACTATTCTGTCTTGTGAACCTAGCCAATACCAAATGGTTTTGGTGACTACTGCTTTATAATATAATTTTAGATCAGGTACAGCTAGGCCACCTTCATTTGATTTTTTTTTTCATTAATTCCCTTGGGATCCTCGACTTTTTATTGTTCCATATGAATTTTGTTGTTATTTTTTCTAGATCATTAAAATATTTTCTTGGAAGTCTGATTGGTATAGCACTAAATAAATAGATTAGTTTAGGGAGTATTGTCATCTTTATTATGTTCGCTCGGCCGATCCAAGAGCACTTAATATTTTCCCAATTATTTAAGTCTGACTTTATTTGTGTGGAACTTTTTTATAATTTTGCTCATATAATTCCTGACTTTCCTTTGGTAGATAGATTCCCAAATATTTTATGGTATCAATAGTTATTCTGAATGGAATTTCTCTTTGTATCTCTTGCTGTTGGGTTTTGTTGGTGATGTATAAAAATGCTGAGGATTTATGGGGATTTATTTTGTAGCCAGCTACTTTGCTAAAATTATGAATTATTTCCAATAGCTTTTTAGTAGAATCTCTGGGGTTCTCTAGGTATACCATCATATCATCTGCAAAGAGTGATAGTTTGGTTTCCTCATTGCCTACTCTAATTACTTTAATATCTTTCTCGACTCTTATTGCCGAGGCTAGTGTTTCTAATACAATATTAAATAATAATGGTGATAGTGGGCAACCTTGCTTCACTCCAGATCTTACTGGGAAAGGTTCCAGGTTTTCCCCATTGCATATGATGCTTACTGATGGTTTTAAATATATGCTCCTGACTATTTTAAGGAAAAGTCCATTTATTCCTATGCTCTCAAGTGTTTTTATTAGGAATGGATGTTGGATTTTATTAAATGCTTTTTCTGCATCTATTGAGATGATCATATGGTTTTTGTTTGTTTGGTTATTGATATAGTCAATTATGCTAATAGTTTTCCTAATATTGAACCAGCCCTGCATTCCTGGTATAAATCCTACTTGGTCATAGTGTATTATCCTGGTGACGATTTTCTGTAATCTTTTTGCTAATATTTTATTTAAGATTTTAGCATCAATATTCATTAGGGAGATTGGTCTATGATTTTCTTTCTCTGTTTTCAGCCTACCTGGTTTAGGTATCAGTACCATGTCTGTGTCATAAAAGGAGTTTGGTAGGACTCCTTCAATCCCTATTTTTTCAAATAGTTTATATAACATTGGAGTTAATTGTTCTTTAAATGGTTGGTGGAATTCATATGTAAATCCATCTGGTCCTGGGGGTTTTTTCTTAGGGAGTTGATTGATAATTTGTTCTATTTCTTTTTCTGAGATGGGACTGTTTAGGATATTTACTTCTTCCTCTGTTAGTTTGGGCAAGCTATATTTTTGGAGGTATTTTTCTATTTCATTTAAGTTGTCGAATTTATTGGCATAAGGTTGGGCAAAGTAACTCCTAATTATTGCTCTAATTTCCTCTTCGTTAGTGGCGAGTTCTCCCTTTTCATTTTTAAGACTAACAATTTGATTTTCCTCTTTCCTTTTTTTAATCAGATTTACTAAGGGTTTGTCTATTTTGTTGGTTTTTTCATAGAACCAACTCTTAGTTTTATTAATCAATTCAATAGTTTTTTTACTTTCAATTTTATTGATCTCACCTTTTATTTTTAGAATTTCAAGTTTAGTGTTTGACTGGGGGTTTTTAATTTGTTCCTTTTCTAGCATTTTTAGTTGCAAACCCAATTCATTGACCTTCTCTTTCTCTATTTTATACAAATAGGCCTCTAGAGATATGAAATTTCCCCTTATTACTGCTTTGGCTGCATCCTATACATTTTGGTATGATGTCTCATTATTATCGTTTTCTTGGGTGAAGTTATTAATTATGTCTATGATTTGCTGTTTCACCCAATCATTCTTTAGTATGAGATTATTTAGTTTCCAATTATTTTTTGGTCTACTTCCCCCTGGTTTTTTGTTGAATGTAATTTTCATTGCATTGTGGTCTGAAAAGGATGCATTTACTATTTTTGCCTTACTGCATTTGAGTTTGAGGTTTTTATGTCCTAATATATGGTCAATTTTTGTATAGGTTCCATGAACTGCTGAAAAGAAAGTGTATTCCTTTCTGTCTCCATTACATTTTCTCCAGAGATCTATCATATCTAGCTTTTCTAGTATTCTATTTACCTCTTTGACTTCTTTCTTATTTATTTTGTGGTTTGATTTATCTAATTCTGAGAGTGCAAGGTTAAGATCTCCCACTATTATAGTTTTACTGTCTATTTCTTCTTGCAGCTCTCTTAGTTTCTTTTAAGAATTTAGATGCTACCCCACTTGGTGCATATATGTTTAATATAGATAGTGCTTCATTATGCATGCTACCCTTTAGCAAGATATAGTGCCCTTCCTTATCTCTTTTAATTAGATCAATTTTTGCTTTAGCTTGATCTGAGATCAGGATGGCTACCCCTGCTTTTTTGACTTCACCTGAAGCATAGTAGATTTTGCTCCAACCTTTTACCTTTAACCTGCATGTATCTCCCCACTTCAGGTGTGTTTCCTGTAAACAACATATTAATGGATTCTGGCTTTTAATCCATTCTGCTAACCGCTTCCTCTTTATGGGGGAGTTTACCCCGTTCATGTTTATGATTAGAATGACCAATTCTGTATTACTTGCCATCTTGTTAACCCCGGTTTATGCTTTTCTCCCTTCTTTCCCCTTTCCCCCCTTCCCAGTATTAAGCTTGTGAGCACCACTTGCTTCTCACAGCCCTCCCTTTTTAGTATCCCTCCCCCCGCCTTAGAGTTCCTCTCCCTATCTTACCCCTTTCCCTCCCAGTCCCCGTATTCCCTTCCGCTTAGCTTATTCCTTCCCTTTTCACTTTTCCCTTCTCACTTTTCAATGAGGTGGGAGAAGTTTCACCATAGATTGAATATGTCTTAAGATTTTTCACTTAAAGCCAATTCTGAAGGCAGTAAGATACCCACTATATTCATCCCCCTCCATTCTTTCTCTCAGATATAATAGGTTTCCTATGCCTCTTCATGAGATGTAGTGCCCCCACTTTACCCTTGTTCTGATACAATGTCCTTTCCACATCAATTTCTAGAACAAGGTATACATGTATTCTTTATACATCTATATAGTCAAAATATAGTTCCCAAAATTAATCTTTACCTTTTCAGATTTCTCTTGAGTTCTATATTTGTAGATCAAACTTTTTGTTAAGTTCTGTTTTTTTCATCAGAAATAGATGAAATTCGCTTACTTCGTTGAATGTCCATCTTCTTCCCTGGAAAAAGATGCTCATTCTCGCTGGGTAAGTTATTTTTGGTTGCATACCAAGTTCCTTATCCTTTCGGAATATCATATTCCAGGCCCTTCGATCTTTTAATGTGGATGCTGCCAGATCCTGGGTGATCCTCATTGTGGCTCCTTGATACTTGAATTGGGTTTTTCTAGCCGCTTGCAATATTTTTTCCTTCATCTGAGGGTTCTGGCATTTGGCCACTATATTCCTTGGTGTTTTGATTTTAGGATCCCTTTCAGTGGGTGATCGATGAATCCTTTCAATGTTTATTTTTTCTTCTGTTCCTATGACTTCTAGGCAGTTCTCTTTGATAATTTCCTGGAAAATAGTGTCCAGGCTCTTTTTTTCATCATGTTTTTCTGGAAGTCCAATGATTCTTAGATTGTCTCTCCTGGATCTGTTTTCCAGGTCTGTTGTCTTCCCCAGAAGGTATTTCACATTTTTCTCCATTGTTTGATTTTTTTGGATTTTCTTGACTGATTCTTCTTGTCTCCTCGCGTCATTCAATTCCACTTGTTCAATTCTGATTTTCAGTGAAGTATTTTCTTCACTCACTTTTTAAAAATCTTTTTCTAATTGTCCAATTGAGTTCTTTTGTTCTGTGGAGTTTTTTTCCATTTCGCCAATTTTGTTTTTTAGAGAGCTGTTTTCTGTTTCCAGTTCACTAATCCTATTTTTCAAGGATTTTACTTCTTTATCCACTCTCTCTTTAACTTTCTCCAGGCTCTTTTGCCAAGCCTCCCTCTCCTTTTCCCAAGCTTCCCTCTCCTTTTGCCAAGCCTCACTCTGTTTTCCCCATTTTTCTTCTAGCTCCCTTGTGAGAGCCTTTTTAATTACTTCTATGAGGTTCATCTGTGCTGAGGAACAGATGATCTCCTCCTTTGGGGATTCACTTGGGGACTGTCTGTTTTTAGTCTCCTCAGGATTTAGAGTCTGCTCTCTATCTGTATAGAAGCTGTCAAGGGTTAAAGTCCTCTTCAGCTTCTTGCTCATTCTGTCTAATAATCAGAGACAAACTACCAAAGAAAAACAGAAAAAACTGGAGTCTTTCTTTTGGGGGGGGGGGAAGGAGGGCTGGGTGTGTTATCCAGCTTCCTCTCCAGACTGCAGGGGGCAGCAGTGAGGCACTAGCAGGACTGTGTGTGCCTGCGCTCTGAGATCCCAGAGCGTGTTGAGTCACTGTGCGGGGGAAGGGGGGGGCAGCCAGGTCCCGAGAGACTCCAGCTGTTTGGGGTTGTGTTCTTCACTCCCGGTGTTTTTAGCTTCTCTGCTGGGCTGCTGACTTGCTGCCGGAGCAAAGTATCCAAACCTGTAGTGAAGCTCTCCCCGCAGAGACGGCTGCGATCACTTCCTACCCCCTCTCCAGTCTGCTCCCGTGCTCTCACTGCCACTGCCCTCAGCCTGCGCCCGATCTAAAACCATCCCAGCCCTCCAGTAAAGACAAACCTTTCTTGGCGAATCTCAAGGATGTCTTCTCTTGGTAACTATTTGTGGTTTTTTTTCAGTCAAGCATTAATTCAGAGGCTTGTAATGAAATGGATAGTGAGAGAAAGCATGGAGCTTATGCAGCTGTGAGCCTTCTCTCCGCCATCTTAACCGGAAGTCCCTAAAAAGTTATTTTAAAAAAAGCTGGAAAAAAATGAAAATAATATTCCATAACATTTACATACCATAACTTATTCAGCCATTCTCCAATTGATGGGCATCCATTCAGTATCCAGTTTCTTGTCACTACAAAAAGGGTTGCTACACACATTTTTGCACATGTGGATCCCTTTCCCTACTTTATGATAATATCTTTAGGATAAAAGTCCAATAGAAACATGCTGGATCAAAAAGTATGCACATTGCTCTCCACAATGGTTGCATCAGTTTACAATTCCACCAACAATGTAATAGTATTCCAGTTTTCCCACATCCCCTCCAACAATCATTATTATCATTTCCTGTCATCTTAGCCAGTCTGAGGTCTCCCAAGTTTCTGGAGCTAACTTTATTTTTTTGCTGGTTCTGCTAATCCAAGATTTGTTTCAAAGTGCTGTTTTATGTTTTTTTGTTTTTTATTTGATTTTGACTTGAACATGTGAGAATTAAGGCAATTTACTGCTTACTGTACCATCTTGGCTCCTGGAAGTCTTTGACTTAATCATTGATAGACAGACATGAAATGTTGGAAACCCATTTAACTTGTCCTTAAAGTTTGAAGATTGCTTTTTTTCCTGTGTCTACCCTTTCCCTGTCCTGATTCTAGGAATGCAAATAACTGTGAGCGCTAAATATGTTGAAAAGTTCTTTTCACTATTTGCTTTGGTCCAGTACATCATAATGTGTTTGCTTAAAGCATTATTTTTATATTCACCATGACACCACTGTGACTGAAAATAATTAAGAAAACCTAGCAAAGAGCAATTTATTCTATCACATGCAGGCTCCTTCTTAATACAACCTTAACTATATCATTATATTATTGTGTTATAATAGTCACACAAGATTATTCTTTGGGAAACAGGTAATATAGTAATTAAAAGAAGGTATGATTCTAAAGGAAAATGCAGAGCCCTGTATCAGACTGAACTGAATAAACAATTTTGGGAAATGTACACAAAAATTTTTAAAATAAGGGTTTTAACTGGATTTCATAGAAACAAATTGAATAAAGTCATTTAACAGAATGATAATGATGCATGCACAATTAAAGATTAGCAGAGATTTTAATCTTGTCCCATGTGGTCACATTTTTGAACTTTTGCTTCAAGAAATGGGTCACTCTAGTATTCAGTTTGACTTTGCCTTCTTCAATCCCTTACCATACACCCAACTACTGTACTCATCAACCTTTAGGGCTTTACATCTCTCCCAGACATGAATTATTTATGTAATTTTCCCCATTAAAATTGAGAGATCTTTAAAGGCAATTATTATATTTGTTTGTGTTCACTTTCTTGGCATTTAGCATAGAATATGCTTAAAACATATTCAGTTTCTCATTTATACTTTTTAATTCATTTATTTCCTTGACGGAGTAGGGAGGAAGGGATATATAACTTTATCCATCAGGTGATAATTATAGTTGTTGAATAAATAGCACATTACCTAAATTCATATAGGTATGTAACTCATATTGAGCTCTATAAGAAGCTATATATATGGTTAAATCCTAGGGGAAAAATAACATTCCCAATCTCTTAACCAAATATGGATTCTCTTTGTTCCCACCCCCAAGCCAAAGACAGAATTACCATGGATTTCATCTATTATACCATGATGATATATGATCTGGTCACCAGCTCAACAATTACTTGTTGCTCTAGCTTTTTCTTTTTTTTTTTAATTTAATAATAACTTTATATTGACAGAATCCATGCCAATCCAATCCCCTCCTGAAAGAGGCCCCAAAATGAAAAATCCAAGGAATATTGTGGTTAAATTTCAGAACTATTGGACCAAGGAAAAATATTGCAAGCAGCCTGAAAGTAACAATTCATATACCGAGAAGTCACAGTCAGGATTACTCAGGACCTTGAAGCTTTCATCTGAAAGAATTGAGGAGCCTGGAATCTGATATTCCAAAAGGCAAAGGATCTTGGATTACAGCTAAGAATAAACTATCCAGGTAATATCATCATTACCTTTCAGGGAAGAAGATGGACATTCAATGACACAGATGAATTTCATCTATTTCTTATGAAAAGAGCAGAGATGAAGAAAAAAAAAACTGATCTCTAAATACAGAACTCAAGAGAAACATAAAAAGATATAAAAAGGAAAGCACTCTTGAGAACTATATTTATGTTATGGGAAAACAGTGAATGCAGGTTTAATTTGATTTTATTATGATAATATGAAAAAGAAACTAGACAGAGAAAGAGGATTATACTGAGAAAAGAGAAAGTGAAATGAGGGAAATTACATCTCACAAAGAGGCAAAGAAGACCTATTGCAATTGAGGGAAAAAAGGGAAAGGGATGATAATTGTGTGAATCTTACTCTCATCAGATTGTCTCAAAGAGAGAAGATCAGACATATTTGGCTCCACAGAGAAACTTGATTCACCCTATAGGGAAGTGGAAAGGGAAAAGGGAAAGGAAAGAGGGAGGTTAATAGAAGGGAAAACAGAAGTAGAATGGGAAAGTTATAAAAAAGGGGGTGGGACTGTAAAGTAAGGGAGGTTGTTTGAGGGAGATAGTGTTCAAAAGGAAAATACTGGGGGAGGAGGAAGAGCAGGAAGGAAAAGAAAAAGCATAACATTGGATAAATAAGATGGTGGGAAATACAGAATTACTCATTTTACCTGGGAATGTAAGTGGGACAAACTTCCATAAAATGCAAGTAGAATCCTACATTACTTTGTTTACAAGACACACATTTAAATCAGTGATATATAGAGAATGAAGGTAAAGGACTCAAGTACACTCTAATATGCTTCAGGTGAAGTTTAAAAAAAAAAAAAGCAGGAGTAATGATACTGATCTCAGATCAAGCAACAACAAAAACAACAACAACAACAAATTAGATCTAATTTAAAGAGATAAAGAAAGAAACTATATCTTGCTAAAGGGCACCATAGATAATGAAGTAATATCAATACTAAACATATATGCACCAAGTGGTATAGCATCCAGAATCCTAGAGGAAAAGAGAAATAGACAGTAAAACTATACTAGTAGAGGATCTCAACCTTACTCTTTCAGAAGTAGATAAATTGAATCACAAAATAAATATAAAATAAATTGAGGAGGTAAATAGAATTTTAGAAAAGTTAGTTATGATAGGTCTTTGGAGAAGATTAAATGAAGACAGAAAAGAGTATACATATTCCATTTTCATGGAACCTATACAAATATTAGCCATGTATTAGGGCATAAAATTTCTCAAAATCAAATGAAAGATAGAAATAGTAAATGCATCTTTTTCAGTTCATAATATAAAAAGAATCACACATAATAAACACCCAGGGGAAAATAAGCTAAAAATTAATTGGAAACTAAATAATCTAATCCTAAAGAATGAACAGGTAAAACAACAAATAATAGGGCACAATCAATAACTTTATACAAGAAAATGACAATAATTAGACAATGTACTAAAATTTATATGATTCAGCCAAAGCAGTTTTTAGGGGAAGTTCTATATCTCTAGATGCTTACTTGCATAAAACAGAGAAAGAGAAGATCAATGAATTGGACTTGCAACTAAAAAGCTAGAAAAAGAACAAATAAAAAGCCCCTAATTAAATACCAAATTTGAAATTCTGAAAATGGAGTTTAATAAAATTGAAAGCAAAAACAAAACAAAACAAAACAAAACAAAACAAACAAAAACAAAACAAAACAAAACAAAACAAAACAAAACAAAACAAAACAAAACAAAACAAAAAAAACTATTGAACTAACAAACAACATTAAGAGCTGATTTTAGGGGATGGAAATAGATAAACATTTAGTTAATTTGATCAGAAAAAAAGGAAAGAAGAAAAGCAAATTGTTAACATCAAAAATGAAAAGAGTAAACTTCCCAGCAATTAAGAGGAAATTGGATCAGTAATTAGGGACTATTTTGCCCAATTGTATGCCAAAAACTATGATAATCTAAGTGAAATGGATGAATATTTACAAAAATATAGATTGTCCAGATTAAGACAAATTACTTAAATAGTTCCATTTTAAAAAAAAGAAATTGAACAAACTATTAATCAACTCCTTAAGAAAAAAATATCCAGGGTCAGATGAATTTACATGTTACTTCTACCAAACATTTAAAGAACAATAAATTCCAATATTATGCAAACTCTTTGAGAAAATGGGGAAAGAAGGAATCCTACCAAGTTCTTTTTTTTATGACACAGACATGTTGGTGAAAACAGAGAAAGAAAATTGTACACTAATTTCCCTAATGAATATTGATGCAACAATCTTAAAAAAGATATTTGCAAAAAGATTACAGAAAGTTATTCTCAGAATTACAATCATGAACAAGTAGAATTTATACCAGTAACACAGGGCTGGATTGATATTAGGAAAACTATTAGAATAATTCATTATATCAGTAACCAAACTAATAAAAATGATATGACTATCTCAATAGATGTGGATAAAAAAATTGACAAAATCCAATACCTATTAAAAATATTAGCAAATACAAGAATAAATGGAGTTTTCTGTAAAATGATCAATACCATCTATTTCAAGCCATAAACAAGCATCAGATATAATGGGAATGAACTAGAACCATTCTCAATAAGATCAAGGGTGAAACAAGATTGCCCATTATCACCATTACTATTCAATATTGTTTTTAAAATGTTAGCTTTGGCAATAAGAGAAGAAAAAAGTGATTAAAGGAATTAGAATAGGTAAGGAGAAAACCAAAATACCACTATAAATGAAATGATGATATACTTAGAGAATCCTAGAGAATCAACTAAAAAACTACTACAAACAATTCACAACTTAGCAAAGTTTCAGGATACAAAATAAATCCACATATATCACTATATGTTAGCAACAGGATCCAACAACAAGAGATACAAAGAGAAATTTCATTTAAATAACTGTAGGTAACATAAAATATTTGGGAGTCTACCTGCAAAGGCAAAGTTAAGAACTATATGAACATAATCAAAAAACACTTTTCCATGCAAATAAAGTCAGATCTAATATCTTGGGGAAAATATCAAGTGCTCATGGGTAGGTTGAGCTAATTTAATGAAAATTATACTACTAAAATTAATCTACTTATTTGGTGTCATATGAATCAAAATCCCAAGAAATTAGTTCACAAAGCTAGGAAAAATAATAATAAAATTCATTGGGAAGAACAAAAGGTCAAGGATTTCAAGGGAATTAGTGAAAAAATGCAAATGAAGGGGGCCTAGCTGTACCAGACCTAAAACTATATTATAAAGCTCCAGTCATCAAAACCACTGGGAAATGGCTCCAAAATAGTCAATTAGTGGAATAAGTTAGGTTCATAGGACAAAATGGTTAATGACTATAGTAATCTAGTGCTTGACAAATCCAAATACCCAGCTTTTGGGATAAGAACTCACTATTTGATAAAAACTGCTAGGAAAAATTGGAAAATCTTATGGCAGAAACTAGGCATCCTAGTTTACCTAACAATTTTACCAAAATAACAATGGAATGGGTTCATGATTTAGATACTTAGAAGAAGAAAGGTACTTTACTCTCAGACCTCTCAGAACTGTGGAGAAAGAAGGAATTTGTGGCCAAAGAAGTATTTGAGTACATTATTGAATGCAAAATGGATAATTTTGATTATATTAAGTTATAAAATTTTTGTATATATAAAACCAATACAGACAAAATTAGAAGGGAAGCAAATAAACTGGGGAAATTTTTACTATACACGTGTTCTGAGAAAGACCTCAGTTCTAAAATATGTAGAGAATAGATTCAAATTTATAGGAATTCAAGCCATTTTCCAGTTGATAAATGGTCAAATGTTACGAACAGGCATTTTTCAGATGAAGAAATTAAACCCATTTCTATTCATGTGAAAAGGTGTTCTAAATCATTATTGATCAAAGAAATGAAAATTAAAACAACTCTGAGGTACCACTACACATCTCTCAGATTGGTTAAAACGGCGGAAAAGATAAAGACAAATATTTATTTATAACCCCTCTTTGTGAAAAAAAAAAAAAATCATCCAAGGTAAGGGGAAAGAATTTACAAAGGAAAATGCTATCCATAACCAGGTAAAGTACTGATACCTTCTGATTACAGATTGAAGAATATTTTTTTCACTTCATTCTTTCTCATTTTTCCTTTGATTTATTTTCTCTATCACAACTGTGACTAATATGAAATATGTTTTACATGATAGCACAGATATAAATTAAACTCCCTATGATCTTTGGAACAGTGGAAGGGGGGGAGTGAGGGAAGAAGGAATAATCAGAATTCAAAATCTTGTAAAAATTAAGGCTAAAAATCTTGACATGTAACTGGGTAAAAAAAAAATACTTAAAAACATAAAAAAGTATAGGCAAAGAAAAAAAGAAGATTGTGAGTTCCTTAAGGTCAGCAACTATCATATTTTTATCCTAGTATGCAAAGAGTATACCACAGGACCTAGCCTACACTAAGTGCTTAATAAATGTATGTTGAACTGATAAAACAAGAAAGAGGAAACAGCACACACATGCATATAAAATATGTATGTTTGTATTTGTGTGTGTATAAAAGTATTCTAAATTCAGAAAGAAAGAATGATTAGGATGGCCAGAAGTTAGAAGGATATGCAGACTAATAGCAATGCAACAAAGAGGGAACAACATATATATTTGAAAGATTATAAAAGATTCCTAATTTCAGAGAAAAACAAGAGTGCAAGGGTAAAAATTAGGAGTACAACATACATGGGGGATTTTTGGAGGGAGTAGTAGGTTAAGTAATATGAGAGCAAAATAGAAGCAAAATGAGTAGAAGTAAAGCAGAGGAGTCAGGAGAAATAGGAAATAAGAAATATACACAAAGAAAATCTTGGACTTATGAAGAAAGATATTACCCATCTTCAGAGAAACAGAAATAAAGAAACATAGTGTGATCTTACATAGATGTATATGAATATATAAATACTATGAATATAGATATTTATGTATATGTACATGTGCATATATATTTGAGTATATATGTGTATGTATCTACAAATATATCTATATATGTGTGTATTTTTATGTATGTGTATGTATTGTGTATATATGCATATGTGTGTGTGTCCATGCTTAACTGCAGCTTTTTGGGGAAGGGAAGAAAAAAAGGGAGAAAATAAAGTAAAAAAAATGTATAGCAGAGAAAATAAAAAAGAAAGCCTGCAAGGAGCAATGAACAAATGGATAGTTCTGAATACAATGTGTGGTATTTATTACATAGATTTCTTGAAATAGAAATTTATTGCTTTATATTTTTAATCATTTCATGTTCTGCTGTGTCCATGGGAATGTTTGTTTGTTTCCTCTATTTTCTATTTAAGTTCAAAATAAGTAAATAAAAAGAGGAGAAAAAAAATTAATTGCCCAATTAATTTTCATGAACTTACTTTTTCAAGTAATATTTTTACTTTGTCAATGCCTTTTGTTTTTGTGCCCAGTCATTCTCCAGATATAGTTGCTTCCCACAACTGAACCCTGCCATGTAACCTAAACATGTTTTAGTTATCATATAACTAAAAATAAAAGCATAAGCAAAATCGATGACCAAAAACATCTTTATCTAGTAAGGTATGTAACATTCCACAACTATGGTTTCCTTTCTTTCTATAGAAGAAAATGATGCACAATTTTTTTTGTGAAGTGCCATGATTGATCATGTATCTTATATGATTTCGTTTTTTTTTTTTTTGTTTTTGTTTTTGTTTTTTAGTTGCTTGTGTTTATATCATTATATTCAGTGTGTTCACTGTATCCTGAGTTACCTATATATTTTTTTCTGAACCCATTTACATAAGTCTTCACCTTTATCTTGTATTGAGAACAAATAAAATGTCTCCTGAAACACTCACAAATCACCTTGACTTTTCATCAGAACATTTCTAGGTTTGGAAGTTTATGTATGCCTTTGAAACTAGGTGGGTTTCACAAAACTCTACTAATTAGCAATTCTCAGAACCATGTCATTAAATATATTTATAACTAGAAAACTCTTTCTCATGATGGGAACAAGGGCAGGAAGAAATAAAGTCCTGGTATCTATTTCTAGCTCTGTCACTGACTCACCCTGAATTACACAGGGAAGCCAATTAACCTCCCCCAGTTTCCCCACTTCTGAAATATTTTTTTTTCCCACAGAGATGTTAGGATAATGGAAGTTTGTGGGTTGTTTGAGATATGTACATAAAAGATGTCATGTAAATATGATATCTAATATTTCAAAGGATAGGTTTGAGCCAAAAAAAAAAAAAAAAAACAAAAACAAAAACAAAAAACCTACCTCTTAATAATCTTCAAAATTTAGAATTAAAAGAAAAAGATACATTCTTGTATTTTTAATCCATTTTGCCTCTGAAGATTATTAACCATCTCATAAATGTGTGTGTGTGTATTTTGTGTGTGTGACATGGTATAGGGAAAAGAATTCATTTCAGAGGGGATATATGGGTCCTATCTACCTCCATAATAACTGTGTGGTCATAGATATTCCACTTCACCTCCTCAAAACTTTAGTTTTCTCACTTGTCAAATTAATTGCTCATCTTACATGATAGTTATCAAGATTCCTTGTGCTAATGCAATATGTTTTGTAAATCATAAAGGTTTAAGCCCTGAGAGAATAAAAATGAGGCAATATATAAAATATCATTGAAACCACCTTCACTACCTTAATTATCATCTCCACATATGCAATAATGAAGAAAGTTGAAGAAGCTGATTCCAAAAACTTGGGAGACAGCACTGTTTATAGCCCAGTGCCCGCAGATATCCTCAGGGAAATAATCACTGTTGAGATACAATCTAGCAACTGCTCCTACAAATGCTATAGCCACATCCAAAGACCCAGAAAGGAAAACTCTTGTCCCTTAAGTCCTTGGCATTGTCAAAAGAATCAACATCAAAAATGAGAACACATTTTTATCAATGGAAATGACATTTAACAAAAGAAGCATTGATATCTGTTTTGTTGCTGAAGTATAAAAGCCAGGGAGCTTTTCCATATAACTTGTAGTTGAAACCTCCCATATGTGCTACCTCCTCTATTAGAAGGTGATCTTGTGTGAGCAGGAACCATTTGCTTTTCTATTTGTATCCCAGCATTGAGCACAGTCCATTGCACATATACTGTTTATCAAAATTTTAATCCACTCAATAACATATTCTGTAAATGTCAGCTGCCATCATCATCTTTGTTGTCTAATCATTATCCCATTTATATTCTAAATTCCCAGGAGATTGATAAGAGCAAGCAAAAGATTCAACAAAGGGCTTTGAACATAATAGTAGTTTAGCAAATGTTTGTTTAATTGAATTGACTAACTTTCTATTCCTGTGAGTTCTTTTCAGCATTGCTTTCATTGTTTTCCTTTTCTTTACTTCCTAAATCCTGAAAACATTATAAAACCATAAAGACAGGTGAGTAGTAAAAGCAAACCAGCCTGTTGAAACAAGAGGGTCATTCATCATGCCTGCAATGAATGTTCTTGACTCAATGTCAGAAGGAAATGAGATAAGCTCTGAATTGTTTTCTCAGTTGGGTAGATCTCTTCAAACTTGTTTTAATCCCCTTTCTACCTGAGGATTTAAGACAACATAGCTTACAGATCAATGAAACTTTCAAGGTAAATATCCCACATAGAGCTCATACTTTTTTTTTTTTTTTTGGTTTGTTTTGTTTTGTGATAAATGCCCAACTCCTGTGGTTCTCAATCTGAATCAGGAAGGAGAAGGGTGGAGGGTCTAGGGAATGAGCATCCTCTTCCTTTCTGGATATTTCTTGGTCTTCTTAGCTTAGGGTGACAGTCATGGAGCATAACCAGTCACACAATGATAATCTCCAAAGGATCAGCTTCCCTAGCTCAAGATTTCCAAGCTTTCACTATAGCTTAGTTGACTTATATCTGGATTTGAACATAATCTAAGGCCCCTGACAGATCTGAGTGAGTTTTTTCCAAGTTAGATTTGGAGACTGCCAGGTCCACCATTTCCAGAACCTCGGCTTCCTCTACTAGCAGTTCCACAGAGGAATCAGCATTCATTGGGGCAGAACTACTATTCACGAAATACTTGCCATATTTGGCATGCATGGTCACCATACAAGATTCCAATGCCTGCAAGGTAGGGACTTGGGTGGCAAGGATCCCAAAGACCACACTCTGGGTTGTTATGTCCAGCTGCTTCATATTGGCCTCCTTGAAATACACCTGTGTCATCTGCTGGCTAAGATGGTGGAGAGGAGGTACACAGCTGTAGAAGCTGCATGTTTTCTTTCAGAATTCATTTCATTACAAGCCTCTGAATTAATGCTTGACCGAAAAAAAAAAAAAAAAAAACCACAAATAGTTACCAAAAGAAGACATCTTTGAAATTCTCCAGGAAAGGTATGTTTTTGCTCGAGGGCAGGGAAGGTTTTAGATCAGGCACAGGCTGAGGGCAGGCAGCAGCAGCGAGAGCGGGCAGCAGGCAGCTCACAGCTGAGTAAACCAGAATGGGGTGGGGTGTGATCTCAGCCATCTCTGCAGAGAGAGCTTTGCTACAGGATTGGATACTTTGCCCTGGCAGCAAGCCAGCAAACAAGCAGAGAAGCAAAAAACACCGGGGGTGAAGAATACAAGTCCAACAGCTGGAGTCTCTTGGAACCTGGCTGCTCCTCCCCCACAGTGTCTCAGCATGCTCTCTCTAAGTCTCAGAGTGCAGGCACAGCACAGCCATCTCTGTCCTGTTAGGGCCTCGCTGCTACCCCCCACAGTATGTAAAAGAAGCTCGGTAACACCATCCAGGCCAAAAAAAGAAAGCAGATTCCTTTGGAGTTTTTTTTTTTTTTCTTTTTCTCTTTGCTAGTTTGTCTTTGATTCTTCTCTAACAAAATGAGCAAAAAATTTAAGTGGACCTTAATCACTGACAGCTTCTATACGGATAGAGAGCAGATTCTAAACTCTGAGGAGACTAAAAACAGACTGTTTCCAGGTGAATCCCCAAAGAAGGAGATCATCTGTTCCTCAGCACAGATGAATCTCATAGAAGAAATTAAAAAGGCTCTCACAAGAGAGGTGGAAGAAAAGTGGAAAAAGGCTTAGCAAGAGAGTCTGGAGAAGTCATCCCACTTGTTTAAAGACAGAGTGGATAAAGAAATCAAATCTTGAAAAATAGGATTAGTAAACTGAAAACAGAAAATAGCTCTCTAAAAAATAAAATTGGTGAAATGGGAAAAAATTACATTGAACAAAAACAACTCACTTAAAAACTCAATTGGACATTTAGAAAAAAGATATTTTAAAAAGTGAGCAAATAAAATACTTCATTGAAAATCAGAATTGAAAAAGTGGAATTGAATGACTCAAAGAGACAACAAGAATCAGTCGAGCAAAACCAAAAAAAAAAAAATCAAACAATGGAAAAAAAATGTGAAATACCTTCTTGGGAAAACAAGAGACCTGGAAAACAGATCCAGGAGAGACAATCTGAGAATCATTGGACTCCCAGAAAAGGATGATAAAAAAAGAGCCTTGACACTATTTTCCAGGAAATTATCAAAGAGAACTGCCCAGAAGTCATAGAAACAGAGGGTAAAATAGACATTGAAAGAATTCATCAACCACCTACTGAAAGGGATCCTAAAATCAAAACACCAAGAAATATAGTGGCCAAATGCCAGAACCCTCAGATGAAGGAAAAAATACTGCAAGTGGCTAGAAAACCCCAATTCAAGTATCAAGGATCAAGAATAAGGATCACCCAGGATCTAGCAGCATCCACATTAAAGGATCAAAGGGCCTGGAATATGATATTCCAAAAGGTAAGGAACTTGGTATGCAACCAAAAATAACTTATCCAGCCAGAATGAGCATCTGTTTCCAGGGAAGAAGATGGTCATTCAACGAAATAAGCAAATGTCACCTATTTTTGATGAAAAAACCAGAACTTAACAAAAAGTTTGATCTACAAATATAGAATTCAACAGAAACCTAAAAAGGTAAAAAGAAATATTGGGAACAATATTTCTTCTATAAACATGTATAAAGAATACATGTATACCTGGTTCTAGAAACTAGATGTGGAAAGGACATTGTACCAGAAAAAGGGTAAAGTGAGGGTACTACATCTCATGAAGAGGCAAAGGAAAACTATTATGTCTGAGAGTAAGAATGGAGGGAGATAAATATAGTAGGTATATTGCCATCAGAACTGGCTTTAAGAGAAAAATTTTAGACATGTTCAATTTATGGTGAAACTTCTCCCACCTCATTGAAAAGTGAGAAGGAAAAAGTGAAAAAGGAAGGAATAAGCTAAGTGGAAGGGATACGGAAACTGTGAGGAAAAGGAGAAAGATGGGAGGGGACTCTAAAGTGGGGGAGGGGCTGTGAGAAGCAAGTGGTACTCACAAGTTTAATACTGGGGAGGGAGGTAAGGGGGAAGGAAGGGAGAAAAGCATAAACAGGGGTTAACAAGATGGCAAGTAATACAGAATTGGTAATTTTAATCATAAATGTGAACGGGATAAACCTCCCATAAAAAGGAAGCGGTTAGCAGAATGGATCAAAAGCCAGAATCCTACAATATGTTGTTTACAGGAAACACACCTGAAGTAGCGAGATACATACAGAATCAAGGCAAAAGGCCGGAGCAGAATCTACTATGCTTCAGGTGAAGTCAAAAAAACAGGGGTACCCATCCTGATCTCAGATCAAGCAAAATCAAAAATTGATAAAATTAAAAGAGATAAGGAAGGGCACTATATCTTGCTAAAGGGTGTATAGATAAAGAAGCAATATCAAGATTAAGCATATATGCACCAAGCGATATAGCATCTAAATTCTTAAAAGAGAAATTAAGAGAGCTGCAAGAAGAAATAGACAGCAAAACTATAATAGTGGGAGATCTCAACCTTGCACTCTCAGAATTAGATAAATCAAACCACAAAATAAATAAGAAAGAAGTCAAAGAGGTAAATAGAATACTAGAAAAGTTAGATATGATAGTTCTCTGGAGAAAACTAAATGGAGACAGAATGGAGTACATTTTCTTTTCAGCAGTTTATGGAACTTATACAAAAACTGATCATATATTAGGAAATAAAAACCTCAAACTCAAATGCCTTAAGGAACAAATAGTAAATGCATCCTTTTCAGACCACGATGCAATGAAAATTATATTCCACGAAAAGCCAGGGGAAAGTAGACCAAAAAATAATTGGAAACTAAATAATCTCATACTAAAGAATGATTGGATGAAACAGCAAATCATAAACATAATTAATAACTTCACCCAAGAAAACGATAATAATGAGACATCATACCAAAATGTGTGGGATGCAGCCAAAACGGTAATAAGGGGAAATTTCATATCTCTAGATGCTTATTTGCATAAAATAGAGAAAGAGAAGGTAAATGAATTGGGCTTGCAACTAAAAATGCTAGAAAAGGAACAAATTAAAAACACCCAGTCAAACACTGAACTTGAAAATCTAAAAATAAAAGGAGAGATCAATAAAATTGAAAGCAAAAAAGTATTGAATTAATTAACAAAATTAAGAATTGGTTCTATGAAAAAAGCAACAAAATAGACATATCCTTAGTAAATTTGATTAAAAAAGGAAAGAGGAAAATCAAATTGTTAGTCTTAGAAATGAAAAGGGAGAACTCGCCACTAATGAAGAGAAAATTAGAGCAATAATTAGGAGTTACTTTGCCCAACTTTATGCCAATAAATTCCACAACTTAAATGAAATGGAAGAATACCTTCAAAAATATAGCTTGCACAGATTAACAGAGGAAGAAGAAAATATCCTAAACAGTCCCATCTCAGAAAAAGAAATAGAATAAACTATGAACCAACTCCCTAAGAAAAATCCCCAGGACCAGATGGATTTACATATGAATTCTACCAAATATTTAAAGAACAATTAACTCCAATGTTATATAAACTGTTTGAAAAAAAATAGGGATGGAAGGAGTCCTACCAAACTCCTTTTATGACACAGACATGGTACTGATACCTAAACCAAGTAGGCTGAAAACAGAGAAAGAAAATTATAGACCAATCTCCCTAATGGATATTAATGCTAAAATCTTAAATAAATTATTAGCAAAAAGATTACAGAAAATCATCCCCAGGATAATACACTATGACCAAGTAGGATTTATACCAGGAATGCAGGGCTGGTTCAATATTAGGAAAACTATTAGCATAATTGACTATATCAATAACCAAATAAACATAAACTATATGATCATCTCAATAGATGCAGAAAAAGCATTTGATAAAATCCAACATCCATTCCTCATAAAAACACTCGAGAGTAGAGGAATAAATGGACTTTTCCTTAAAATAATCAGGAGCATATATGTAAAACCATCAGTAAGCATCATATGCAATGGGGTTAAAAACTGGAACCTTTCCCTGTAAGATCTGGAGTGCAGCGACATTGCTTACTATCACCATTGTTAATCAATAATACATTAGAAATAGTAGCCTCAGCAAGAGTTTAAAGGAATTAGAGTAGGCAATGAGGAAACCAAATTATCACTCTTTTCAGATGATATGATGGTATACATAGAGAACCCCAGAGATTCTACTAAAAAGCTATTAGAAATAATTCATAACTTTAGCAAAGTTGCAGGATACAAAATAAATCCCCATAAATCCTCAGCATTTTTATACATCACCAACAATATCCAACAGCAAGAGATACAAAGAGAAACTCCATTCAAAATAACTGTTGACAGCATAAAATATTTTGGAATCTATCTACCAAAGGAAGGTCAGGAATTATATGAGCAAATTTATAAAATTTATAAAAAAAACTTTCCACAAATATAAAATCAGACTTAAGTAAAATAACAAAATTCATATGGAAGAATAAAAGATCAAGAATCTCAAGGGAATTAATGAAAAAAAAATCAAATGAAGGTGGCCTAGCTGTACCTGATCTAAAACTATATTATAAAGCAGCAGTCACCAAAACCATTTTGTATTGGCTAAGAACTAGATTAGTTGATTATGGAATAGGTTAGGTTCACAAGACAAAATAATAAACTATAGCAATTTTGTGTTTGACAAACCCAAAGATCCTAACTCTAGGGATAAGAATTCATTACTTGACAAAAACTGCTGGGATAACTGGAAATTAGTATGGCAGAAATTAGGCATGGACCCACACAACACCATATACCAAGATAAGGTCAAAATGGGTCCATGATTTAGGCAAAAAGAATGAGATTATAAATAAATTAGAGGAACATAGGATAGTTTATCTCTCAAACTTGTGAAGTAGGAAGAAATTTGTGGCCAGAGATGAACTAGAGACCATTACTGATAACAAAATAGAAAAAAAATTTGATTGCATCATATTAAAAAGCCTTTGTACAAACAAAATTAATGCAAACATGATTAGAAGGGAAACAACAAACTGGGAAAACATCATCACAGGTAAAGGTTCTGATAAAGGACTCATTTCCAAAATATATAGAGAATTGACTCTAATTTATAAGAAATCAAGCCATTCTCCATTTGATACATGGTCAAAGGATATAAACAGACAATTTTCAGATGATGAAATTGAAACTATTACCACTCATATGAAAGAGTGTTCCAAATCACTATTGATCAGAGAAATGCAAATTAAGACAACTCTGAGATACCACTAAACACCTGTCAGATTGGCTAAGATGACAGGAAAAAATAATGATGAATGTTGGAGGGGATGCGGGAAAACTGGATACTGATGCATTGTTGGTGGAGCTGTGAACGAATCCAACCATTCTGGAGAACAATCTGAAATTATGCCCAAAAAGTTATCAAACTGTG